>NC_090825.1:128445000-128766500 GCF_028021215.1 Eschrichtius robustus
TGGGTGTGTTTGAATGCTACTAGGTCAGTCAGGAGAGGACAAAAAGTGACCAGTGGCAGGGGTCAGCTTTCTCATACTGGTGCACTTGGTGGCCTGGCCACTGTACTTCCAACCTGTTTGTGGGGATGTTGAGGCAGCAGGAAAATATATTTTAAAATTTGCAACACATGGTCTTAGACTTTTTAATGGTTACATGGTATTTGACTCTTGGAGATCCTATGGTATATTTAGCCAAGCTTCTATAGTTGAACATCTAAGCTGTTTCCTGGTTGGTTTTTTGGTTTGTTTATTTGTCATGTGTACAAACACTACAACAAACACAGTTGTAGCTAAATAATGCAATCACACATGATTTATTTCCTCAGGCTAATTTTTTAGCAGTAATATTCCTGGGCCCAAAGGGAATGCCCTTTTAAAAAAATTATTTTATTCTCTAAGTTCTGGAAATGGTGAGTAGGCATGCACTTTAAAAAGGCACTTTATTTGTGTTTGTTATTTAAATTTTTATTAACCTCAGAATATTATATTAGTAATAATTCCTTACATTTTTGTATCATCTTCTAATTTTGAAAGCGTGTTAATATACTTTCAATTTGATTTGATTCTAGCAGCAACTTTGGAGGTAGGCAGGTAGACACTATTAGTCCTCATTTTTCAGATGAGGAAAACAGGTCTCAGAGAATGAAGTAATCTGTTTAGGGTAACAGACTAGTTACCCTAGTAACTAGTAAATGACAGAGCCTTCTGACATGGAACCCTGATGCCCGTTTGCATTATACAAGGCTGCTGGCCTCACTTCCTCCCCAGTGACTATTTTATCTCTCATGATAATAGCCTGAGAGAGATTATTAGACCTATCATGCTCACTAGACTTGTTTTTTGAAGTTTTATACCACTTTACTCATATTATTTTTAAAAAATGTGACCATGAGACATTTTTCTTGGCATCGTACTGCGTTCTCAGGTTATGAATGGGTAGGCTTTTAATAGGCAGTGGAGAAGGGGAGACTATTTTATTGAGTAAGAGTAAAGTAGTAAAGGAATAAAGGCATTAGATCAAAGGCTTAGAACTAGTCTCTGTCAGGCTAAATTTGGCCCAAAGAAATATGTTGTTTAGTCTGTAGCATGTTTAAAAAATTATTACTTATATTTGATTATGAGGATTTTTCATATCCTCAATTCTCTTTATTCAGAAGCTCTGGTAATCCTGAGCCTGCCTTCAAGCTGGGCTGTGATTGTTTTTTCCAGATTTATTGAAATATAATTGACATATAACATGGTGTAAGTTTAAGGCATGCAATGTGTTGATGTGATATATTTATACATTGCAAATGATTACCACAACAGCATTAGTTAACACCTGTATCGCCTCACATGATTGCCACTTCTTTTTTGTGGTGAGAATATTTAAGGCCAACTTTCTTAGCAACTTTCAAGTATATAATAGAGTGTTATTAACTATACTAATCACTATGTTGTATATTTGGTCCCCAGAACTTATTTATGTTATAACTGATAGTTTGTACTCTTTGACCAACATCTCCCTTTTCACCCACTCCCAGCCTCGGTAACCACCATTCTAGTCTCTGTTCCTATAAGTTTGGCTTTTTTAAGATTCCACATATAAGTGAAATCATACGGTATTTGTTTTACTCTGACTTATTTCATTTAGTATAATACCCTCAAGGTCCATCTGTGTTGTTGAAAATGGCAGAATGTCCTCTTTTCTCAAGGCTGTATACATACACCATATATTCTTTATTCATTCATCTCTTGATGGATACTTAGGTTGTTTCTATATCTTGGCTATTGCGAATAATGCTGCACTGAATGTGGGAATGCAGATATCTCTTCAAGATATTGTTTTCATTTCCTTTGGATATGTATCCAGAAGTAGGATTGTTGGATCACATGGTAGTTCTGTTTTTAACTTTTTGGGGAACTTCCATACTGTTTTCCATACTGGCTGCACCAATTTACATTCCCACCAACAGTGCACAGGGTCCCCTTTTCTCTACTTCCTCCCCAACACTTACTTATCTTTTGTCTTTTATGACAGTCATTCTAAAAGGTGTGAGGTGATACATCATTGTGGTTTTGATTTACACTTTCCTGATGATTAGTGACATTGAGCACTTTTCCATGTACCTGTTGGCCGTCTGTGTGTCTTCTTTGCAAAACTGTCTATTTATTTCCCTTGCCCATTTTAAAATCAGATTGTTTATTTGCTATTGAGTTGTATGAGTTCCTTTTATATTTTGGATATTAATCCCTTATCACATATATGATTTACAAATATTTCCCCCTAATCTGTAGGTTGCCTTTTCATTTTGTTGATTGTCTTTTGCTGTGCAGAAGCTTTTTAGTTTGTTGTAGTTTCATTTGTTTATATTTGCTTTTGTTGACTTTGAGTTTGGGGGTCACATACAAAAAATTGTCACCAATACCAATGTCAAGGTGCTTACCCACTCTGTTCTAGGAGTTTCATGGTTTCGGGTCTTACATTCAAGTCTTTAAACCATTTTGAGGTGATTTTTGTGTATGGTATAAGTTAAGGGTCCAGTTTCTTTCTTTCTTTCTTTCTTTCTTTCTTTCTTTCTTTCTTTCTTTCTTTCTTTCTTTCTTTCTTTCTTTCTTCCTTCCTTCCTTCCTTCCTTCCTTCCTTCCTTCCTTCCTTCCTTCCTTCCTTCCTTCCTTCCTTCCTTCCTTCCTTTCTTTCTTTCTTTCTTTCTTTCTTTCTTTCTTTCTTTCTTTCTTTCTTTTTTCTTTTTGCATGAGGTTATCCAGTTTTCCCAAAATCATTTATTGAAGAGACTATCCTTTCCCCATTGTATGTTCTTGGCTCCATTGTCAAAATTAATTGACCATATATGTCAATGGTTTATTTCTGGGGTGGCTATTTTGTTCCATTGATCTATGTGTTTGTTTTTATGCCAACACCATACTGTTTTGATTACTACAGCTTTATTTAATACAGTTTGAAATCAGGAATTGTGATGCCTCTAACTTTGTCCTTTCTCAAGATTTCTTTAACTATACAGGGTCTCTTGTAGTTACATACATATTTTAGGATTGTTTTTTCTCTTTCTGTGAAAAATGCCATTGGAATTTTGATAGGGATTACATTGAATCTATAGATTGCTTTGAGTAGTGTGCACATTTAAACAGTATCAATTCTAATCAATGAATATGAAATACCTTTTCATTTATTTATGTCTTTACTTTCTTTCATCAATGTCAGATCTTTTACCTCCTTGGTTAAATTTATTCCTAAAAATTTTATTCTTTTTGATGCTATTGTTAAGTGGGATTTTTTTTCTAAATTTCTCTTTTTGATGGTTTGTTGTTAGTATGTAGAAATGCAACTGAATTTTATATATTGATTTTGTATCCTGAAAACTTTACTGAAATTGTTTATTAGTTAGTTATAACAATTTTTTTGGTGGAATCTTTAGCGTCTTTTATATATAATATCATGTTATCTACAAATAGAGACAATTTTATTCCTTTCCAATTTGGATGCCTTTTATTTCTTTTTCTTGCCTAGTTGCTCTGGCTACAACTTCTAGTACTCTGTTGAATAAAAGTGGTAAGAGTGGGCATCCTGGTTCCTGATCTTAGAAGAAAAGCTTTCAGCTTTTCTCTGTGAGTATGATGTTAACTGTGTGCTTGTCATATATGGCCTTTATTATGTTGAGGCACTCTATACCCAATTTGTTCAGAGTTTTTTTTTTTTTTTTAATTTTATTTATTTATTTATTTATTTATGGCTGTCTTGGGTCTTCGTTTCTGTGCAAGGGCTTTCTCTAGTTGAGGCAAGTGGCGGCCACTCTTCATCGCGGTGCAGGGGCCACTCTTCATCGCAGTGCACGGGCCTTTCACTATCGTGGCCTCTCTCGTTGTGGAGCACAAGCTCCAGACGCGCAGGCTCAGTAATTGTGGCTCACGGGCCTAGTTGCTCCGCGGCATGTGGGATCTTCCCAGACCAGGGCTTAAACCCGTGTCCCCTGTTACAGTGGAGGATTACTGGTCTGAATGTCAATATTATGACATAGTATGAGTGTGTTTCATGTTTGGTAATTGCAATCATTGTTGCTTTTGTTATGGTCATCCATGTACAATGCTTGGTGTCAGTCTATTTATCTCTTGTAAAAATAAAATACAGTGTGTGTGTGTGGAAAAAAAAATAATGCAATTAAACACATATATAAAATATTTTCTATGTACAGAATTTGATTATAGGTATTATATAACAGTCTCAAGTGATTGAAACATCTTCCATAATAAATTAGGTGCATATATTTAGGGAAAAACAAACAAACAAACAAAAAAAAAACCCGTGTCCCCTGCATTAGCAGGCAGATTCTCAACCACTGCACCACCAGGGAAGCCCCAGAGTTTTTATTATGAAAGGATGTAGAGTTTTTATTATGAAAGGATGTTGAGTTTTGTCAAATGCTTTTTCTGCATCTATTAAGATCATCAAATAATTTTATCTTTTATTTTGTTGAAGTGGTATATCACATTTATTGATTTGTGAATGTTGAACCATCCTTGCATCCCTGGAATAAATCTCACTTGATCATGTTGCATGGTCCTTTTAATGTACTACTGAATTCAGTTTCCTAGTATTTTCATGAGGATTTTTGCATACATGTTCATTGGGGATATTGGCCTGTAATTTCCTTTTCTTGTTTGGTTTTGGTATCATGGTAATGCTGGACTCAAAAAATGTGTTTGGAAGTATTCCCTTTTTTTGTATTTTTTGGAAGAGTTTGAGAAGGATTGGTAATTATTCTTTAAATATTTGATTGACTTTACCAGTGAAGCCATCTGGTTCTAGTCTTTGTTTTGTTGGGAGGTTTTTGATTACTGATCCAATCTCCTTACTGGTAATTCATCTATTCAGATTTTGTATTTCTTCATGATTCAGTCTTGGTAAGTTGTATGTTTATAGGAATTTATCTATTTCTTCTTGGTTGTCCAATTTGTTGGCATATAATTGTTTGTAGTATTCTCTTATGATCCTTTGTATTTGTATTGTATCAGATATTTCTCATTTTATTTATTTGAGTCATCTTTCTTGGTAGCTATAAAGGTTTATCTAGTTTATTTTTCAAAAAAACCAGCTCTTAGTTTCATTGATCTTTTCTAGTGTTTTGTTTGTCTGTCTTTCATTTATTTCCTCTCTTTATCTTTGTAACTTCCTTCCTTCTGCTAACTCTTAGCTTAGTTTGTTCTTTGTTTTTATTCCTTGAGGTGTAAAGTTAGGTATAAGCTGGGCCTTGATTGGCTGGAGCTAGGAAATTTCTGCCTCCATTAGGGCAGAAATGTTCTAGTTTGCCTCAGGCCTCATCACTCTACTGTTTTTCTAAAGGTCAGTAGTCATTAAAAATATGCCTGGCATATTGCTTTACTTACTCCCAGCTGGTTCTAATCCATCACTTTTCTGGCTGGATCTTTTAGGCATCTGAATATGAACCCCTTGGCTTAGAGTATGTACAGGGAATAGGTGCTCATTTTGATTGGAGGCTAGAAGACATGCAGGAGAGTACTGGGAAAGAAAACTGGAAAGGCAGCTTATGATTGAGAAAGGGAGAGTCTTGAAACCAGTGGTAGCACCTGGACTTTATTTTTTAGGCATAAGGAAGCCACTAAGGGATCTGAAACTCTTAACTGACATCCTAGCGTCCTGTCCTAGAACAGCTGTGTCCTGTTCATTTAAATGTTCTTTCCTTTTGCTTCATTTTCTCTTTGCCATCTCTGTTCCCAACGGGGAGTGTTTTCAAAAGGCTAGACAGCTGTTTACATCTCCTTTTTAATGAAGGCATTGTGGTTCTTCCCTCCCTCTAAGGGCATCTTGTAAATCGCTCTCTCTTTGTGAGAAGAGCTGCCCTTGCTTCTCTGCCTGCTCTACCTCCCTGAGTGGCGGCTGGGGCACATAGAACAGAAACACTTCACTCCACTTGTGTCCTGATTGATTTGCCAGGACTTGGGGGAAAAAGGAAGGCTTTTGTTAGCTGTTGTCAAGCAATTCCTGATTGAAATCCATTTGAGGAGTGACTGGCTTGTGGGAAATCTTTTCTCGTTCCTAGGTGAGGTACTTGGATGTAACCTGGATGTGATGGAGAGAAATGCTGGTAAAGAATCTTCTAGCCCTGTCTGAGTTGCTCATAAGCTCTCTGACCCTGTTCACCTTCATCCTGCTGAGCCCTCCTTCCCTCATCTATAAGATTAGACTAATCCCTGACTCGTCTCCATCACAGGACCGACTCGAGGACTGAGTGGGAGAACATACAAGAAAAACCCTAGGGGTTGCAAAAAGACTCCCATGAAGGTGGGAGAATTGTTTCTGTGGAAGGAAATGGATCCTGGTTGAGCACCTTAATTCAAGGGGCTGAGATAATTCAAGCAGATGATTTCGAGGGGCTAGAAAAGCACTTTTGGGCACTATATCACTGCTCATTCAAAATTCGGTGGTCCTGGTTAAACTGCAAACCTATAACAAGGTGCGTGGGCTCTGGCCAATTGCTTTACTTTTGGATCACACTCTTTTTGTGTGACAATAAACCTTCTTTTTCTGATTTGCAAAGCAAACACCTTAACAGCATCTATGTCATGGATTTTTTTGTGAGAGTTAAAGAAGGCAGTACAGTTCAAGCCCTTAGCAAGGCGTGCCTGGCCTATTATAGATGTTAAATAAAACCTGGTATTGTGAGTCGTTTTCAGCTGCCATGGCTCCCTTTGGAGGAGAGTGAAGGAGTGCAGGCCTGCTGGGGAGCAGACCTGGAGAAGCAGAGATCCTGACCTGGGTGAGGGCATATAATGGAGGAGGCCCTGGGAGTGGGGGGAAGGGCGCAGCTCTGGGAGATTGATGGTAGGGAATTCAGATGTCACCATCTCCAGGGTATTGTCCTGGAAACCTGGTAGAGGTGACAGGCCAGTGCAGTTTAACTCTTTCCCTCCCGTCTCAGCAGGTGCATTCTACCCTTGGTGGTGGTGAGGAGGAGGAAGATAGTCAGGTTCTGGCTTGGGACCAGGCATCAGTCTGTGTGGAGCCCGTGAAGAGGGATGCAGGAGGCAGACCGTGCGGGCGAGTCGAGTCAAGCTGGTTGTGGCAGGCGCTGGTGTTTTATGATTGTGTTGGCTCAGGCTTGCTAGTGGCTGTTTGTGGAAAGCGTTATCGCTTGCTTTTTATGACCAGCCTCCCAGACATTCGGTCTATAGATCTTGTCCCTTTGCCCAAATTCTCCGTCCCTTCTACCCTGGTTTATCAGAAACATACAGACATCAGTTGAAGTGTAGAAACCAACAAAAACATGACACACACTACACACATGTGCACATGTAACCCTGTGACCCACGTCCTCCTGTACTTCTAGAACCCCCATGCGTGGAGGACAGGGGAGTGGGCCCTGATGGGACATGAGGAAGGCTCAGTTTCAGCATGCCTGGCACAACTCAGCCTCTCCCTGACCACTGGTCTCCCCCTCTCCCTTTCCTCCAAAGAGCTGCTAAAACTGCAGACACAGAAATGAATAGTCAGCTTCGCTAAGTCATCAATCCACACATATATAGTCTGCATCTACAAATACCAGGCCCAGCATTCTCATCACCAAGAGCAGTACAGGTTAGTCTAATCAGAGAAGTGGGGCCTGCACAGGGACAGGGGAGGGCCATGTGCTAGACAAGAGCCTGGTCCTCGTTCTGCTATATCTTCAGCTGTGTGACCATACTTCTATCCTTGCCTGTTTCTGGGTTTTCGTTTGCCCATCTAAACAATAAAGATTTCACACTCCGTTGTCTCTGTGTTCCTGTCCCTCCCTCATATTCTGTGATTCTGCTGAATTTGTCCTCTTGGTTTCCCCAAACTCCTGCACTCCCTCTTCAGAATGAAGCGCTATTGGTAACAGCCCATATTGCAGTGCCTTTCATCCGCACCTGCTAATGCAGTGCCTTCAGCTCCCAGCAAGGTCCTTCAAGCTATTTCACAGGGTCCCCAGGGAGAGTCCCATATGTGCTAACAAATAAATCTGGTCAGCTACTACCTGGCATCTGCCATCTCCCCCTTTCAGATGCCCTTTGTGATGTTTATAGCTGATGCTCTGCTGTATTCACTGGTCGGGGGTAGTTGCTCCCCCCAGTGCCCAGAGGCAGGCACCCCTGTCAAGCCCTGAAATTTTCTCAGATCCCCATGGCCTCCATGGGAGCTCTGTGGTGTCACTGCTCTCACCAGCCCCATCAGACCCCGGGACCACTGTAGGAATCAGTTCTCACTTCTGTTAGTAGATTCTGCTTTATTAGTAGATTTGTCTGCCAGCGTAGTGAAGGTACTAGGGTACAGAGGGCTGTCCTTGTATGGGACTCAGGGGCAAAGTTGGGAAGAATGCATCTCTTTTTCTTTAGGTTTCTGTTAGGATTTGTATTGCTTTGCCTCTCAATGGCTCATGGAGCTTTTAGTGAGAATTCTTTCTGTGTTTGTTTGCCCTCTAGATAGAAACTTGTGAGAAGCTGGGCTGAGGAAAAACTGGAGTGTGAGATATTGCAGTGGAGTCAGAATTATTCTACCTTCCAATAATAAAGGCTTAGAATTACTTTACCTTCCAGTAATAAAGCTTTCGGTTAAGAAAGAACATAGGGGCCTCCCTGGTGGCACAGTGGTTAAGAATCTGCCTGCCAGTGCAGGGGACATGGGTTCAAGCCCTGGTCCGGGAAGATCCCACATGCCAAGGAGCAACTAAGCCCTTATGCCACAACTACTGAAGCCCGCATGCCTAGAGCCTGTGCTCCACAACAAGACAAGCCACAGCAATGAGAAGCCCGCGCACCGCAACAAAGGGTAGTCCCCCACTTGCCACAACTAGAGAAAGCCCGCGTGCAGCAATGAAGACCCAATGCAGCCAAAAATAAATAAATAAAATAAATAAATTTAAAAAAAAAAAGAAAGAAAGAACATAGATTTGGAATATTCTCTCATGGAATTTGCTTAGGAGACTTCTGAACCATATCCTTCATTCCTCAAGGCTCCCAAGGGTGTTATGGTTACAGGGGACTGTGGTAAGTAGAAAGCAGGTGTCATTTTGCCCCAATGCAGAACATTATTAGCAAACTGAGCTAGAGTACCTAGCCGGAGTCTGAGATCTAAAGGGAACTTTTACTTCCTCCTCTTCCAGACCTGACTCTTGAGATCACTCTATCTGCATGGGTCAGGAGAGTGAGGTGATAGACCTCGTCCTGAGCACTTACAATAGTGCTTGGCATGAAGAAGGCAGACAATCAGTACATAACGGTTGATTGAGTGAGGAACTAAAAATAGGAAAGAAGAGAGAGACAGAGATCAAGAGACCCGGGCTGAAGACAGATCAAGTCTGTCCTCTTGTCAGACTGATGAGAACCACTCATTCTTTTCTCTTAGACTGTCTCTAATTCCAGACTTTCCTTTGTAAGTGACTGATTTTCAGCATATTACACACAAGGCATGTTCCTTCCACCCCCAGTGGTTGCAGTGGGACTGCATACTCTCGGCTTCTTCTGGAAACCAGGCTTAAGAACTGTGCTGATGATTTTACTAAATGACACCACCTACTTGCAAATCCTGTTAGCTTGTCATGTACAGCTAAAGCTTCTATGTCCTTTAAGATGAGAGGGTAATTGGGCAGAAGCCACAGAAAGACAGAATTCCATTCAAATATAAAGAAGTGATTTTTAAGATAAAGTAGGTGGTCCTTGGGGTAGTGAGTTCCCCCTTACAGGAAGTATTTAATCAGAGGCTGGATGACTACTTGGTGAGAATGTTATATGGGAGATTCAAGCACCAAAAGGGAGTTAAACTGAACTCTAATGTCTTTTCTAAATGTGGGAGTCTATGTTTCTTAGTTTCTTACATACTGTTCTCATGATAAGTATATAAGGGGATATTATTCAAACTCATGGCTTAGACTTCTTCCTTAAGTTTGATACAAGGATGGGAAGAATGAAGAAACCCTTCATGGCCAGCAAGCCATCTAATATCGTCAAAAATGGTGTAAGGGAATTTTAGACCATCAATTTCAGCTCACAGTCCCAGTTGATGTATACTTTTTCTTATTGATGTCAACTTTCCAGTGGAAACCCTCTCTTTGTCTTAGTGACCCCTTCATTGATGACCTATCATCAGTAAGATGGACTTTCTTCACGTTAGACTGAAAGGTTCACAGTAGCAGATTCCATGTCTGTTTGATATATGGGTGCATGTTCCTAGCACGGGGCTTGGCATGTGGTAGATAGATAATGAGTTGACTGAATCAACATATTGGTTGATTGAATACTAAATTTCTCCATTTAAGTCACAGTGTACTGAATATATGAATTCAAGGACAGATATCCTCAGACCAATACCAGAGATAAGAGAAATACATCTCACTGCACTTTAGTCCTTGACTAGAACATCAGCTTCATTTTAAGACTGCTTGAGGGCTAAGTTTTTTTTTTTAACATCTTTATTGGAGTATAATTGCTTTACAATGGTGTGTTAGTTTCTGCTGTATAACAAAGTGAATCAGCTATACATATACGTATATCCCCCTATCTCCTCCCTCTTGCGTCTCCCTCCCACCCTCCCTATTCCACTCTTCTAGGTGGTGGCAAAGCACAAAACTGATCTCCCTGTGCTATGTGGCTGCTTCCCACTAGCTATCTATTTTACATTTGGTAGTGTATATATGTCCATGCCACTCTCACACTTCGTCCCAGCTTACCCTTCCCCCTCCCCATGTCCTCAAGTCCATTCTCTACTTCTGTGTCTTTATTTCTGTCCTGCCCCTATGTTCTTCATAAACACTCTTTTTTTTAGATTCCATATATATGTGTTAGCATATGGTATTTGTTTTTCTCTTTCTGACTTACTTCACTCTGTATGACAGACTCTAGGTCCATCCACCTCACTACAAATAACTCAATTTCATTTTTTTTATGGCTGAGTAATATTCCATTGTATACATGTGTCACATCTTCTTTATCCATTCATCTCTCTGATGGACACTTAGGTTGCTTCCATGTCCTGGCTACTGTAAATAGAGCTGCAAAGAATATTGTGGTACATGACTCTTTTTCAATTATGGTTTTCTCAGGGTATATGCCCAGTATTGGGATTGTTGGGTCATATGGTAGTTCTATTTTTAGTTTTTTAAGGAACCTCTGTACTATTCTCCAGAGTGGCTGTATCAATTTACATTCCCACCAACAGGGCAAGAGGGTTCCCTTTTCTCCACACCCTCTCCAGCATTTATTTTTGTAGATTTTTTGATGATGGCCATTCTGACTGGTGTGAGGTGATACCTCATTGTAGTTTTGATTTGCATTTATCTAATGAATAGTGATGTTGAGCATCCTTTCATGTGTTTGTTGGCAATCTGTATATCTTCTTTGGAGAAATGTCTATTTAGGTCTTCTGCCTATTTCTGGATTGGGTTGTTTGGTTTTTTTGATATTGAGCTGCATGAGCTGCTTGTATATTTTGGAGATTAATCCTTTGTAAGTTGCTTCATTTGCAAATATTTTCTCTCATTCTGAGGGTTGTCTTTTCGTCTTGTTTATGGTGTCCTTTGCTGTGCAAAAGCTTTTAAGTTTCATTAGGTCCCATTTGTTTATTTTTGTTTTTATTTCCATTTCTCTAGGAGGTGGGTCAAAAAGGATCTTGCTGTGATTTATGTCACAGAGTGTTCTGCCTATGTTTTCCTCTAAGAGTTTGATAGTGTCCAGTCTTACATTTAGGTCTCTAATCCATTTTGAGTTTATTTTTGTGTATGGTGTTAGGGAGTTCTCAAATTTCATTCTTTTACATGTAGCTGTCCAGTTTTCCCAGCATCAATTATAGAAGAGGCTGTCTTTTCTCCATTGTATATTCTTGCCTCCTTTATCAAAAATAAGGTGACCATATGTGTGTGGGTTTATCTCTGGGTTTTCTATCCTGTTCCATTGATCTATATTTCTGTTTTTGTGCCAGTACCATACTGTCTTGATTACTGTAGATTTGTAGTATAGTCTGAAGTCAGGGAGCCTGATTCCTCCAGCTCCGTTTTTCTTTCTCAAGCTTGCTTTGGCTATTCAGGGTCTTTTGTGTTTCCATACAAATTGTGAAATTTTTTGATCCACTTCTGTGAAAAATGCCATTGGTAGTTTGATAGGTATTGCATTGAACCTGTAGATTGCTTTGGGTAGTATATTCATTTTCACAGTGTTGATTCTTCCAATCCAACAGCATGGTATATCTCTCCATCTATTTGTATCATCTTTACTTTCTTTCATCAGTGTCTTATAGTTTTCTGCATACAGGTCTTTTGTCTCCTTTGGAAGGTTTTTTCCTGGTATTTTATTCTTTTTGTTGTAATGGTAAATGGGAGTGTTTCCTTAATTTCCCTTTCAGATTTTTCATCATTAGTGTATAGAAATGCAAGAGATTTCTGTGCATTAATTTTGTATCCTGCTACTTTACCAAATTCATTGATTAGCTCTAGTAGTTTTCTGGTAACTTCTTTAGGATTCTCTAAGTATAGCATCATGTCATCTACAAACAGTGACAGCTTTACTTCTTCTTTTCTGATTTGGATTCTTTTTATTTCTTTTTCTCTTCTGATTGCTGTGGCTAAAACTTCCAAAACTATTTTCAATAATAGTGGTGAGAGTGGACAACCTTTTCTTGTTCCTGATCTTAGAGGAAATGGTTTCAGTTTTTCACCATTGAGAATGATGTTGGCTGTGGGTTTGTCATATATGGCCTTTATTATGTTGAGGTAAGTTCCCTCTATGCCTACTTTCTGGAGGGTTTTTATCAAAAATGGGTGTTGAATTTTGTTGGAAGCTTTTTCTGCATCTATTGAGATTATCAAATGGGTTTTCTCCTTCAATTTGTTAATATGTTTTATAACATTGATTGATTTGCATATATTGAAGAATCCTTGCATTCCTGGGATAAACCCCACTTGATCATGGTGTATGATCCTTTTAATGTGTTGTTGGATTCTGTTTGCTAGTATTTTGTTGAGGATTTTTGCATCTATGTTCATCAATGATATTGGCCTATAGTTTTCTTTCTTTGTGACATCTTTGTCTGGTTTTGGTATCAGGGTGATGGTGGCCTCGTCGAATGAGTTTTGGAGTGTTCCAACCTCTGCTATATTTTGGAAGAGTTTGAGAAGGATAGGTGTTAGCTCTTCTCTAAATGTTTGATAGAATTTGCCTGTGAAGACATCTGGTCCTGGCTTTTGTTTGTTGGAAGATTTTTAATCACAGTCTCAATTTCAGTGCTTGTGATTGGTCTGTTTATATTTACTATTTCTTCCTGGTTCAGTCTCGGAAGATTGTGCTTTTCTAAGAATTTGTCCATTTCTTCCAGGTTGTCCATTATATTGGCATAGAGTTGCTTGTAGTAATCTCGCATGATCCTTTGTATTTCTGCAGTGTCAGTTGTTACTTCTCCTTTTTCATTTCTCATTCTATTGATTTGAGTCTTCTCCCTTTTTTTCTTGATGAGTCTGGCTAATGGTTTATCAATTTTGTTTATCTTCTCAGAGAACCAGCTTTTAGTTTTATTGATCTTTGCTATCATTTCCTTCATTTCTTTTTCATTTATTTCTGACCTGATCTTTATGATTTCTTTCCTTCTGCTAACTTCGGGGTTTCTTTGTTCTTCTTTCTCTAACTGCTTTAGGTGTAAGGTTAGCTTGTTTATTTGAGATGTTTCTTGTTTTTTTTAGGTAGGAATGCATTGCTATAAACTTAGAACTGCTTTTGCTGCGTCCCATAGGTTTTGGGCCATTGTGTTTTCATTGTCATTTGTTTCTAGGTATTTTTTAATTTCCTCTTTGATTTCTTCAGTGACCTCTTGGTTATTTAGTAGTGTATTGTTTAGCCTCCATGTGTTTGTATTTTTTACAGTTTTTTTCCTGTGATTGATGTCTAGTCTCATAGTGTTGTGGTCAGAAAAGATACTTGGTAAGATTTCAGTTTTCTTAAATTTACCAAGGCTTGATTTGTGACCCATGATATGGTCTCTCCTGGAGAATGTTCCATGAGCACTTGAGAAAAAAATGTATTCTGTTGTTTCTGGATGGAATTTTCTATACATATCCATTAAGTCCAACTTGTTTAATGTGTCATTTAAAGCTTGTGTTTCCTTATTTATTTTCATTTTAGATAATCTGTCCATTGGTGAAAGTGGGGTGTTAAAATCCCCTACTGTTATTGTGTTACTGTTGATTTCCCGTTTTATGGCTTTTAACATTTGCCTTATGTGTTGAGGTGCTCCTATGTGGGGTGCATAAATATTTACAATTGTTTTATCTTCTTCTTGGATTGATCCCTTGATCGTTATGTAGTGTCCTTCTTTGTTTCTTGTAATAGTCTTTATTTGAAACTCTATTTTTTCTGACATGAGTATTGCTACTCTAGCTTCCTTTTGACTTCCATTTGCATGGAATACCTTTTTCCATCCCCTCACTTTCAATCTGTAAGTGTCCCTAGGTCTGAAGTGAGTCTCTTGTAGACAGCATATATGGGTCTTGTTTTTGTATCCATTCAGCTAGTCTATGTCTTTTGGTTGGAGCATTTAATCCATTTACGTTTAAGGTAATTATCGATATGTATGTTCCTATTACCATTTTCTTAATTGCTTTGGGTTTGTTATTGTAGGTCTTTTCCTTGACTTGTGTTTCCTATCTAGAGAAGTTCCTTTAGCACTTGTTGTAAAGCTGGTTTGGTGTTGCTGAATTCTCTTAACTTTTGCCTGTCTGTAAAATTTTAATTTCTCCGTTGAATCTGAATGAGATCCTTGCTGGGTAGAGTAATCTTGTTGTAGGTTTTTCCCTTTCATCACTTTAAATATGTCCTGCCACTCCCTTCTGGCTTGCATAGTTTCTGCTGAACGATCAGCTGTTAACCTTTCGGGGTTTCAATTGTATATTATTTGTTGCTTTTCCCTTGCTGCTTTTAGTAGTTTTTCTTTGTATTTAATTTTTGATAGTTTGATTAATATATGTCTTGACGTGTTTCTCCTTGGATTTATCCTGTATTGGACTCTTTGTGCTTCCTGCACTTGATTGACTATTTACTTTCCCATGTTAGGGAAGTTTTGAACTATAATCTCTTCAAATTTTTTCTCAGACCCTTTTTTCTTCTCTTCTTCTGGGACCCCTATAATTCGAAGGTTGGTGCATTTAATGTTGTCCCAGAGGTCTCTGAGACTGTCCTCAATTCTTTTCATTCTTTTTTCTGCTCTGTGGTAGTTTTTTTCCACTGTTTTATCTTCCAGGTCACTTCTCCATTCTTCTGCTTCACTTATTCTGCAATTGATTCCTTCTAGAGAATTTTTAATTTCACTTATTGTGTTGTTCATCATTATTTTTTTGCTCTTTAGTTCTTCTAGGTCCTTGTTAAACATTTCTTGTATTTTCTCCATTCTATTTCCAAGATTTTGGATCACCTTTACTATCATTACTCTGATTTCTTTTTCAGGTAAACTGTGCATTTCCTTTTCATTTGTTTGGTCTGTTGGGTTTTTACCCTGCTCCTTCATCTGCTGCATATTTCTCTGTTTTCTCATTTTGTTTATCTTACTGTGTTTGGGGTCTCCTTTTCACAGGCTGCTGGTTTATATTTCCCATTATTTTTGGTGTCTGCTCCCAGTGGGTGAGTTTGGCTCAGTGGCTTTTGTAGGCTTCCTGGTGGAGGGGACTCATGCCTGTGTTCTGGTGGATGAGGCTGGATTTTGTCCTACTGGTGGGCAAGCCCGCCTCTAGTGGTGTGTTTTGGAATGTTTGTGATCTTAGTAATACTTTAGGCAGCCTCTCTGCTAATGGGTGGGGTTGTGTTCCTGTCTTGCTAGTTGTTTGTCATGGGGCGTCCAGCACTGGAGCTTGCTGACTGTTGGGTGGAGCTGGGTCTTAGTGTTGAGACGAAGATCTCTGGGAGAGCTCTCGCCAATTGATATTACGTGGGGCTGGGAGGTTTCTGGTGGTCCAATGTCCTGGACTCAACTGTCCCACCTCAGAGGCTTAGGTCTGATACCTGGCTGGAGCACCAAGACCCTGCCAGCCACACAGCTCAGAAGAAAATGAAGAAAGTAAAAGCAAACAAACAAACAAAACCCACAAAAACAAACAAAAAACCAAAAAAGCGAACAGACAGAATCCTATGACAAAGGGTAAAAGCAAACCTATACAGGCAAAATCACACCAAGAAGCATACACATACACGCTCACCCAAGAGAAAAAGGAGAGAGAAGATATATATATAAAAAAGGAAGAGAGCAACCAAACAATAAACAAATCCACCAATGATAATAAGCACTAAATACTAAACTATGATAAACATAGTTTATGTTTCTGGTTATGTTTTCTGTTTTCTGATAAACATAGAACCAGAAACAAATTAGGTGCAGAAAGTGAACCTCAAGTCTACAGTTGCTCCGAACGTCCACTGCCTCAATTTTGGGAACATTCATTGTCTATTCATGTATTCTTCAGATGCAGGGTTTATCAAGTTGATGGTGGGGATTTAATCCGCTGCTCCTGAGGTCCCACGGAGAAATTTCCCTTTCTCTTCTTTGTTCGCACAGCTCCTGGGGTTCAGATTTCGTTTTGGCCCCACTTCTGTGTGTAGGTTGCCCTCAGGAGTCTGTTCCCTGCCCAGAGAGGAGGGGGTTAAAGCAGCAGCTGATTAGGGGTCTCTTGCTCATTCAGGCCAGGGAGAAGGAGGGGTACAGTAGTCATGATTGGAATTTGGGGCGAGCCTGAGGCGCACAGGCCAATGTGATGTTGCAACAGCCTGAGACGCTCCATGTGTTCTCCCGGGGAAGTTGTCCCTGGATCAGGGGACCCTGGCAGTGGTGGGCTGCACTGGCTCCTGGGGGTGTGTGGATAGTGACCTGCACTTGCACACAGGATTCTTTGTGGCAGTGGTAGCAGCCTTAGTGGTTCATGCCCATCTCTGGGGTCCGAGCTGACAGCTGCAGCTCACACCTGCCTCTGGAGCTCACTTAGGTGGTGCTCTGCCTTCTGTGGGCACATTGGGAAGGAATCCCCTCTCCTTGCACACCCCGAAACAAAGGTCTCTTGCCTCTCTGGCAGGTCCAGACTTTTTCCCTGACTCCCTCCTGGCTAGCTGTGGCACACTAGCCCCCCTCAGGCTTCTTCACGCAGCCAGCTGCAGTTCTCTCCCTCCTGTCTGACCTCCGAAGCCTGAGCCTCAGCTCCCATTCCCCACCCGCCCTGGCGTGTGAGCAGACAAGCCTCTCAGGCTGGTGAGTGCTGGTCCGCCCTGATCCTCTGTGTGGGAATCTCCCCGCTTTGCCCTCTGCACCCCTGTTGCTTTGCTCTCCTTTGTGGCTCTGAAGCTTCCCCCCCTCCACCCCGCGTCCCTGCCAGTGAAGGGGCTTCCTAGTGTGTGGAAACTTTTCCTCCTTCACAGCTCCCTCCCCGAGGTGCAGCTCCCATCCCTATTCTTTTGTCTCTGTTTTTTCTTTTTTTCTTTTGCCCTACCCAGGTACATGGGGGGTTTCTTGCCTTTTGGGAAGTCTGAGGTCTTCTGCCAGTGTTCAGTAGGTGTTCTGTAGGAGTTGTTCTACATGTAGATGTATTTTTGATGTATTTATGGGGAGGAAGGTGATCACCACATCTCACTCCTCTGCCATCTTGAAGGTCTCTCCAGATTCACTTTCTGGAGATTTATCTTGTTCCTTTGTTTGAAACATCTTTGCCTGATTATTCATTTTCTTTAACTCTCTGTGTTGGTGTATGTACATTAGACAATGTGGGCACCTCTCACATTCTTCACTGTCTGTTTACAGGAGAAGATCCCCACCAATCAGCCCAGCTAGAGGTTCTTGGAATCTCTAGAAACTCTTTCCCTCCCCAGGAAGAAGCAGATAGCTGTGGTCTTTATGTGCTCAGTTGGGGGTAGGGGGGACTATGGCATCTACTAGCCCAATCCTCTGCCTCTTTTCTCCCTTAGAAGACTAAACTGTGTTAGACCCATCAGAGCTCCAGGACTGGTAAGACATTTGCTAGTTCTTGGGCAGTCTTGAAGGAGTTGGGGTGCTGATGTATAGATCAACTCTTTCCCTCCCCAGGAGGAAGATGAGAGCTGGGATTTTTCATCCACTCTGTGCTGAGTGGGGGTGAGGTGAGAGAAGGGAATAAATGGCATCTACCAGCCCAAACTACATCCTTTGTTCTCCCCCAGGCAGCTAAACTGTGCCTGTCAGAGCTCTAAAACTGCTAAGCCACAAGCCAGTCCTCTGGGGAAGCTTCCTTGCAAAATTTGGAGAGCTGGACACATAAACCAATCACTTCCCTCTCCTGGGTAAAGCTGGGAGCTCAGGGGTCTCTTCCTGATTGTATGTCACTGTGCTGGGAGCAGGGTCTTCAGCAAGAGAAAGTTCTGAATTTTTTCTACTGGGCTTGGTGAGTCTGGCTTCACATTCTCCCAGGGTGCAGAAGCCTTTCAATTAGTTTCTGATTTCTCACAAAGGGATTTATCCATGAATTGTTGCTGAATTGGTATGTTTGTGGTAATAGGGGGAGGAGGGCTTCCCACTCCACCATTTTATTGATGTCACTCTCTACCTGCCTGTTCTTCTTGCTACCTCGGGCTCCTGCTCCCCTAACTAGTTGAGAACCTTCTCCTCTAAGTTTATACTCCACTCACATACACACTATGATCACAGCGCACAATACACTGTAGTTTCTGACTTACTTATTGGTCTCCCCAATCAGACTGTGAACTTATTAGAAACAGAGACAATGCTTACTTAATTTCTTCTTCCATGCCTGATGTTCAACCACAAAGAAGCCACTAAATAAATGTTTATTTAATGAGCAGTAAGGGGACTTCCCCGGCAGTCCAGTGGTTAAGACATCACCTTCCAATGCAGGGGCTGTGGGTTTGATCCCTGGTCGGGGAGCTTGTATCCCACATGCATCATGGCCAAAAAACAAAACATAAAACAGAAGCAGTATTGTAACAAATTCAATAAAGACTTTAAAAATGGTCCACATCAAAAAAAATCTTTAAAAAAATGAGCAGTAAGTCTTAAATATAATTTTCAAAAGCAGAATGGTGAATTATTTGTTTTAACTAATGGCAAAGAGGGGAGTTTTAGACTTAGAATCAGATACCTAGGATCCCATTCCAGCCTACCACCAAGCAGTGATATATGGTTGTGTAACTCACTTAGCTTCATTAAACTCACTTTCCTCATCTCTAAAGTTGGAGATAATACAGAGTACCTTCTGAGGAAGATCACATAAAATAAATAATATGAAAGGGGCTATATAAGTGTAAGGAATTGTCATTAATTTTTCATCATTTGAAGGTTAGAATGTTATCTAAATATTCTGTATAGGGTAAAGGAGTTGTGAACACTGTTCACATTCTCTTCAAATTTTCTACACCTTGGTATTGTTCAAAGCCACCTCTATGACTTTTGTGTTCTAGAATTAAAGAATAGACAGGCTAAGTATCTTGGCAGAAAAATAGCATCTGACATGCTGTTATTCTCCAGAAACCACAGTGGAGGAAAAGGTTCATTCATTCTATTAATCTTTATCGAGAAACTATATAGAATCAGACACTGATCTCGGTACATGAGAGATATGGAGAATGAATGGACATGAACTGTACGTTCAAAAAATTTCAGTCTTGGAAGGAGCTGAAACACATCACTTTCTACTTTTCATTGTCAGTATTTATGCCTAAATCATAAAAAAGATATAGATCAAAGGCTAGAGAAGGGATCCTGGGAAGACTCCAGAGAGGAGATGACATTGGCCTTAAGATATGGACGTGATGTGGAAATACAGGGTGGGCAATGGGAATGAACCCCGACAAATTGCATCAACTCCACTTGTGCAATTTCAAGAGTAGGTCAAATTGACTTAAATGAAGGTAGTCAGAGAGGCGTTTGGAAAACAAATAGGAATAGTAAATTGGATCTTTAAGGCTTAGACATGGGTAAAATAGATGCAGTAGAGGGTATGGTCTTGTAGTTCTTGGTTGTTGGAATTTTCCTGTTTAGGAGAATGAGACTGGGAAACACCTGAGAGGGGAGCCTGATATTTGTGCTCCCAACTTTTGCTAGTGTCGTTCTGAACCCTTTTTATTTGACCTAACATTGTTTCATACTACCCATGGTTGAACTGCTGGATGAATTTAATAATACTTACCTTACTTCTCAGGGGTGTCATGGAGTATAAATGAATACATCCTAGGCAAAGCATTAATTGGGTGTTTCAGGTAAAATGTGCTCAGTAAGTGAAAATGCTAATGCTGTTATGAGTTTCCCCTCTTCTCGGTCATCCTGGGAAGCAGATATGATGTTTACATAGCAATGCAAAACCATCTTCTTCAGCGCTCTACCCTTATGGGAGGATAAAAATATGCACAGTAATAGCAATCAAGCTGAGTTTGAAGCATTGAGATAGAGAGCCTGCCCACTGGATGGTTCCCTGGGGCAGGTCACTTGTAAACCCTCTTTTAATCTTCATCAACAGAGGAAAGAGTTCTTTAAAAGATCAGTATTAAAAGGTAGTAAAGTGTCTGTTCTTGCAGATTGACAACATCATGGACAAGCCTGTAGCACTGATTTTGTTTGTTTCTTGGTAGTTTACAGTTAACCACAGGAGACACAGCATCTTTTTATTTGGCACTTATGTGGTCCTGCTAAAGTCTACCTACCTGGTTATTTTCCTGTGGAAGCTCTCCAGTCAAATGCAGAGATATGAAACATTCATTTCCACCGGGGAAGACTGTTAGGATATAATTCTCCATGTGTTTCTTGCATATCTGCCTGTCTTTTAAGTGAGAGACATCCACAGCTTTGTTCAGGACTACCTTTTCAAGGATGTTTGTATAACAAACAGCCTTGGAAAACAGAGATAGCATCTCCTTTGAGGGCAGAGAAAAGATTTCTTTCCTGACCAGGAAAGTGAAGATAACGTCTCACTCTGGGTCAAAGATTGGGCAGGTTTGCTAATACCCCCTTATGAAATTTGGAGGTTTCTTAAGTTTTGGGTTCCTCAGCTATATCATAAACACATTGTGTTGGCTGCATTCACCTGGGTCCATCTCTGTATTGCCCCATAAGACTTGAGGGGTAAGGGAAACTGAGGCAAACATGAAGCTCATGCTGTCTACTGCACTTTGAGTAACAAAGTCCTTTGTCTCTGACCCAAGAGTCTCCTGTCTTCTGCCAGCATCTATGAAGTTGTGGCAGCCTCAATTATTATTTTACACGATCTCATACTCCTCCCAGTTCTTGATGACATATTTCTTATCCAAATAAAGAATTTAAAATGCTCTCACATCTATTTTCTTTCTTTTCTTTTTTTCTTATAACCACAGGAGCTATGTGCTGCCTTAAATCAGTGCCTTGTTACAGCACCTGGGAGAGGGAATGCAGCACCCCCTTACTACTTTCTTGCCTCTGGTCTCTGTCCACTCTTCATTCATATTCTCCACGGTTGCCAGATGAGAGTCCATAAAGCACAGCTTTGATCACACCACTCCCTCACTCCACAGTAGCTAATGGCTCCCCATTGCCAGAATGAATTATAAACCCCTTAGACAAAATAAATGCTATCTAAAGTCAGGCTTCAGTGTCTGTCTCTGATCCTGAAGTTTCACTCTTCCTCCTCTTTTAGTGCTCCATCCTCTAACCAAGCCAACCACCCATGGCAATCCCAGTCTGCCATTTTCTGCTTCATATCTTTGTTCATATTTCTTTTGTCTGAAATACTCATTTTACTCTTCAGGCCTGCCCTCACAATTCTCTCTCTTTTTCATCCATGCTTAAATGCTAACTTCCTCAAAATGCCCTCTCATTTTCTACCCTGACCAAAACTATAATTTTCTCATGACACTTTTCTCAGTAGATTCTGTGTCACAATCACCAGTATTTGTCTTATCTTGAGCTGAGGGCAAGATCCCATTGTCCTCTTCTTTGCATAACTTTGTCTTGCTTATTAGTGTCTTTTAAATAGACACTCAAAAAAGGTTCGTTGAGTTATATCGAGTTCATAGATGACTCCATATATGGAGTCCAGACAGGTGAGGAGGTTTGTTTAAGGCCACATGGCAAGTAAGGGAGAAAATGCTTGGACCAGGATCTCTGTCTTCTGATTTTAAGCCAAGGGTGTTATGCTAGGAATGTTTCATTTCTTGGGAAGCCTGATTTTGGCATTCTATGCCTTAAGGAGTTGACAATTATGTGTTAGAGGGAGAGATGGTAGATCAGACACTAAAATCTAATCAAGAATTTTGCTTCATAGCAAAACTATCATTTAGTTTTGATTATTTATTTTGGTTCTACCTATAAATTAACAAACGAAAACCAATGGTGGGGACATTAGGTATGGACAAGTGTTACAGGAGGAGTGGCTTTCCAAAGATCCCTGCAACCCAGCTCCAGAGGTGGCTGCTTCAGCCCAGCCCATCGCTGGTAGCCAGACTCTTGGAAAAGTCACACCCTTGACTCTGCCTTACTTGCCTATTGGGGAGCGGGATAAGGCAGCTGAAAAAAACTGCTCCGGGGCAAATCTGCTGGCATCCCAGGCCCTTTAGGAGCAGGGGAAGGAGGTTGATTTCTTCATGTTGTTCTGCAGGAAGAGAGACGTATGGTCTTTCCTTGGGCTGTGTCTTCCCTGGGAGATGAAGACTGCCTGACTTGTGATCAGTCCTTCACTGTTGGGTGTCCCCAGTGGAGAGGTGAACAGATAATTCTTCCAAGGTGTAACGTTCCTGACCATCAGCATCTTTTACAGTTGATTAAACAGCGAGCTGGTTCTCTGATGGTAACAGTCACTGGATGTTTGCCATAAGCCCATCCACAGACTGTTAGAATGGCAAGAAACCTTGGGGTTTGTCTAGCCCAACCTCCAACTTTACTAATAAGGAAACTTAGTCCCAGAGAGGTCTCTTGACTCTCGTATCTTCTCCATTCCCATCCCAAGGCCATAGTCTTCAAGGTAATCTTGAAAAGAGAAGGTGACATTGATTTGGGCCATCATGGATAGAGAAACACTACAAAAATACTCCAGGAATCCAGAGGGTGTGTGCTGTGGCTGGGCATGCCTCTTGCCAAGAGAAATGGACTGCATTCCCAGAAGAGAAAAGACAAAGACACAGATCTTAGAACAGAGGTAATTCATAGAACCTGTAACCCAGATAGGACAGCATTTTTTAAAGAACAAATTACGGAGCATTTCTTGCTCTCTGCACAAAAAGCTGTAAAGGGGTGACAGGGTGAACATGAAGAACTGACTTTGCAGACTTATAAAAATTTCAGCACTACTCTGTGCTGTATTAGGTTTACTAGGGAGTGTCGGGGAGATTTTGTCTGTGCCCTGAATCACAATGGGAGCAGTGGAATGTCTGTCATTAAAATTTGAAGGTAGATAAACAATAAATATTTCCAGGGATAATTACTTAGAGCTGGGCAAAGTGTTGGAAGTTCCAGCTCCTGTTGGATCAGCACCATAGATCCGGAAGTATTTATCTAAAGCTTATCCCAATCATCTGAGCAGCAGAGGTAGGTGCGATTTGGCAGGCCCTCTTCACACGGTTGTGTTTGAGAGGTTTAATAATAACAGCTTTAAAAAAACCTTTACTAAGGAGACATTTATTATTTCTACAATGTCACCACTGGCAGAATCACTCTTCCCTACTCCCTTTGGCTGGCCCCTTCTACCCCATCAGTCCTCATTTACAAATGACTACAAAGTCAGCAAAGCCTGGTTTGCAAGATGAAGGTTTTTCCTGGAATTTGTTTTTTGGAAGATTCTGTATCCACTGGAAATTTTCAGCAACTGAACCAGGGTCATGCCTGTTTGTTCTTGAGTGTTTGAAATTGGAGTTGTGTTTATTAAATGCTCTTATATTCTTACCATATAGAAAAATATAGGAAAAAGGAAGATCTCTACCAACCAAGAGACTCTGAGTTCACACCCCACCTCTGCCATCATCATCTGGGGGTTTCACCTTGAGCAAGTCACTTTAAAACCCGAGTCTGAGCTTTGTCACCTACAAAATAAGAGGACAGGTCAGATGATCATTAAGATATTTTCCGGTACTAAAATATACGCAGCCACTGCCAGAGCTGGAATGGATGTTAGTTGTTTTGCAGTTTACTTTGCAGATAGGGCAATGGATTGATTGGGACAGTCACCTTGCCTCTTTGGATATCAAGCTTATCAAAGCGAGAAGAAATCTACACAGGAGGTGGTTATATTACCACTCAGAACAATAAATTGTGCACTTTGTAGATGCGTGGTCCAGAAGCAAAATAGCACTTTAGGGTTAGACATTTCTGGAAGGCTCCATGAAAGAGAAATGAGACTTGCTAGGAGAAAGGGAAGGATGGTGGGGCTGGACAGCATCAGCAAAGGCACAGAGATGGGGATGTGGCAGGCTTGTGTGAGCCAGATGTACATCAAGGCAGTGTGTCCCAAAGAACAGGCTGTGTGTCCCTGCTGGTACTTCAACCATGGTTTTAAGTGGCACATCAACTGGGTCCTCAGTAATGTAGAAATGTGTTGTGAGAGTTGCTTTCTTTTCAATTCTCCTTTAATCCATCTGATCATGTCAGGGAGAAAGACTCATGTTTGTGCTAATATATTTTTAAGACCCTCAATAATTCCTTCCTACCTTTTTTTAAATTAAAGAAAAATCAAGCCTTAGGCTCAGAAACATCATCAAGCACCAGTGTCTCTTAAATTTAATAACTTTGTCTTGTTCTTCTTGTATTTATTTTGAAGTTTCTATTGATGGCAAGCAATATAGTTTTTCCATTCATTTAGTGATGTTAAGCTTCCTTTTAAAATGATTTTAAATGGAAATGTTGTCGTTTTGAATTAAAATACTAAGTGAATAACAATGCAGGTGGTATAAGGGTCTAGCAAAATCCAGAATGTGACATGGGAGTGATGTCATTTGGGAAACCTCCGAGGTGCTTGTGAAAGAGCCTGGGCTCCTGAAACAACTCAGGCCTGGGTTCTAACCCTGCCTCTGCTGTTTACTAGCTGTGTCACCTTGAACCTGATCTTGAGGGTTACGTGGAGGAAGAAGAATGAAGAAGGACGATGATGGCTCTCCAGGAAAGCATTTGCTGGGTTATCATGATGTGAACACAGCCTTCTTCATGCCTGTCCTTGCCATAAGCTCTGCCCCTTTGGAGACAGATTCTTTCCCATAGCCCCTGGCCCACCCACCTTCAGGTCTGGGCTGTTTTTATTCCCATTTCCTTTAGGGCTGTTAGTCTTCAGTGAACCCCCTGCATTCTATGGAGGGAAAGCTGTCTTAGCACAGGGGAAGGAACTTTGGACCTGAACCCGAGAGACCAAGCTTTGAACACAGGCTCTACCACTTACTGACTACTGACATTTTGGAAAAAGCTATTTAGCCTCTCTAACTTTTAACGTTAATATTAATAAAATGGAGATGATTATATCACTACCCAGGATTATTGTGAGAATGGGTATCAGTGCACAGGACATTCCTGGCACACAGTGGGTCTTCAATAAATGGCTGTCACCTCTCCTCAGGCATATATCATGTAGAACCTATCAACATATCTCGTTGGAGTATTTGTCTATTTCATTAATACTATGATACCACAAGAGGTGCAAACTTCTCTATAGACAGCTAAATGTCTCAGGAGCAAACTGCAGACTGTTAAAAATGCTCAGCATGACTGGCCAAAAGGGCATTTCAACAAATAGTTCTGCAACCTAGTCTAGCAGATTCTTGACATTGTCATGATCTTGACTCTACAAATTTCCTCTTCTGACTCCTGACCTATAGGAGAAAGAAAAAAACCTATAGAGACATCTAAATCTAAAGTTTGTATTATGTGCTATATGTAGCAATCTCACTTTCTAGATAGATTGCATAGTCTCAGGTCTTTTTCAGTTACAAGTGATAGAAATGGAATGCAGTAAGATTAACGGAGACAGGGAACTTTTCAATCCATGTAAATTAAAAAGAGGAGATGACTGATTCATGTAACTGGAAAATCTGGGGATTTTTGGCTTCAGGCATGGCTAGATCCAGGTGCTCAATGATATTATGAGGACTGATGAGTAATGCTAAAGTGATCTTACCCTTGATCATCTAAGTGGAGTAAAAAAAATGCTGCAGTATACATATGAGATATTAGAGTGTTGGCAACTCTTCTGTGATTGCCCACTGGGTGTCATCATCATTCCTAATAGATGGCATTGGCTGGACCCTCACCATGTCAAGAGCTAATGAAATGGACATGGTTAGAGATGTTTGATGGTTTATACTGTGAAGAAAAAGCTTAAAATCTAAAATCTCACAGAAATATCAAAATACCAAGGTGCACGCCCATGTTTATAAGAACCATAAAATGCTATGATATTAGGGCTCAAAATGCCAAAGGGAACCAAGATTTCTCCTTGATTTTGTAGGAGATAAAATTGAGGCTCAGAGAAGCTAAGTGACTTTCCCAAAATTATACAGAAATTCAAAGATGTATCTGGAGACTCAGATTTCCTGGCTCGCAGTTGAATATACTTTTTCTTCTGTATTTTGCTACACTTCTGGGTGATTTAGCCTCCAGCTTGCTGAATCTGGCTGTCCCTCTCGTTTAAACTAAATGTATCTGCTAAGGACTTAGGCTCCTCTGAAAACTTCCAGCCTGGCCCCAAGTGGACACAAGCCAAGGCAAGACGTGAGGAGTCAGCTAAGTGGAGCTGTGCTGACAGGACAGGCCCAGGCACAGGGGGAGCTGTAGGGTGCAAGGCGCTCTCCAAGGTTCTGAGACTTCTGTCTTCTCCAAGCTAGAGGCTGTGTGAACTGGTTTGCTGAGATGATCCTGGCTTATGCACATTGTGCTTGCTCAAAGTATTATTCTTCTTGCTTATACTCTCAAAAGTGTCCCCCATTAAATGGTAACCCTATAACAAGCCCATTTACTCTGACTCTTGAACATCTGGACCCTGGCTCTGCTTTGCAAAACTCATAGTAGTCCAGACTCCCAGAGGTTTGCCTCTGTATCCTTTTTGACTCTCAGCATCAGGATTTCGAAGCTGATCTTTCAGGGAGAACTTGTACATTCTTTTCAATTATAACTGAGGAAACTAAGGCTCAGAGACATTAAGTAACTTGCTCAAGATCATCGTTGATAAGGGATAGGCCTTCAATCATTCATTCAGTAATCTTTCTACTTGATCCTGCTGCCTGTGTTTGTACCTTGGACCTTGCTGACTTCTTCTGTCTAATCTTGGGCCTGCCTCATATTTTGCTGTTTTCCAGGTAGTGCCTGGAGAGGACCACCTGACTATGTGTCCATTGTTACTCTTGGTCAGCACTGTAATTCCTACGTTTCTGGATCTCTGGCTACCTGATAACACATGGCTGCTATTTTGGAAGCAATGCCAGTAGACTCAGATATTCCAGTGGGTAATGTAGGGGCGAGTACATGCATGCAATTTACAGTGGAGTCACACCATGTGCGTGGTTAAGTTTAAAAGTCAACATGGAAGTAGAAAATTCTGTGTAATAAAAATTACCCTAGAAAATACTTTAAATTGTCTATAAAGTTCAAAATAATTCCATCTCTTCCTGTGTCTGACACAGCCAGCTTGTCCTTGAGCATTGGAACAGATGCGTATTTCTTTGGCTGAGCCTCAAGCAAAATGGTTGCCTTGTGTTTAGAAACCAATTAATACCAAAATAATATTGTGTCTTTAAGCAAAACAACCACAATCATCTTGCTAAATGCCCATGCTCAGAGAGGGATGCAGGGAGAGATGCTGCTTTGGGGACCAGCAGATTAATGTCTCTCATCTCATGCTCACGCAGGGGCACGTTCTTGCTAAGTGGAATGGCAAGGACACCTCTCAAGTATTTCAATTCTCTTTCTTTCTCTGCTGAATACATGCCAAGGAATTAATGTATATTAATTATGCATGTTACATAAATCTACTGTACAAGATAGGTAATATGAAAAATCAGAGCCATCCAGGAGCCCATAACACTTTTGATGTTTGAGGTTAAAGCCTGAGAAGATACCCACTAACCTCAAGGATCCTTCCTTAGCTCTGTGTGTACCGTACTGCTCTCTGCACTCTTTCTTTTCCCGTCTGTTTAGCTTATCTTTCTGTAGTGGACAGCAAACCCCTTGTGCTTGGAATTGTGTCCAAAGTACCTCTCTTCTCTCCATACATGTGTCATAAAGCTGAACCCACAGTGCACATTCAATACATCCTTATACTATGATAGCCTTGTTGAAGGAATTGTGGTAAAGTGGATGGACAGTGGGCTTTAGATTCAGGAAGCCCTGGTTCCAGATGCCAGCCTCTCCACTCTTCTAGCTGTATGATCAACTCTCTAAGGTTTTATTTGTTCAGGTGAATAGATTAGATAACCATACCTAGTTTTAAAGTTCTGTGAGCACTTAGACATGCTGTGTCAGGATGCTTGGCATATGGTGGGGTTAAATAATTGGTGGACGCTCAGATTATTATTGCTAATTTTATTGGAAGAGCATGGTCTCTCCTGGTTTTCTCTTAGACAGTTTCTTAAGCATCTGAACTAGAACCCTGAGACTTTGTGATTCTGGTTGTCATTTTGTCACTTATTACTGTTAGTAACTAGTTAGTAAAGCCTAACTAGCTTAGGTCTCTCAGCGAACTCATTTGACTTCTTGGGGCCTCTGTTTCATCCCTTATCAAGAAATGCTGATAATTATTCCTCATTCTCCCTGCCCGGGTTTTTGTTAGATGTTTCACACTTGAGAAAACACACATGCAAAAGTGTCTTACGAATGGGAAGGTGTGGGTCCACGGAAAGGTCTGGGTTTGAGGTCCAGCACCCTGACCAGCCTGCTGAGAGACCTCCAGCAACTGAGCCTCTTTCCTCACCCCCACCCACCCCTGCAGGTTATTTTGAAACACAAAAGAGACGATGAATGTGAAAGTAGGTTATAACCTCTAAAATAGTATATTCATGTAAGGAACAATTATGTCATTATTAATAAAAACATTAAATGCTCTCAAATACCAGGGACATTAGCAACATCATCCCTCAAAGGAAATATGACATCATGAAACTCACGGAACTGTTTAAAGATCCATTTGGACTAATTTTGTCCTGGGAGGAGAGGGGGCTTTAGGAAGATCTCACTTTGGCTCCATTGAGTCTCTCTGGGTTAGGAGTGATGTTTTCATTTTTGTTTGGTTTTGTTTTCTGAGGAGTCGGCAGCAGGTCTAATTAATGCCATCAAAAGCCTGACATTTAATTAACTAAATCACATGTTGAGCCTAATGATAACATATTTTAGCACCCGGTGGGCGGTGATGGTCTCTTGGGCCATTTCTAAGGAGGCCTGTGATTTGATAAAGAGAAACCCTTCTCAGCTAAATCAGAGATCCCTGAGAGTAGGCAGAGAAGGCGCAGCACGAGTGTGGGCTGGGCACGTTCTCTTATCTCCTTGACCGGCTTGGAGAGACCCAGGAACAAAGAGGAGAAATGGCAGAGAGGAATGGGGCTGCTGAATGGCCTCTTTGTCTTTTAAAAGAGTTGGTTGGAAATCCAGAGGCATAGAGGAACAAACGTTAAGTTTCTCAGTTGCCTATCCCATGGCTTGGTTATTCCAGTTCCCACTGACAAACGGAGCAGGGAAAACAAAGCAAGACAGACAAGGTCCTCGCAGGGGAGGATTGCCAAGTTAACAGTCCCTCCAAGCAGCCAAGTATGTGGACGTGGATGCCCTCTGCTGGACACTGGAGAATCTACAGTGTTGCCTACATGGGCGCTCACCCAGGGGCAAGGAGCCTTTCTGTCTGGAGTTGAACCTTTAGAGTAGAATTCTCAGGGTCTAATCAGTCACAGTGGAGCCCACCAAGCTGTCCCAAAGAAATAGATTTTTAGGTCATTCTATGTCTTTGTTTATGCACCTCTCTCTGATTGCTACCCTATTTCCATTATGTTCACCGAGACATTCATATCCCTTTAAACTCCACCGCATCAGTGACAAGACTGCCTGACTCCCATCTCATCCCCTTTTCCTTGATATGCTGTCTCCTACTCTGGACCTCAAGGTGTAGGGGGTGTTGGAGATTTCCACTTGCACAGAACCTCAGAGTAGGATAGCGTATCCTAGAGGTGAGGTCGTAGGCTCCTGAGACAGAGGTCCTGGGTTTGAATCCTTGCTTTACCTTGTGTTAGCTGTGTGACATTGGGTGGGGTACTTGACCTCTTTGTGCCTCAGTGTTTTCATCTAACAGAGTGGTTGTAAGGGTTGAATAACATAAAGCAGGCAAAGCACTCAGTACAGTGCTTGGCACATAGCAGGTACTCAATAAATGATATTTATCATTACTTTTGCTAAGACTGCATGGTAGTATTGGTTGGAAGAGATTATCAGTGGTTTTATAAGAGAACTACTATTCCAGGTACCAAGGAATTGCCTAAATTGTTTTTTTACAAGCACCATGAAAACCTGCCTTCCTCCAAATGGAGGGACATTCTTGGCAGAGTTTTGGGAAAATATCTGTGTGACTGAGGTTCCTTGAAGGAACGGTGTTGTTGAGGATGAGACTGGAAAAGCTGGTTGATACTAAAATGTTGGTGGCCTCCAGTACCGGGAGCTTGGCTTTCTCCTGCAGTGGTGGGGAGACGTGGCTGATTCTGGAGTAGGGCAGTTCTCCATTTCTCTTGAATGACTTGTTTTTCCTGCTCCTCTGATGTGAGGGCTGTCACGAGCCCGAATGATGGCCTCCCCCATCACGTGTGCACGTGCACACACCCAGGAACACACCTGCCACTGTGGGGTATTCGGTATTTCAATCAACTGGAGGTTGTCGCCAAGGAGGCTGGTGTCTCTGGCAGCTACGTCAGAATGAAGAACGAGCCGGGATGTCACGGTCGGCCGGTAGCGGGGGCTTGTCAGTTCTAGATTGACGGGCTGTTCCCTTGTATGGAAATCTCTGATGTGGGTGCAAAGATGCTGAGGATGCTGGCAGAGGGGAAGGAAAGGGGGCAAGATGCTGCTTGTAGACAGAGAGAGGAGAGAGCCCCCTTCCTGCAACTACTTTAGGACTCATCCCCAGGAAAGGGGCAGTCGGGCATTTTAGCAAAGTTTGCTTCTACCTTCTCACTTCACCTCCTGTTGCTGATTTCAGATGACTAGAGTCTACGCCTCTCTCCTTCGCTTGCTTAGGACTTTATTTACTGTATTTTGCCAATTCTTCTTTGCTGGGGTGAGCAGAGATGTGGCCGAGGGAAAGGAAACAGGGAGGATTCTGATGGATGGTTGCAAATGAAAGCTCCGGGGAATTTGGTCTTTGGGTGATGCAGTTCCTGTCACCTCCATCAGGGACTCAGTGGTATGTGTCCCTGGTGACCCTCTTGGTTAGAGGTGGCAAACTGGCAGTCCTGCAGGCTGCTCGGAGGTGGTTTTGGCTTCCACCGGAGTGGATTTTTTTCAATATTGGAATGAGATGGCAAGATTTTAAAATTGAATTTTTTGATATAAAAATAGGGATTCTGGCTTCTCTTGAAAACCAGGCCATTTGGTGACACTGGTCTGCATTTACCCTTGGCAGCAACCTGTAAGTGATAGATAGACTCTGACCTGCTCTAAATAGGGCAAGAATTCTTGAGTTCCCCACTGTCCCCACCTGGTCCCTTGACCCATTAACTTGACTGGCCCGGCCCTGTCAACATGAGTTTGTGAGCCCCGATTTGGGCCAACCTCTTCGTTTTAAAAGTGAAAGCACTGAGGTTCAGAGAGGGACTGTGATTTACCCAAGGTCACACAGCCTGCCCTGTGAGCAGAGTAGGCTCCCTTTGCATGATATGATTTGAGGGGCGGTAGAAAAGATTGACTTTTTCCCCAACTCTCCTGTGAAAAATTGACCTCCCATCCTTACCATCTGCTCCATAAAAGCCTGCAGTGGGTCCAGGAAAGAAATATTCCGCCATATTACATATCTGGCCTCCTTTACGTCATACGCCATATCTTTTGCTGCTGCTACTTGCTTACACAGTCAGCCTCATTGTGCCTCTCAGGCTCAGGTAGACTGAACGGTATCACCTCTGGGAGCTGAGTAGTGGAGCCAGAGGCCTGGAATATTCAGCTGTAGCCCAAGCCAGAGTCTCCTCATCTGGCGAGGGAGGTCATAACCTCAGGAGCTTGTTGTGAAAATGAAAACAAAGTGTAGGATGTGCCCTGCATTGTAGTGGTCACACTAGCAAAAAATGGTAACTCAACGTTAGCACTTATTATTCTAGACAGACTCAGAGCTGCAGGTGCCCCAAGAGATCATATTGTCCAGCTGGCTCATTTTTACACTTAGAACCATAACACGTGCTCATGGTAAAACGAAAGGGTCAAGAAGAATGTAAAGTACAATGTAAAAGGCTTTCTGTCTCTCATCACCTCCGTCTCAGTCTCATTTCCCCAGAGGCAAGCACTGTTAAGTTTCCTGTGTACCCTTCCAGAAATTTTATTTGCATATACATCATAAATAACTTGCCTTCTATATTTTGACACAAATGTAATCAGATGACTCATGCTGTTCTGATATCTGCATTTTTATTTAACAATATGTAGTAGATCTCTTTTCATGTGAGTGCATATGGATCTCTCTTTTTTTTTTTTCATTTTCAATGGCTGCTTTTTCACAGGGCAATTATACAATAGCTCACGGGTCAAGAAACATTCTGTAAAGAGCCAATATTTTAGGCTTTGTGGGTCATAGGGTCTCTGTACCATCTCCTCCTCCTCCTGATTCTTTTAACAATGCTTTAAAAACATAAGACCATTCTTAGCTCACAAGCCATACAAAAACAGGCTGTAGCCAGATTTGGTCCATGGCTGTAGCTCATTTACGCAGTCCCTTGGGTGGCCAGTTAGGTTGTTACTATCAACAAGGCTGCAATGGATATCTTTGTGTTGCATCTTTCAGTGTTTTTTGAGTTTATGTGGAGGATAAATTCATAGCCATGAAACCTCTGGGATGTACTTTTGAGTCATGACAGATAATGTCCCAGCCTCCTCATTTTAAAGATAGTTCAAGAAATCCAGTGAAGAGTCCGGAGTCCCCCAGCTTGTCAATGGCAGAAGATGGACTTGAAATTACTTTCCCAGCACTTAACCAGGGTGCTTTCCACCATAGTACTGGCTCCATCCCTGGCTGAGGACTCACATGGAACTTGTTTGGGACATGGAGTTGGAAAGACCCAAGTTCCCTCAAGCCACAGAGCAAGGTTACAGCAACTAGGAACCTGAGCGCTCTCAGATCCCTTCTCCTTTCTGCCTCTTATTTCTGCTTTTTATAGGCATACTCATTCCTGCTTTAGATCCACTGTTTTCCATGATCAGGGGCTGTGATCACAGCTGTGCCGTGATGACCGCCAGCAGCTCCAAAGTCAGTTTGTAGCATTTCCATGGCCAAAAGGAAAGAGGCGTGTATCACAAAGAGGGCTTTGGGCTGCAAGTAACAGAAAACTCAGGCCCCAAATAATTCAATTAAAAAGAGAATTTATTATATCACATAATTGGAAGTCTAGTCAATATACAGTCAGTGGTGTGGTGAGTGCTCATGTACCCTGCGTCTTTCCATTTCCTGCTTTTATTCTCTGTGTTGGCTTCATCTTTTAAAAAAAAATTGAAATATATTTGCTCTACAATGTTATACAAGTTACAGGTGTATAGTATAGTGGTTCACAATTTTTAAAGGTTTTATTCCATTTCTAGTTATTATAAAATATTGGCTATATTCCCTGTGTTGTACACTATATCCTTGTAGCTTATTTTATGCCTAATAGTTTGTATCTCTTACTCCCCTACCCCTATTTTACCCCTCTCCCCTTCCCTCTCCCCAGTGGTAACCACTAGTTTGTTCTCTATATCTGTGAGTCTGCTTCTTTTTTGTTATAGTCACTAGTGTGTTGTATTTTTTAGATTCCATATATAAGTGATATCATATAGTATTTGTCTTTCTCTGTCTGACTTAGTTCACTTGCATAATGTCCTCCAAGTCAATCCATGTTGTTGCAGATGGCAAAATTTCATTTTTTAATGGTTAATATTACATTGTGTGTGTGTGTGTGTGTGTATATATATATATATATATATACACACACCACATCTTCTTTATTCACTCATCTGTTTTATGGACACTTAGATTGCTTCCATATCTTGGCAGTTGTAAACAATGCTGCTATGAACATTGGGATGCATGTATCTTTTTGAATTAGTGTTTTTGTTTTTTCAGATATATACCGAGGAGTAGAATTGCTGGGTCATATGGTAGTTCTATTTTTAGGTTTTTGAGAAACCTCCATACTATTTTCCACAGCAGTTACACCAATTTATATTCCCACCAACAGTGTATGAGGGTTCAGTGTTGGCTTCATCTTTAAACCATTGGTAGGGTGGTTGGATGAGTTCCCAGTGTCACATACAGACCCAACCACAATCTGTGACTTCCTAGACATATACTTAACTCACTTCCTCTCATTGGCCAGAATTGGGTCACATGGCACATGTTAACTCAATTACTGATAAGAGGGATGAGATTACCATCACTGGCTTAGAAAAATTATCTGCGGTTGAATGGATTGGGGACACTTACCACCCTATCTATTATACTTATCTCTCAAATTAGGTCTAGAAAATTGCAGAGAAGGATTTGGGTTGGCTTGTCTTGGATCATATGTCTACCTCTTGATCCAATCCCTGTGGTCAATAAGATGGGGCTTTAGAGTTGCCAAGCTTGGATGAGGCAGCTACTCCTTGACCAGTTGCTATGGTATAAGAATGGTGCACGTTTTGAGAATGGATGGAGGATAAGGAGACTCTGCTTCCTTAAAATAAAGGCACTCTGTTGTGTCCACCACACCCTTCAGGAGATCCCAGGTCTTAGGAGGCAGCCTAAGGAGAGGAGGAGCACTGGAACTTGAGTCAGACTTCTTGGATGAACATTGGGACTGTGCAGACCACTGGGCTTGATTTACTGTTTCTGTGCTTGAGTCTGTCTAATGGGGGGTCATCGTGCCTAGGCAGCCTGTTCACAGGTGCCTTGCAAGGATCAATGAGAACATGGTGAAAAGAAAGCAAGGGAGCCTTCAGACATTATAATTTAAGTGAGGGATCCTGGTTGATCCCACGGTGTCTCTGGGCAGCAGGAGCAAGGGCTTTTTCTCTCCTGGTTCTGTATACTTATAAACCAATGCTGTGGGACAGGAGTAGACTTGGAGGAAGGGGGCTGGAGGGAAAGAGGGATGGCAGAGGCGCTGATGCAGAGATGGAGCTTCAGAGGGAGGCTTCCCTGAGTCTCTGTTGCCCCCTGCTCCCCTCTCCAGAGGCCCTGCAGAGCTGCTCCTGCCATATTTCTTTTTTTTTTTTTTCTCCTTCTGACATTTCTTTATTTGGGTACCTGAGTGACTAGACTGCCAGTTCCTAATAGATTTCTTTCTGGTCCTTCCTTTTTAATGATTGCTTTGTTAGAATTGAAAAGATTTATTCAACCAAACTTTGCTTTTGACCTTCTGGCTTTCTGCTAATAATTTTTTTTTTAAGCTTAAAAGGTTCCTTCTCTTTTGCATCTTTGGAATACATTTGGAACATAACTGCAGATTTCAAACAGTTCTACTGTGCATTCATCCTATTCATTCATTCAGCAAATATTTATGATGATCTGTGCCAGGTTTTAGGCATAGAAGAGGGAGAAAACAGACATGGTTCCTACCATGTAAAGCTTATGTCCTAATGATACAGTGAGCAGAAGGCCACTGCTATTCCTCTTCTCCCTGACAAGGTACTCATTGCCTTGCCTGGAGACATGGGCATGCCTTTTGGAGCCAGTCTCCAAGAAAGGGCAGGTGAGAAAATATTAAGGACTAAGAAAACAACTTAGAGAAATGTGGTTCCTTTCCCACAAAGGTTTCAAGTGAAATGGCAGCCATCTTATATCTACAACCTGCTAGCTATGTTACCCTGAGTAAGACACTTACCCTCCCTTAGACTCAGTTTAGCCATCTACAAAATGGAGACAACAGGACTTTCTCATAAGGTCACCTTGAAGATTAAATTAGATCATCCAAGGGAGGCTACACATTGCATAGGTAAAGACCATAGGCTCTGGGGTTAAACTGACTCATTCACATCCTGGCTCTGTCTCTCTCTAGCAATGTGACCCTGAGCAATTTAGTTTAAACTCCCTGTGCCTCAGTTTCCTGATCTGCAAAATGGGAATAGCAATTATTTCTACCTCATAGGATTGTTGTAAGGACTGAGTAAATCATGTCAAGTCTTTGGTCCACACCCAGCATGTAGCAGTGCTTAACAGCACTTATTATACCTACCTAAAAGTCTTTTTCCCCCAAATAATACTACTTTATAACTTGTAAGGCATTCTAATGGCATCTATTTATTTTGCTTTTTAGAAAAGGGAGCATCAGTAGAAGGTCATCACTCTTAGCTGAGCCTTTTCAAGCCCTGCCTCAGGACACAGATATGCTGTCACTCTGTGCTCATCATTCACTGGTCATGTTATAATCGAGCCTGCAGTTCTCACATTGAGTGTGATCAGTGCAGGCAGAGACACACGATCAATGCTAGGCAGAGCAAGATGTGGGAAATGGCTCTCAAAGAGCTTGCTTGGAGAAAAAACACATGCACATATAACTAAAAACAACAACAAAAGCCACCTTGGAGTGGCCAGGTGGTGGGTAACAAAGGGCTCTTGAGAAGGGAAAAAAATCCATGATGTCATGTCATCCTTAGCAGTATTAACTGGTGGAGTGACTTTGGGCAAATTGCTAGACCTTTCTGTGCCTCTGCTCTCTCATGTGTTGAGAGAGAGAGAGAGAATGAATCGTATTTTATTAGAGAGCCCAAATTGGTTTCCACAGAAGGGCTTTGTTTGGCTGATAGAGGTTTTACAGTTTCGACTTAGTTATCAAGACTTAAAACTTCAGAAACTTTATAGGAAACTAGATATCGGAGCAGCTGGCACTAGGTAGATGGAGTTGAGTAGCCACTTCCCACCTTTAGGTGGGGAATGTGTTTTCCAGGGCCCTTCACTCCCAATAGACTGTTTCCACCCACCCACTTGTCTCATTAAGGTTTGCTGCCTGGATCTTGTCAACATAGGAGCTTGTGACACGTTGAACAGGTGATCTCCTTAGCATCTTTTTATTTTCTCATGAGATTACTAAGTAGGGCAAAGGTTACTATATCTTTTTACCTGGAGAGGAAATAGTGAGTGTCAGAGAGATTGCCATTTGAACAAGCAAGGAGATGGAGAGCATTGGTGGGATTTGAAAATAGGTCTCACCTCCTCATTTATTACTTTCCTCTCCACTGTTTGATTCCTTCTCTTGGACCCATGCCATTCTATTCACTCTTCTGATGATGATGATAATGATGATGTTAATAATAATAATAGCTATTGTTCAGTGAGTATTTAGTGTGTCTTAGTTACCTTCTATCACTTAATTATTTTGAGCTGTTGGTCTCAATATCCCCATATTTGTAGAAGAGGAGATAGAGGTTCAAAGAAGCCAGTAATTTGTCTGTGGCAACACATTTATGAAGAGTGGAGCCAATATTTGAACTCAGGCCTATCTGACACTAAATCCCCAGTTTTGAACCTTAAGAGTCACACACACTTGCAAAGAGAGGGCCAACCACTTGTCCCATTAAATAGTAGTGGTATCTGAATTTTAGAAGGATTCATTTTTCACCCCAAATCGATGCTTGTTTCCCATGCTTTTAGCGTGAGATCCTCTGAATACACAAATCATCAAGTGTGATGCTGTTAGCAATATACTCACCAAAGAGGAGCGAGAACCCTCCAGAGAGTTCAGGGGGTATCATTGTTATGAGAAAGGAGGCTCCAGCTGTCACGCTGGATGTGGCAGTGTAGTAACATCACTCCCAGTATCAGGGAGAGGTGAAGGCATAGCCTGGCTGAGCTTCATTCCCAGAGTCCTGAGGCTGTGCTCCTGGCACAGTTGGACTCAGCGATCTCCTGTGAGATCACCTGGCCTGGTTTGTCATAACATCGCACATTTATAGGATCTTAGGTTGGAAGACACTATAGAGGTCACCTGGACCATTTTTCTGCTGGGATCTTTGTTATAAACCCCCATCAAGCACCTTCTACGCTATGCTGAAAGAAGTCTGGTGATGGCAAACTCAGAGCTCTATAAAGCAGTCCTTTCCACATTGGTTAAAAGTTCCTTTATTATAGTAGGTTCAAGCCTGCATACCCGTTTGACCCACTCTTTATTGTTTTGTCCACTGATGCACTGTCTCCTCTCTGCTGGATACGTCAACCCTTCAAATTGTACTGTGGTAAATTTGTTCCTAGCAGGTGGTCACTCCTGGTTTATAAATATCCACATTTGCCTAAACTGTCCTACATAGAATATAAGTGTTCCCAGATTCCTTACCACCTGTGCTGGTTGTTTTCTGTTTGCCCCTCCTCTCTGTATCCATTTCCAGTGTTTTCTGGCTTGCTCCCTGCCTCGGGAGATTGACACTTTCTGGGCTGCTTCACCTGGGCTCCTTTTGCTGACTTGCACCATATTGGGTTAGAAGTAGAACTGAGTGATTAGAAGGCATGAGGAGAGAGAGGACTGGGTACTTTCCCTGCTTCCACAAGGCTCTCTGGTTGGGACTGCATCCCTCCATCTCTGTAGTGCCTGCTGGTGGTCTCTCCTGCGTGGATCTGGGTCTTTCTGCAATCTGACAACACTGCTCCCTACCCTTGCCCTTTCAGCCTTACAGAGTCAATGAGTGTCCCCTGTTGCTAGTCTGCAGGTGCCTCAGCATCCCTCGTTTGTCACTTAACTCTACCTGTGCTTCTAGCTGTAGCCCCTTCATCGACATCTCCTTTGTGGGGAATTCTGTCTCCTCCTCTGACCCTGAACTGATGCACTGTCTTGTTGCCCACTGTTAAATTTGCTCATGTGCACTGTGTATTTTTGTTGTTGTTGTTGTTGCTGATTTCTCAAATGATCAGGCCCAGTACAATTGCCAAGGTTGCATGTGCTATTAGCCACTGGCACACACTGTCACATACTGTCAGCCCACCCTGTGGTTATTTAAAATTGTTAGGACTGTTTGGTGGGATCAGGTGTCAAGTCCATCTTTGGAGGCAGGTTATCTGGGTTCAAATCTTGATGCTATTTTATTTTTATTTTATTTTTTTTATAGTTGATTCACAATGTTGTATTAACTTCAGGTGTATAGCAAAGTGATTCAGTTACACACACATCTATTCTTTATATATATATATTTTCAGACTCAAATAATGTGTACCTTCCTCTCTGTTCCGCAATATTTTCTTCTGTCAAATGGGATGATAGTAGTATTCATCTCAAAAAAATTGTTTGAGGATTAAGTGATTTATTACACGTTAATCACTTAGAACAGGGCCTGATACATGGTAAGCTTTGAATAAATGTTACTTTCATCATCACAATCACCATTTTTTACATATATAATGGAACATTTTTTTGAATTTTTGAATTTTATTTTATTTTTTATACACAAGTTCTTATTAGTTATCCATTTTATACATATTAGCGTATATATGTCAATCCCAATTTCCCAGTTTGTCACACCATCAACACGCCCCGCCACTTTGCCACCTTGATGTCCATACGTTTGTTCTCCACATCTGTGTGTCTATTTCTGCCCTGCAAACTGGTTCATCTGTACCATTTTTCTAGGTTCCACATATATGCACTAACATACGATATTTGTTTTTCTCTTTCTGACTTACTTCACTCTGTATGACAGTCTCTAGATCCATACACATCTCTACAAATGACCCAATTTCATTCCTTTTTATGGCTGAGTAATATTCCATTGTATATATGTACCACATCTTCTTTATCCATTCATCTGTCAATGGGCATTTAGGTTGCTTCCATGACCTGGCTACTGTAAATTGTGCTGCAATGAACATTGGAGTGCATGTGTCTTTTTGAATTATGGTTTTCTCTGGGTATATGCCCAGTAGTGGGATTGCTGAGTCATACAGTAATTCTATTTTTAGTTTTTTAAGGAACCTCCATACTGTTTTCCATAGAGAGAACAGGGGTCTTTTGTGTCTCCATACAAATTTTAGGATTTTTTGTTCTAGTTATGTAAAATATGCAACTGGTAATTTGACAGGGATTGCATTGAATCTGTAGATTGCTTTGGGTAGTATAGTCATTTTCACAATATTGATTCTTCCAATCCAAGAACATGGTATATCTCTCCATCTGTTTATATCATCTTTAATTTCTTTCATCAGTGTCATAGTTTTCTACATACAGGTCTTTTGTCTCCCTAGGTAGGTTTATTCCTAAGTATTTTATTCTTTTTGTTGCAATGGTAAATGGGAGTGTTTCCTTAATTCCTCTTTTAGATATTTCATCATTAGTGTATAAGAATACAAGAGATTTCTGTGCATTAATTTTGTATCCTGCTACTTTACCAGATTCATTGATTAGCTCTAGTAGTTTTCTGGTGTCATCTTTAGGATTCTCTATGTATAGTATCATGTCATCTGCAAACAGTGACAATTTTACTTCTTCTTTTCCAATTTGTATTCCTTTTATTTCTTTTTCTTCTCTGATTGCCATGGCTAGGACTTCCAAAACTATGTTGAATAATAGTAGCGAGAGTGGACATCCTTGTCTTGTTCCTGATCTTAGAGGAAATGCTTTCAGTTTTTCACCGTTGAGAATGATGTTGGCTGTGGGTTTGTCATATATGGCCTTTATAATGTTGAGGCAGGTTCCCTCTATGCCCACTTTCTGGAGGGTTTTTATCATAAATGGGTGTTGAATTTTGTCAAAAGCTTTTTCTGCATCTATTGAGATGATCATATGGTTTTTCCTCTTCAATTTGTTAAGATGGTGTATCACATTGATTGATTTGCGTATATTGAAGAATACTTGCATCCTTGGGATAAATCCCACTTGATCATGGTGTATGATCCTTTTCATGTGTTTTTGGATTTTGTTTCCTAGTATTCTGCTGAGGATTTTCGCATCTATATTCATCAGGGATATTGGTCTGTAATTTTCTTTTTTCGTAGTAACTTTGTCTGGTTTTGGTATCAGGGTGATGGTGGCCTCATAGAATGAGTTTGAGAGTGTTCCTTCCTCTGCAATTTTTTGGAAGAGTTTGAGAAGGATGGGTGGTAGCTCTTCTCTAAACGTTTGATAGAATTCACCTGTGAAGCCATCTGGTCCTGGACTTTTGTTTGTTGGAAGATTTTTAATCACAGTTTCAATTCATTACTTGTGATTGGTCTGTTCATATTTTCTATATATTCCTGGTTCAGTCTTGGAAGGTTATACCTTTCTAAGAATTTGTCCATTTCTTCCAGGTTGTCCATTTTATTGGCATAGAGTTGCTTGTAGTAATCTCTCATGATCCTTTGTATTTCTGCAGTGTTAGTTGTTACTTCTCCTTTTTCGTTTCTAATTCTGTTCACTTGAGTCTTCTCCCTTTTTTTCTTGATGAGTCTGGCTAATGGTTTATCAACTTTGTTTATCTTCTCAAAGAAGCAGCTTTTAGTTTTATTGATCTTTGCTATTTTTTTCTTTGCTTCTATTTCATTTATTTCTGCTCTGATCTTTATGATTTCTTTCCTTCTACTAACTTTGGGTTTTGTTTGTTCTTCTTTCTCTGGTTCCTTTAGGTGTAAGGTTAGATTGTTTATTGAGATTTTTCTTGATTCTTGAGGTAGGCTTGTATTGCTATAAACGTCCCTCTTAGAACTGCTTTTGCTGCATCCCATAGGTTTTGGATCATCGTGTTTTCATTGTAATTTGTCTCTAGGTATTTTTTGTCTTCCTCTTTGATTTCTTCAGTGATCTCTTGGTTATTTAGTAACATATTGTTTAGCCTGCGTGTGTTTGTGTTTTTTACGTTTTTTCCCCTGTAATTGATTTCTAATCTCATAACGTTGTGGTCAGAAAAGATGCTTGATATGATTTCAATTTTCTTAAGTTTACTGAGTCTTGATTTGTGACCAAAGATGTGATCTATCCTGAAGAATGTTCTGTGTCCACTTGAGAAGAAAGTGTAATCTGCTGTTTTTGGATGGAATGCCCTATAAATATCAGTGAAATCTATCTGGTCTATTGTGTCATTAAAAGCTTGTGTTTCCTTATTAATTTTCAGTTTGGATGATCTGTCCATTAGTGTAAGTGAGGTGTTAAAGTCCCCCACTCTTATTGTGCTACTGTCGATTTTCTCTTTTATAGCGGTTAGCAGTTACCTTATGTATTGAGGTGCTCCTATGTTGGGAGCATATATATTTATAATTGTTATATCTTCTTCTTGGATTGATCCCTTGATCATTATATAGTGTCCTTCCTTGTCTCTTGTAACATTCTTTATTTTAAAGTCTATTTTATCTGATATGAGTATTGCTACTCCAGCTTTCTTTTGATTTCCATTTGCATGGAATATCTTTTTCAATCCCCTCACTTTCAGTCTGTATGTGTCCCTAGGTCTGAAGTGGGTCTCTTGTAGACAGCATATGTATGGGTCTTGTTTTTGTATCTTTTTATCCTGTCTGTGTCTTTTGGTTGGAGCATTTAATCCATTCACATTTAAGGTAATTATCGATCTGTATGTTCCTATCACCATTTTCTCAATTGTTTTGCGTTTGTTTTTGTAGGTCCTTTTCTTCTCTTGTGTTTCCCACTTAGAGAAGTTCCTTTAGTGTTTGCTGTAGAGCTGGTTTTGTGGTGCTGAATTCTCTTAGCTTTTGCTTGTCTGTAAAGCTTTTGATTTCTCTGTCAAATCTGAATGAGATCCTTGATGGGTAGAGTAATCTTGGTTGTAGGTTCTTCCCTTTCATCACTTTAAATATATCCTGCCACTCCCTTCTGGCTTGTAGACTTTCTGCTGAGAAATCAGCTGTTAACCTTATGGGTGTTCCCTTGTATGTTATTTGTCATTTTTTTCTTCTTGCTTTCAATAATTTTTCTTTGTCTTTAATTTTTGTCCATTTGATTACTATGTATCTCGGTGTGTTTCTCCTTGGGTTTATCCTGCCTGGGACTCTCTGTGCTTCCTGGACTTGGGTGGCTATTTCCTTTCCCATGTTAGGGAAGTTTTTGACTATAATCTCTTAAAATATTTTCTTGGGTCCTTTCTCTCTCTCTTCTCCTTCTGGGACCCCTATAATGAGAACCTTATTGTGTTTAATGTTGTCCCAGAAGTCTCTTAGGCTGTCTTCATTTCTTTTCATTCGTTTTTCTTTATTCTGTTCTATGGCAGTGAATTCCACCATTCTGTCTTCCAGGTCACTTAGCATTCTTCTGCCTCAGTTATTCTGCTATTGATTCCTTCTAGTGTATTTTTCATTTCAGTTATTGTATTGTTCATCTCTGTTTGTTTGTTCTTTAATTCTTCTAGGTCTTTGTTAAACATTTCTTGCATCTTCTTGATATCTGCCTCCATTGTTTTTCCGAGGTCCTGGATCATGTTCACTATCATTATTCTGAATTCTTTTTCTGGAAGGTTGCCTATCTCCACTTCATTTAGTTGTTTTTCTGGGGTTTTATCTTGTTCCTTCATCTCGTACATAGCCCTCTGCCTTTTCATCTTGTCTATCTTTGTGTGAATGTGGTTTTTGTTCCACAGGCTGCAGGATTGTAGTTCTTCTTGCTTCTGTTGTCTGCCCTCTGGTGGATGAGGCTATCTAAGAGGCCTGTGCAAGTTTCCTGATGGGAGGGACTGGTGGTGGGTAGAGCTGGTTGTTGCTCTAGTGGGCAGAGCTCAGTAAAACTTTAATCTGCTTGTCTGCTGATGGGTGGGGCTAGGTTCCCTCCCTGTTGGTTGTTTGGCATGAGGCGACCCAACACTGGAACCTACCCTGGCTCTTTGGTGGGGCTAATGGCAGACTCTGGGAGAGCTCTCGCCAAGGAATACTTCCCAGAACTTCTGCTGCCAGAGTCCCTGTCCTCAAGGTGAGACACAGCCACCCTCCGCGTCTTCAGGAGACCCTCCAACACTAGCAGGTAGGTCTGGTTCAGTCTCCCATGGGGTCACTGCTCCTTCCCCTGGGTCCTGATGTGCACACTACTTTGTGTGTGCCCTCCAAGAGTGGAGTCTCTCTTTCCCCCAGTTCTGTCGAAGGCCTGAAATCAAATCCCGCTAGCCTTCAAAGTCTGATTCTCTAGGAATTCCTCCTCCCATTGCCAGACCCCCAGGTTGGGAAGCCTGATGTGGGGCTCAGTACCTTCATTCCAGTGGGTGGACTTCTGTGGTATAAGTGTTCTCCAGTTTGTGCGTCACCCACCCAGCAGTTATGGGATTTGATTTTATTGTGATTGCGCCCCTCCTACCATCTCATTGTGGCTTCTCCTTTGTCTTTGGATGTGGGCTATCTTTTTTGGTGAGTTCCAGTGTCTTCCTGTCAATGATTGTTCAGCAGTTATTTGTGATTCTGTTGCTCTCACAAGAGGGAGTGAGCCCACGTCCTTCTACTCCTCCATCTCAAACCAATCTCTTATAATTGAACATTTTTTAAAACCTTCCTTTACCAGTACTTAATTCTGAATGCCATTGGTATTGTATTGTTGATACTGTCCCCTAAAACATTGTTACTCAAAGTGTGGGCTAGAGGGGTGAGATAGGGAGGGTGGGAGGGAGGCTCAAGAGGGAGGAGATATGGGGATATATGTATGCATATGGCTGATTCACTTTGTTGTACACCAGAAACTAACACAGCATTTTGAAGCAATTACACTCCAATAAAGATGTATTAAAAAAAAAAGTGTGGGCTACAGACCAGCAGCGTAAACATCACTTGATGGGTGGTTAGAAATGAGAAATCTCAGACCCCACCCTAGACCTACTGAATCAGAATCTGCTTGTTAGCAAGGTCTCAGGTGATTATTGTGTTCATTAAATTTGAGAAGCTCTGTTCTAGCCCATCTATTGATTCTGGATCAATGTTCTCATCTGGGATGGAGAATGTCTCCCACCTCTGACAGGGAAGATACTCCATTCTCCACTCTTAAGATCACCATATACACTGGTGCTGTAGCCCAGCCAAGCCAGGCAATGCTTCCAGGAGTCAAATGTACTGGGAGGAGATCTGAAGTCAAGTTTTCACTGCTCGAATTTGGAGTCGGATTGAGCAGCTTTTGAATTTTACTCTACCACTTAATAAATGTGTGTGTGTGTGTGTGTGTGTGTGTGTGTATGTGTGCACATAAATGCCTACATGACAAACTACTTACCTGGAAGGTTTGTTGTGAAGATGAAGTGAGGTGACCCTGTGAAGCATGGGTCACAGACTGGCTTGCTTTCTCCTTTCCATGAGTCATATGATTCATGTCCAAAAGGTAATCCATTCGTTGAAGGAAAAACTCTCTTTGACCTAACAGGAAAACTTGCTTCAAACAGATTGGGAAGATTGGGTTCTCTTGAAAGCTGCAGCAAATGCCTCACAGTGACATCAGTGCCACTACTCATTTCTCTGGCCATGTGTTTCTGAATATAAATTGTATTTGACTGTAAATGAAAGCATAGTGTAACTAAGAAGTAAAGAAAAGATTACTGGTGTATAAATTTGAATTAAACACCATCAGCATACACTGTATACATACAAGTATTTGTATTGTGGCTGGCTGAAGTCCAAAAGAGGATAATGTTGAGGTTGCTGATTAATTTTGACACTAATTAAAATGCACCAATAATAGAGGAAGTGAGATGGCTTTTTCTGATCAATAGCTGAAAAATGTTAAACTTGGGGTCACCCCAAGGCAGCTCAGAAGATGTTATAAAGCTGGCCTTTCTTTTCTCTAAAGCAGTGTAGTGGTTCAGAGCATGGCTCTGAAGTCAAGCTGCCTGGGGTCAAATGCCATATTCTGCCACTTAGCACTGTGACTCTGGACAAGTTACCCACGTTTCTTATAGGCCTCAGTTTCCATAATTGTAAAATGTGGAAGATAATAATAATTTTATCTTGGGAGCCTCTGATTCACAGCCAGTGAGAAGTACAGGTAACAACCTGAACTTGAGATTGCCATCTTGAGTTGGAGGGAGTTGTTGGAACCTCCCGTTTGTAGCCAGTAGGTCAGAAGTACAGGTAAGAACCTGGGCTTGCGGCTGGAGTCTGAAGGCGGTGGGGAGTCTTGTAGGACTGAACTCTTAACCTGTGGAATCTGATTCTGTCTCTGGGTAGATAGTGTCAGAATTGGATTGTATTCTCAGACACTCTGCTGCTGGTGGTGGGGGAAACACCCCCAAAACACACATTGGAATTGGGTGCTCAGAAAAGAGGAAGACTGTCTTCGAGGTAAACTGGTACCACTGTCATTTGAAGCTTTAAGAAAGAGTATTAAAAAAAAAAAAGAAAAAAAAAAAAAAGAAAGAGTATAAGCATCGTTTAAAAATCTTTCAGTTCATAAACTTTAAAATTATGCGATATTTGACCAACATGGGAGGAGTGAAAATTGACATTATATTGCATTCTGTGCATAAAGTGGGATTTTATCTTTTTATCACAGTATTTCAAATTTGTCTAAAATTTGGCTGTCCTCTACTGAACTTGTGGGGTTGTAAGAAGTAAGTGACATCGTGCAAATGAAATACTTTGCATGGTGTCTTGCCCATAATCTTAGCAACTACTTATTGACTGTTAAGTGCCGGGCACTAAATGCGTCAGATCTATCATCTCCTTTATTTTTCACCACTACCTAATGAGATGGGTGTATTATTTATTACTGTGTAACAAATTACCCCCAAACTTAGATTTTATTCTCTCTTACAGTTTCTGAAGTTCAGGAAATCAGGAGGGCTTTGCTGGGTGGTCCTGACTGAGGGTCTCTCACAGGGTTGTGGGTAAGCTGTTGACCGGGGCTATAGTCATCATCTTTAGGCTCAACTGGGGCTCAGGAATCTACTTCCAAGATGCTTGGGTGGTTTTTGGCAGGTCTCAGTCTTCACTGGCTGTTGACAGGAGGCTGTAGTTTCTCACCAAATGGGCCTTTCTGTATGGCTGCTCACAAAATGGCAGTTGGCTTCTTCCAGATCAAAAACTCTGAGAGAGGAGGTGAGAGGGAACGTCCAAAATGGAGTCCATGGTCTTTTATACCCAAGTCTCTGAAGTGAATCCCACCATGTCTGCTGTATGTTAGTGATCACACAGACCAACGCTGGTACAATGTGTAAGGTGACTCTACAAGGGTGTGAATGCTAGGAGTCAGGTTATCTTAGTCTGTTTGGGCTGCTATAATTAAAAACACTGTAAGCCTGGTGCTTAAAACAAGAGACATTTATTTCTTACAGTTCTAGAGGCTGGGAATTCCAAGATCAAGGTACCAGCAGATTCAGTGTCTGGTAAGGGCCCACTTCCTGGTTCAAAGACAGCTGTCTTATACAGATGGCCAACAAACACCAGAAAAGATGCTCAACATCACTAATTATTAGAGAAATGAAAATCAAAACTACAATGAAGTATCACCTCACACCAATCAGAATGTCCATCATCAAAAAATCTACAAACAGTAAATGCTGGAGAGGGTGTGGAGAAAAGGGAACCCTCCTACACTGATGGTGGGAATGTAAATTGATACAACCACTATGGAAAACACTATGGAGGTTCCTTAAAAAACTAAAAATAGAACTACCATATGACTCAGCAATCCCACTACTGGGCATGTACCCTGAGAAAACCACATTCAAATAGAGACATGTACCACAATGTTCATTGCAGCCCTGTTTACAATAGCCAGGACATGGAAGCAACCTAAGTGTCCATCAACAGGTGAATGGATAAAGAAGATGTTGCACTTATATGCAATGGAATATTACTCAGCCATAAAAAGAAATGAAATTGAGTTATTTGTAGTGAGATGGATGGACCTAGAGTCTGTCATACAGAGTGAAGTAAGTCAGAAAGAGAAAAACAAATACCATATGCTAACACATAAATATGGAATCTACAAAAAAAAAAAAAAGGTTCTGATGAACCTAGGGGCAGGACAACAATGAAGACGCAGATGTAGAGGATGGACTTGAGGACAGGGGAGGGGGAAGGGTAAGCTGGGACAAAGTGGGAGAGTATCATTGACATATGTACACTGCCAAATGTAAAATAAGTAGCTAGTGGGAAGCAGCTGCATAGCCCAGGGAGATCAGCTTGGTGCTTTGTGAGCACCTAGATGGGTGGGATAAGGAGGGTGGGGGGGGAGATGCAAGAGAGAGGGGATATGGGGATATATATATATATACATGTAGCTGATTCTCTGTTGTTTACCGGAAACTAGCACAACGCTCTAAAGCAATTATACTCCAGTAAAGATGTTAAAAAAAAAAAAAAAGCTGTCTTCTCGCTGTGTCCCTCACATGGCAGAAGGGCAAGGGAGCTCTCTGGGGTCTCTTTTATAAGGACATCAATCTGATTTATGAGGGCTCCACCCTCATGACATCATCACCTGTTGAAGGCTTATATCCTAATAGTGTCACATTGGGGATTAAGCCTCAACATACAAATTGTAGGTAGACACAAACATTCAGTCCATAGCACAGCTATTAGGGAGCCTACTTGGTGGATGGTTTCCATTAGGGGACACTGTTATTATCCCCCTTTCACAGTGAGAAAACTGAGGCATAGAAGGCTTTTGCAAGTAATCCAAGGTAGCATATTAATATGTTAAAAAAAAACCCAAGTTTCAAATTTAGGCAGTTCAGTGGTAGCTCCTACATTTTAACCATGGCACTATTCTGTCTACAGGGTAAGTAGCATATCAACATGAGCCATAATTGCCATTTCACTTCCAAGAAGCAGTCTGCCAACACATGACTCTAGGCTTGGACTGCACTTGCCATTACTCCTTCTGTTTAAAGACAAGAGCTCTGTAGTGAGCTTCTTTCTTCCCTCAGCCTGGTGGTCTTTGGATATACAGTATACAGAGAAGCAGAAAATGTGACTCTTCTCTGTATAAAGCATACGGCCTTGCTGGGGTGATAATACCAGCAGAAATGTTTGACCTCTGAACTTCTATAGCACTTGTTGCCTTTACAATTATTATTATTATTATTGTTAATGACACTTCATGTATACTCCTGTCCTGTCATTTACTTTTCCCACCTGTGTTTTTGCCTCCAAACTAGGTTGGAACTTCTCTTGGCTTGATCTCTGCCCTATACTTCATTGAATCCCACCTAGTGTCAGGTAGAGTTAGTTTTCACATAATGGAAATCCTCAACCAGTGTTTACTAGTGAAGATTATGTAAGGTTATTGGAGAACCCCAGGCAATGTGAGATGAAATGGCAAAGCACATAGCAGAGACTATGACTTCCCTTTCATGTCAAAAAAAGGTAGACTTTAGATTTTCTTCTTGAAATACATTCCTTTATTTGATGTACCATCTCTGAGCTGTCTCTGAAGTATGCCCTTCTTTTATCTACAACATAATACACTCTTCTCTGAAAAAAATCCCAGTCCCTGGCCTACCCATACCTCTCATTCCCACAATAGCCTGGGTACTCTTGAGTGTCTGTTCCATCCACATAAAGGTCTTTGAAAGGGGTCTCTCCATATTTTTCCAAAGAAGAACCTTCTAGTTTTGAAATCTGAAGTGTCATTGAAGATCCTTTATCCATTGCCTTCCCTCGAGGTACATGAGTGTCCACATCAAGGAACAAAGGATGTTGATTCTATTTGCATGTTTCACCACAGATTTAAAGATTTTATCCTTTCTTTCTCTCCCTCATTTCAAAGTGAAATCACCCTCAGGGTCTTCTTTCTCTGATTTGCCTTTGCTTCAGCATAATGTTCCAAAAGCTGACCATTGCTTGCAGAGTCTTGGAAACCAATGCAAGTCTTATTTCTTTTCTTTCCAGTCTTTTATTTTCCCTTAGCTTAGCAAAATTGCACCATTTCAAAGGCCACTTTCACGTTTTTTCCCTCTAATGCTTTCAGAGGGTCACCACTTGCTATCAAATCACTCCCCAAAGTTGGTTTTTTGGTTTTGTTTTATTTTGTTGTGTTTGTATCTGTTGTCTTCCCTCCGGAAGGAGACACTCCTGCAACGCAAAATGAACAAGGACCCCAGTGATAGTTCCTTGGTGTGGCTTCTCTTTTCCCTCATCTGTCAAATCTTAATGTCTTGTCCTGACATTTCAAGTGGAAGAGTGGTTTCCTTGAGTATTTCAGTCCCACTGTCTCAGTTCAGAGAATGTGACACATCAGAGGTGGGAGGGAGGTGATTGCAGCCCACAGCTCTGTGCTGCTCAGGCTGGTGAGGGTGAGATTATTAGTACTACTCAAGGGACCTAGACTTTAGTCTTTCCAAAATGCTCACTTTCAAAAAGCTGGTGGTGTAATAGGATGGGAACTCTATTGAGACTCCATAGTCCTGTGTTGTGTTCTGGTTCAGCAAGCTGTGACCCTCTCTAGCTTCATTTGCCACATCCATAAAATGGGCAGATCCATTGGTAGCGTGAACAAAATCAAGGCATGGTGTTAGGAGCTGCAGTCTGCTTCCTGATGTCCTCTCCATCCTCATGCTCCTGGACTTCTCTGCTCATACTCTCTGTTCCATTCAGAATGTCAGGTCCTCAAGATGTCCGTGTCGTTCTTCCTGTCTCCAGGCCTTTGTACTCTTTCTTACTAACCCTTCAGGTTTTCTAAGCTCAGGTATTACTTGGCCCTGAAAGCCTTTCCATACTCCTAGGTCTGGATTAAGGATCCATGGGTACTCCACTGTACTCTATATTTGGGTATTTCCTTTGCATCATTTACACTTTTTGTAATCAGTTTTTTCTTGTCTGTCTCCCTTATTACACTGAAGGTTCTTGGAGTGGAGATCTCAGCTCTAACAACAATAATAATAATTATAACTAATATTGATATTTATATATTACTTATCCTTTGTTATGTTTTTGAGCATTTCATATCTATGACCTCAACTAGAACTCAACCCTTTGAAGTAGGAACTACTTTTACTTCATTTTACAGGTCAAAGATTGAGGCTCAGTGAAGTTATATTGCTTGTTATGGGTCACTCAGCTGGAAAGAGATGGACTGAGAATTCACACCCAATGGTCTGGCACCAGAGTCTCTGCAATACAGCTTAGATATAATATGGTAAGATGCTGAATGAATGAATGTTTCAGTCAGCCTCAGGGGTGAAATAGCAATGAATTCTGTGCCAGAAATATATGATTTAATTGGTATGTGAGACATGAACACACGTAATCTCAGTGTCATGAAAGGGTCTGCCTATCCTTAGAGTTTGCAGCCCAGCCTAGTGTCTCCTGTTCTGGTGTCTTGTCAGGGGTGATCCCTCGCCACCAACTACTGTCCTGGCTGTGTTTTCCATGACCATATTCTGTTCTTCTCTGGGTGCTCAAAAGAGCGGGCTGTCTGAGCCCAGCCCATCAGGAAACAGGAACGGTCAGGCAAGGGCAGAGGAGAAACTCACCTGTCCTGAGCATCCACTGGGCAAGTCTCTTTGTGTGTACTCTCTTTTACTCTTTCCAGTGGCCCTTAGGAGCAGTTGATATTATGTCGATTTTAGAGACAAGGAGCTTGAAGCTTATAAAAGAAAACTAACTTGTCTAAGATCTCACAGCTAGTGAAGGGAAGGTCTGACCTCAGATTTATGGTCCTCTAATTGCGAAGTAGATTGCTATGGGTGGGGGTGGGATGGGTAGAGATGTAATGGCAAGAAAAGACTACTACAACCTAATTCTCCCTTCCATCCCCACTCTTGCCATCCACGCTACCTGAAATTCTCACCATTAATTACTGGTTTGGATTTGGGGATGTCTTTTTTTTTAAGTTACTATTCCTTGCATATGAAGCTAAAAATCCAGCAGTTTGTCAACAGAATTGGATTATAATGGGTAGTGACTTGGAGCAGATATGTAGATGTGAGAAAGACCTATTTGGGTCTTTAGGGAAACCCTTGCACAAATGAGGACAGGCATTCCATCCGACTGTCTTCCAAACCTGTTTCAATGGTTTGGCTAATTCTCTGAGATGAGAAGTCATACCCACTACTCTCTCCCAGCCTTTCCCCTCCTCCATCCCTGCTCTGTAATTCTCCTTCTCCACCCCACCCCCAAACTTCCTCTGTGGATATCTAGTAGCCTGAATCTGACAAGGAAACCTAACTGTTATGGAGTTGGATATTGCTTAAGGTTCAGATCTGTGGTCTGCTTTTTGACATAATGTAGCCCCAAAGCAATTAGGTTCAATAGTAAAAGTCCTGACTCTCAGGCTTCTGGGCCCCCCTCCCAGCCACGTGATAGGGAAAGGATAGGCAGGTGGAAAGGGAAGAAAAAGACTGTTTCTTCCCTGCTTCCTGCTTGTTTTAATTACTACTGTAAAGTTACAAATGGAAAAAGTGATTCCCAGCTACCCAGCTATGAATTGATTTTCTGCCTCTCCAGCAAGCACACATCCCCTAAGCCTTGGATGAGACCGGTGGGCAAGGGGAATGCTTGGCTGGGACCAGCTGTGTGTGTCCATCATAATCCCCTTTGGTCCCCAACATAATCTGGAAGTGGCAGCTCGAAGCTAGTAGTCTTGGCAGCTCTTGAAGTCGGAAGTGGGGAGAGAACAAAAGAAGAGACTCAGGGCTTCCCTGGTGGCGCAGTGGTTGGGAATCTGCCTGCTAATGCAGGGGACATGGGTTTGGGCCCTGGTCTGGGAGGATCCCACATGCCGCGGAGCGGCTAGGCCCGTGAGCCACAGCTACTGAGCCTGCGCATCTGGAGCCTGTGCTCTGCAACAAGAGAGGCCACGATAGTGAGAGGCCCACGCACCGCGATGAAGAGTGGCCCCCGCTTGCCACAACTAGAGAAAGCCCTCACACAGAAGCGAAGGCCCAACACAGCCAAAAATAAATAAATTAATTAATTAAAAAAAAAAAGAAGAGACTCAGTAGTAGCAACAGTGAAAAATTAAAAAAGGAAATGTAGAAAAAGAATCCTTAGAATGAATTTTTTAAAGCCTGTAATCTAGGGACTCTTAATTTGCAGCCCATGGGTGGGCCTCAAGGATTCTACAAGCCTCTTGAAATCATATGCAAAACTTGGTGTATATGGGCATTTTTCTGAGGAGGGGATCTGTGGTTTTCATCAGAGTCTCAAAATGCTTCATGATCCCACAAAGTTAAAGTCCAGCAGTGTAATCGACTTACCATTCTTTATAGGTGAAGAAACTAAGGCTAAGGAGGACTTTATAAGATGTCCAAGGTCATACTCTAACTTAATGGTGGATCAGAATTTGGACTAATATCTCCAAACACTTGATCTTGTACATTTCCCACTCCACCACGCATCCCCTTTGTCCTGGGTTTATGTTTAGAACTTGAGTGGTATGTTTGGTGGACGTTTGAGGACATAGCTAGTTCCAAAAATATAGTACATTTTTTTTCATTGGTCTGTGATGTCTGACCATGTCTCCTCTCCACCACCCACCCCTTTGAGGGTCTTACTCTCCATTGGAACCCTTTTCTATTATTTCACTTTCCAACACATGATATCTATGAAGACCCCATCATATCACTTGATCTACCTGAAGATATGGTCCTTCTAAGATTGTGTCTGCAGCAGCACATAAAGTGGCTATCAATAGTGGGGTAAAATCAGAGCAACCCTTTTCATCTGGAGTAATCTTCCCTTTTGCTTCTATCTTTGGGTAAGCCCAATATCTTCATCAACTTTGGTTTCTTTGATTATTTTTTTCCTTGATTATTTTTTATTTACTTTTTGTTGAGATACAACTTACACATATTAAAATGTATAAATTGTAAGTGTAGAGCTTGATGGATTTTTACATATGTATACATCTGTGTGACCACCATCCAGATCAAGGTATAGCACATTTATAGCAGCCCAGAAGCTTCCCTCATGCCCCTTTCCAATTAATATAAACCTCTCTTCTGGGGAGATCAGCTCTGTGCTTTGTGACCACCTAGAGGGGTGGGAGGGAGACGCAAGAGGGAGGAGATATGGGGATATATGTATATGTATAGCTGATTCACTTTGTTATAAAGCAGAAACTAACACACCATTGTAAAGCAATTATACTCCAATAAAGATGTTAAAAAAATAAACAAAACCTCTCTGCTCTAGGTAACCACTATTCTGATCTCTATTATGATTAGTTTGTTTTGTCAGTTCTTTAACAACATATAAGTACAACAGAATCATATAGTATGTACTCTTTTATATCTAGCCTCTTTTGCTCAACATAATTATCCATGTTGTAAAGTGTGGCAGCAGGCCATTCTTTCCCACTGCTGTGTAGTATTCTGTCGGGTCCATCTACCGTGTTTTATTTATCCATTTTTGTGCCACAGATTGTTTCCAGCTTTGGGCAGTTATGAAAAAGTTGCTATGGACATTCTTGTACAGTCTTCTGATGGACATAAGCACTCAGTTTCCCTGAGGAATGGAATTGCTGGTTCATTGTATATATGTATGCTTGGATTTAGCAAATACTGACAGTTTTCTAAAGTGGTTGTACCAAACGCCCCCAGTTTTAAGCCAGCCAACCTTAGCACCTACCTCAGACTTGATCAACTTGCCAGTGTCATTATCTGAATTCATCCTTGCCATAGTTTCTGCATTAACCCCTGCCCTAATCCCCAGTTCTCTCACCTTGGCTTTACCGAGTTATAAAAAGCTAGATATAGAACCACAGCAATCGTGTGGTTCAACCTCAATGTTTCAGAGGTAGAGAAAGTGAGGTCTGAGTGTAGCTGGGTGAGGAAGCTGTCCAGTGACACCAAACAAGTTCCCAGCTGACCTGGGATGAGAATGCACAGACAGTTCTTACTCATTTTGTTGATCTGCCAAGCTTAGGAAAGCACCTGATATGTATCTGAAAGTACTAAAAGAATATTTTCAAAAAAAGAAAAATGAAATGGAAGGATTATTAGAGATCATTGAGTTCACTACTTGTCAGATTGTGAGAATGTGTAAGTCTGGTTTACAAAAAAGATTTTAGGTGGGACCCTGTTGAATAAAAAGTGAATCCGCTGTGAGGAAGGAATTTGCTCCTCAATCCTCCTTTAATCATTGCATTAGCTCAGGGGGAGAATGTCTCAATCTCCTGCTATATGTCACCTCATTAATAAGTGCCAGTCTCTTTTCCAAAAAAAGAGAGAGCAAGAGGCTCTAGCTAGATTTTCATGAGGTTTTGTTTTTTTTTGCATTTTTCTTTAACTTTCATGGTGGTTAAATTTTATTTGAAGGAGGAAATAGACATTTTCTCTTCATGGCAGTGGTAGAAAGATTCCTTCTTTTCAAATATATTTTAGCATAAACAAAAAACAAGTGGGTTGACTGAAGAGAAAGGTTAAACAAATAATACTAAATGGGGTATATGGATGTAACAAAAAATCATGTAAGGCTAATCAACATTCATCTATTTCACACTTGCTATTGACTAGATGGGGAAACAGAGTCCAGGGAGAAGAGACTTGAATGGTCCTTGGAATTGGCGGCAAGTGTCCTCAGTATAGCACTCTCTATGTACAAATCTGTTCGTAGTACGTGTTACTTTGGGAAGGAGAGACAGAGCTGTAGCCCGAGGTGCCCCATTTACAATAAAAGAGACTTGAGGGATTATCTGGGGGCATTTTAGAAGCGCTTCCACTGAATAAACTTGCCTTTCATAGAAGCCTCTGTAGCACCTTCTCTTACCTGTGCCAATATACATGTTGCCAAATGCCTCCTTTAAGGTGCAGCTCTGCTTCTGCCTTGCCCCAGCTCACACAGCTTCCATGGCTCCCAACTGACTTCCTTAGCCTGGCATTCAGAGTCCTCGCAGCCAATTTCCCTTTTCAGTTTCATCTCTCATCAGTTTCATCTTCCCTATACTGTCCTACATTCCAGCCTTGCTGAACCACACAACTTCCCTAAGGATGTTTCCTGTTTTCCTTCCCCTGTGCATTCTTTTTTAGTGTTTCTTATATCTGGAATGCCCTTCCTTCATCTCTGACCATCCACGTCCTACTGACTCATTCTTTCAAGAATCCTTTTATGATTCCTCCAACTGGATGTGAATTCTTCTCCCTTTACTGTAAGCAAGATCCATTCTTTGCTGAACAGCCTACCAAAATATAGTTGACGAAGTCCTGTTCAAATGAACTATCTCATTTTGTCATAACAAACCTATGGTCTGGGTATTATTATTAGGATTATCATTTTATAGCTGAGGATATTGAAGCACAGAGAGGTTAAATAATGTGCCCAAAGTCACACTGCTGACAGCAGCAGAGCCAGGGTTTGGACACAGGTCTTTTGGAGTCCAGAGCTCACACTCTTAACCAGGATTCCATCCTGACCACCCTTGCTGCCTGCAGCATTCCTTTTTTCCCCCTCTCTTTTGTATGATTTTTTTAAATTGAAGTATAGTTGATTTACAGTGTAGATAGGTTCATTTGTGCCATAGTTTAGAGTCCACATATAAGTGATATCATATGGTATTGTCTTTCTCTTTCTGACTTCACTTAGTATGATAATCTCTAGTTGCATCCATGTTGCTGCAAATGTAGCATTCTGCTTAGAGTTGGTTAAACGAATTATAGAGAGCTCTCTGCTCAACTCTTCCTGAGATGCGGCAGTCATCAGGTTAAGTCTTGAGACGAAGATAGAGATAGTAAATGCCTTTTTATTGCTGTCAGTGATTTGGGAAGCAGGGTCTGGCAAAGATGTCTGCCTTGCACCAGCCTGGGTTGTCCACGGAAACACTGTTTTGGCAGCTGTACAATCCTGGTAAGAAACCCATGGGAACAGGGGAGGCACCAGGGTGCATTCTTTCTGTTCTGATGTAGGGAGAGCTCCTGGCCCATAGGAGGAATGGTTCCATCTTCAAGGAGAATGAGAGCTTGGCTCCCGTCCCTGAGCTGCCACAGCAGCAGCCTTGCACAGGCTGCTCTTGCCCAGGGACGCCATAAATCGCTGGGCCATGGACTTGACAGCCAGCCGCGATGTGATCAGAAAGCCAACAGGAGCCAATGCCAAGCCTTTGGTGGCTGCTTCCTGCGTGTTCCTCTCATCCATCATGCCAGGAGGAGTAGTCAGTCACTGGGCCAGTCACCTTCTTTCCAAATGGGGACTCAGGGGTCAGACAATCAAGTCTCAGGTGGGGAGAGGGCATTAACCCTTTCAAAGCAGTAATCCTTTATTTTTCACATGCATTATCTTAATTCCCATTCATTCATTCATTTATTGAACAAGTAGCTATGACACAACTTTCAGGATCCAGGCATCTTTTTCTGACATCTTCTAAAGAAGAGGGGGAAGAAATGTTCTCATTTTACAGATCAGGGGACTGGGAGGGGAAGCTATGGAAAGCAGTGCATCAGGCAAAGCTTTAAATTTTAGTTCTCAGACTCCTGTTACCATTGGAGAGAAGTTAGGAAAATAATTTCCCCTCTCTGAATGAGAATTTACTTACTGCTTTTCATGAATTATCTATCTTTAAACTTCATTGTTAAAAAAAAGGTATACTTGCACATGATTGGAATTTAAACTTTCTAAAAGGTGTAAGACCAAGCAAAACTCTTCCTCACCTCTCCTCTGGGGCTCTGATTCGTCTCTTCAAAGATGACAACACTTTTTATGGAAAACAGTTTGCGTGTGTGTGTGTGTGTGTGTGTGTGTGTGTGTGTGTATGAAACAAATGGAAATATACTATGCTGAACCTTGCCTTTTTAACTAAACAGTATGTCTTGGAAATCTTTCCATGTCAGCAAGATAGATCTAACTCATTCTTTTTAAAGGATGCTTATTATTACATTGTAGGGATATACAACAGTTAATGATTTGACCCCATTGCTATTGATAGATACTTAAGTAGTTTATTTTTTGTTCTTTTATTGTTGCTTTATAAATAATGCTGCAATGAATTTCACTGTGCATATATCTTGGCATACATCTTGGTAAATTCCTAGCAAAGAAACTGCTGAGTCAAAAGGTAAGTGAATGTTAATTATTGATAGCTATTGCTGTATTGTCTTCCAAAATTTGCCTTGATTAACATTCCAACCAACAGGGATGTGAGTGCCTATTTCCTAACAACTTTCCCTTTATTGGTCATTTTTTTTGGCCAACCCTATAAAACCTATTTTAAAAAAGGTAGGTAGAATCCTAATGCCTCTAAATTCCCCCTCCACTTGAAATTTTTGTTGTTGTTACCTTCTATTCTATATGCCTATTTATGTTTGGTTTGTTTTCTTTATTCTATATGATGCTAGTGAAAACATAATTGTCCATCTGTATAATAATAAAGACTTATTTATTTTAAAAATTTATCTAACAGTGTAAGAAAAAAAGGCAAGTCCCCAAGTGTCAACTTCTCAGCTGAGGCTGCAGTAGCCAAAATGTGAGGGCAGAAGGGAGAGAGAAGTGCCAGTGTGGCAGGGGTAACAGTTTAGAGTGAGTTCCTGGGGCACTTAATTATTCCACAAGGGTCTGACACATGGGTCTTAGTCTTCTGACTGTAAGCTTCTAGAAGCAGTGTTCAAGTCTCCTTCCATGGCGCTTGTCCCTACAGAACTCAGTCCGAAATGACTGAGGCCCAGATGCTGCAGGACTCCTTGGGCAGACATGGCTTATTGGCAGGGTGCTATAAACAAAAACTCTCTAACGTTGGAAACTGTTCAAAGATCTGATACTTCCTTCTGTCTATGCCACTAACCCCATGGGTGATCCTGGGCAAGTCTCTTCACTCCTATGGGTCTCAGATAGATTATCTGTAAAGCAGAGTTAGGGATCAGACTACATCAGTTCTCATTATCGAAGTGCTGTTTGTGACCTGCTAATGGACCAGAATATGATTTTTCTGTTTACTTTTAGTTTTAATATAGTTTTTATTTTTTAATCAAAGTTTCAAGTCAAGTATTTCTGTCAAGGTTATTATGAAAAACACACTACCCTACCTAATAATTGTAAATACTTTTAACTTTAAAAAAAAATTTTTTTTTCACACTCATACTATGTCATAGTATTGACATTCAGTCCAGTAATCCTCCACTGTAACAGCTCCTTTACTTTGCAGTGAAAATGATTTGTATATTTTTTGCCTCTGCGTCCTTGTGGGATTTTTTTTTTTTAATTCAAACAGAAAGTCACAAAAATTATAATCATCCTCATCAGTTCACTCAGTACCACGTAATTAATTTCTGTTTTTCATCTTGATCTTTTGTTAGCACTTTTATGAATTCATCAGTTTTCCATTAGAGTTCTGAAAATGCTTATTCATTCAGTTCAGCAGTATAGTCAGTTACCAGAAACCTGTACTTGTCAGAGTCTTTTCCATGAATTCCTTGAAGATGAAACCCTTTTATAGGAACATTTTTGCAAAAGCATCAGAGTACACCCAGAACTGTCTGTAATGACAAAAGACTTAAAAATGACCACAGTTAAAGATTTGATGAAAGGTCATAATAATGCAATTGACAAGGAAATTTAGTTACTTCTGAGATATACATTTTAAAGTAATAACTAGAATTATGACTTATAACATTATACCAGAACATATAAGATTTTTAGAAATTTCATGTAATGTCTGAAAATTTATATTAACGTATTTCCATACAAATAACCCAAAGAAAGTTTAGTATTAGTTGTTTTTTTGTTTGTTTGTTTGTTTTTTATACTGCAGTTTCCTATTAGTCATCAGTTTTATACACATCAGTGTATACATGTCAATCCCAATCCCCCAATTCAGCACACCACCATCCCCACCCCACCGCAGTTTTTTTTAATCTCTAAGGAATATCATATAGGGCCTCTTTGTGATTTTTCAGTTTAGACATATCTCTTTATATCCCACCATGGAAGATAAAAAGTTACCTTTCACCAAGAAGCACCTCCCCCATACACACAAGTACATTTTCTATTCTTCCACCCTTTCATGTACTTACTGCATTGTTAGTTGCATGAATATTCCAGGTTTATGTTCCATAAGCACTCTTCACTGCTGAGCTATGTTATGACAATTACTTTTTCTTTCCTCTCTAACTTTCTGTTTTCTGTAGAGCTAATGATTGTCTCTTTTTGATTTCTTTAGTTTTTTTTTTTTTTGACAGGGCTCGTTTTATTTTACTTTTTTAAACATCTTTATTGGAGTATAATTGCTTTACAAAGTTGTGTTAGTTTCTGCTGTATAACAAAGTGAATCAGCTATATGTATATATATATACCCCCATATCTCCTCCCTCTTACATCTCCCTCCCACCCTTCCTTTCCCACCTACCTAGGTGGTCACAAAGCACGGAGCTGATCTCCCTGTACTATGCAGCTGCTTCCCACTAGCTATCTACTTTAAATTTGGTAGTGAATGTATGTCCATGCCACTCTCTCACTTCATCTCAGCTTAACGTTCTCCCTCCCCGTGTCCTCAAGTCCATTATCTACATCTGCATCTTTTTTTTTTTTTTTTTTTTTTTTTTTTTTACATCTGCATCTTTATCCCTGTCCTGCCCCTAGGTTCATCAGACCATTTTTATTTTTTTTTTTAGATTCCATATATATGTGTTATCATATGGTATTTGTTTTTCTCTTCCTGACTTACTTCACTCTGTATGACAGACTCTAGGTCCATCCACCTCACTACAGATAACTCAATTTCGTTTCTTTTTCTGGGTGAGTAATATTCCATTGTATATATGTGCCATATCTTCTTTATCCATTCATCTGTGGATGAACACTTAGGTTATTCCATGTCCTGGCTATTGTAAATAGGGCTGCAGTGAACATTGTGGTACATGACTCTTTTTGAATTATGTTTTTCTCAGGGTTTATACCAGTAGTGGGATTGCTGGGTCATATGGTAGTTCTATGTTTAGTTTTGTAAAGAACCTCTGTACTGTTCTCCATAGTGGTTGTATCAATTTACATTCCCATCAACAGTGCAAGAGGGTTCCCTTTTCTCCACAACCTCTCCAGCATTTATTGTTTGTAGATTTTTTTGATTATGGCCATTCTGACTGGTGTGAGGTGATACCTCATTGTGATTTTGATTTGCATTTCTCTAATGATTTGTGATGTTGAGCATCCTTTCATGTGTTTGTTGGCAATCTGTATATCTTCTTTGGAGAAATGACTATTTAGGTCTTCTGCCCATTTTTGGATTGGGTTTTTTGTTTTTTGATATTGAGCTGCATGATCTACTTGTATATTTTGCAGATTAATCCTTTGTCAGTTGCTTCATTTGCAAATATTTTCTCCCATTCTGAGGGTTGTCTTTTTGTCTTGTTTATGGTTTTCTTTGCTCTGCCAAAGATTTTAAGTTTCATTAGATCCCATTTGTTTATTTTGTTTTTATTGCCATTTCTCTAGGAGTTGGGTCAAAAAGGATCTTGCTGTGATTTATGTCATAGAGGGTTCTGCCTATGTTTTCCTCTAAAAGTTTTATAGTGTCTGGCCTTACATTTAGGTCTTTAATCCATTCTGAGTTTATTTTTGTGTATGGTGTTAGGAAGTGTTCAAATTTCATTCTTTTACATGTAGCTGTCCAGTTTTCCCAGCACCACTAATTGAAGAAGCTGTCTTTTCGCCATTGTATATTCTTGCTTCCTTTATCAAAGATAAGGTGAACACATGTGCGTGGGTTTATCTCTGGGCTTTCTACGCTGTTCCATTGATGTATATTTCTGTTTTTGTGCCATTACCATACTGTCTTGATTACTGTAACTTTGTAGTAGAGTCTGAAGTCAGGGAGCTTGATTCCTCTAATTCCGTTTTTCTTCCTCAAGCTTGTTTTGGCTATTCGGGGTCTTTTGTGTTTCCATACAAATTGTGAAATTTTTTGTTCTAGTTCTGTGAAGAATGCCATTGGTAGTTTGATAGGGATTGCGTTGAATCTGTAGATTGCTTTGGGTAGTATAGTCATTTTCACAGTGTTGATTCTTCCAATCCAACAGCATGGTATATCTCTCCATCTGTTTCTATCATCCTTAATTTCTTTCATCAGTGTCTTATAGTTTTCTGCATACAGGTCTTTTGTCTCCTTAGGTAGATTTATTCCTAGGTATTTTATTCTTTTTGTTGCAGTGGTAAATGGGAGAGTTTCCTTAATTTCTCTTTCAGATTTATCATCATTAGTGTATAGAAATGCAAGAGATTTCTGTGCATTAATTTTGTATCCTGCTACTTTACCAAATTCATTGATTAGCTCTAGTAGTTTTCTGGTAGCATCATTAGGATTCTCTATGTAGAGTATCATGTCATGTGCAAACAGTGACAGTTTTACTTCTTCTTTTCTGATTTGGATTCCTTTTATTTATTTTTTGTCTCTGATTGCTGTGGCTATAACTTCCAACACTATGTTGAATAATAGCAGTGAGAGTGGGCAACCTTCTCTTGTTCCTGATTTTAAAGGAAATGGTTTCATTTTTCACCATTGAGAATGATGTTTGCTGTGGGTTTGTCATATATGGCCTTTATTATGTTGAGGTAGGTTCCCTCTATGCCTACTTTCAGGAGAGTTTTTATCATAAATCGGTGTTGAATTTTTGTCAAAAGCTTTTTCTGCATCTATTGAGTTTATCATATGTTTTTTACCCTTCAGTTTGTTAATATGGTGTCTCACATTGCTTGATTTGCATATATTGAAGAACCCTTGCATTCCTGGGATAAAACCCACTTGATCATGGTGTATGATCCTTTTAATGTGTTGTTGGATTCTGTTTGCTAATATTTTGTTGAGATTTTTGCATCCATGTTCATCAGTGGTATTGGCTTGTAGTTTTCTTTTTTTTGTGACATTTTTGTCTGCTTTTGGTATCAGGGTGATGGTGGCCTCGTAGAATGAGTTTGGGAGTGTTCCTGCCTCTGCTATATTTTGGAAGAGTTTGAGAAAGACAAACTTAGCTCTTCTCTAATGTTTGATAGAATTCGCCTGTGAAGACATTTGGTCCTGGGCTTTTGTTTGTTGGAAGAGTTTTAATCACAGTTTCAATTTCGCTGCTTGTTATTGGTCTGTTTATATTTTCTATTTCTTCCTGGTTCAGTCTTGGAAGCTTGTGCTTTTCTAAGAATTTGTCCATTTCTTCCAGGTTGTCCATTTTATTGGCATAGAGTGGCTTTTTGTAATCTCTCATGATCCTTTGTATTTCTTCAGTATCAGTTGTTACTTCTCCTTTTTCATTTCTAATTCTGTTGATTTCTTCACCCTTTTTTTCTTGATGAGTCTGGTTAATGGTTTATCAATTTTGTTTATCTTGTCAAAGAAACAGCTTTTAGTTTTATTGATCTTCATTTTTGTTCCCTTCATTTCTCTTGCATTTATTTCTGATCTGATCTTTATGATTTCTTTCCTTCTGCTAACTTTGGGGTGTTTTTTGTTCTTCTTTCTCTAATTGCTTTATGTGTAAGGTCAGGTTGTTTATTTGAGATTTTTCTTCTTTCTTGAGGTAGGATTGTATTGCTATAAACTTCCCTCTTAGAACTGCTTTTGCTGCATCCCATAGCTTTTGGGTTGTCATATTTTCATTGTCTTTTGTTTCTAGGTATTTTTTGATTTTCTCTTTAATTTCTTCAGTGATCTCTTGGTCATTTAGTAGCATATTGTTTAGCCTCCATGTGTTTGTATATTTTACAGTTTTTTCCTGTAATTGATATCTAGTCTTACAGCGTTGTGGTTGGAAAAGATGCTTGATACGATTTCAATTTTCTTAAATTTACTGAGGTTTGATTTGTCGCCCAAGATGTGATCTATCCTGAAGAATGTTCCATGGGCACTTGAGAAGAAAGTGTATTCTCTTGTTTTTGGATGGAATGTCCTATAAATATCAATTAAGTCCATCTTTTTTAATGTGTCATTTAAAGTTTGTGTTTCCTTATTTATCTTCTGTTTGGATTATTTGTCCTTGGTGAAAGTGGGGTGTTAAAGTCCTCTACTATGATTGTGTTACTGTCAGTTTCCCCTTTTATGGCTGTTAGCTTTTGCCTTCTGTATTAAGGTGCTCCCATGTTGGGTGCATAAATATTTACAATTGTTATGTCTTCTTGTTGGATTGATTCCTTGATCATTATGTAGTGTCCTTCTTTGTCTCTTGTAATAGTCTTTATTTTAAAGTCAATTTTGTGTGATATGAGAATTGCTACTCCAGCTTTCTTTTGATTTCCATTTGAGTGGAATATCTTTTTCTATCCCCTCACTTTCAGTCTGTGTGAGTCCTTAGGTCTGAAGTGGGTCTCTTGTAGACAGCATATACATGGGTCTTGTTTTTGTATCCATTCAGCCAGTCTCTGTCTTTTGGTTGGAACATTTAATCCATATTCATTTAAGGTAATTATCAGTATGTATGTTCCTATTACCATTTTCTTAAGTGTTTTGGGTTTGTTTTTGGAGGTCTTTTCGTTCTCCTGTGTTTCCTGGCAAAAGAAGTTTCCTTAGCATTTGTTGTAAAGCTGGTTTGGTGGTGTTGAATTCTCTTAACTTTTGCTTGTCTGTAAAGATTTTAATTTCTCCATTGAATCTGAACGAGATCCTTGCTGGGTAGAGTAATCTTGTTGTAGGTTTTTCCCTTTCATCACTTTAAATATGTCCTGCCACTCCTTTCTGTCTTGCAGAGTTTCTGCTGAAAGATCAGCTGTTAACCTTATGGTGTTTCCCTTGTATGATATTTGTTGCTTTTCCCTTGCTGCTTTTAATATTTTTTCTTTGTAATTAATTTTTGATAGTTTGATTAATATGTGTCTTAGCGTGTTTCTCCTTGGATTTATCCTGTATGGACACTCTGCACTTCCTGGAATTGATTGAATGTTTCCTTTTCCACGTTAGGGAAGTTTTCAACTATAATCTCTTCAAATATTTTCTCAGACCCTTTCTTTTTCCCTTCTTCTTCTGGGAACCCTGTAATTCGAATGTTGGTGCATTTAATGTTTTCCCAGAGGTTTCTGATACTGCCTGAATTATTTTCATTCTTTTTTATTTATTCTGCTCTGTCATAGTTATTTCCACTATTTTATCTTCCAGGTCACTTATCTGTTCTTCTACCTCAGTTATTTTGCTATTGATTCCTTTTAGAGCATTTTTAATTTCATTTATCGTGTTGTTCATCATTGTTTGTTTGCTCTTTCGTTCTTCTATATCCTTGTTAAACGGTTTCTTTTATTTTCTCCATTCTATTTCCAAGATTTTGGATCATCTTTACTATCATTACTTTGAATTCTTTTTCTGGTAGATTGCCTATTTCCTCTTAATTTGTTTTGTCTTTTGGGTTTTTACTTTACTCCTTCATCTGCTGCCTATTTCTCTGTCTTCTCATTTTGTTTTACTTAGTGTGTTTAGGTCTCCTTTTCATAGTCGGTAGGTTCATAGTTCCCATTGTTTTTGGTAACTGCCCCCAGTGGCTGAGGTTGTGTAGGCTTCCTGGTGGAAGGTACTGGTGCCTGTGTTCTGGTGGGTGGGGCTGGATCTTGTGTTTCTCGTGGGTAGGGCCACGTCCGATGGTTTGATTTGGGGTTTCTGTGAAGTTAGTGTGATTTTAGGCAGCCTGTCTGCTAATGGGTGGGGTTGTGTTCCTGTCTTGCTAGTTGTTTGGCATAGGGCGTCCAGCCCTAGAGCTTGCTGGCTGTTGGGTGGATCTGGGTCTTAACGTTGAGATGGAGATCTTTGGTAGAGCTCTTGCCAATTGATATTACGTGTGGCTGGAAGGTGTCTGGTGTTCCAGTGTTCTGAACTTGGCTTTCCCACCTCAGAAGCTCAGGCCTGACACCAGGCCAGAGCACCAAGGCCCTGTCAGCCACATGGCTCAGAAGAAAAGGGAGAAAAAAAAGAAATAAAAATAAATAAATAAATAATAATAAAAGAAATTATTAAAATAAAAAAGTAATAATAAAAATAAAAAAAGAGCAACCAAACCAATAAACAAATCCACCAATGATAACAAGCTCTAAAAACTATACTAAGATAAACATAAGAATCAGAAACCAATCGGTCACAGAGAGCAAATCCGAAGTCTACAGTTGCTACCAAAGTCCACTGCCTCAGTTTTAGATTGATTTTTTGGTTATTCAGGTATTTCACAGATGCAGGGTATATCATGTTGATTGTGGGGATTTAATCCACTGCTCTTGAGGCTGCATGGAGAAATTTCCCTTTCTCTTCTTTGTTCACATGGCTCCTGGGGTTCAGCTTTGGTTTTGGCCACACCTCTGTGTGTAGGTCACCCTCAGACAACTTTTCCCCACTCAGACAGGAGGGGGTTAAAGCAGCGGCTTATTAGGGGGCTCTTGCTCATTGATGCCGGGTGGAGGGAGGTGTACAGTAGGTAGAATTGGAATGAGGTGTGAGCCTGTGGCAGGAGAGGCCGGAGTGACGTTGGAACATCCTGGGATGTGCCGTGTGTTCTCCAGGGGAAGTTGTTCCTGTATCTCGGGACCCTGGCAGTGTTGTGCTGCACTGGTTCCTTGTGGGGGTGTGGACAGTGACCTGTGCTTGCACAGAGGATTATTTGTGGCTGCAGCAGCAGCATTAGCATTTCATGCCCGTCAGAGCTGATAGCCGTGGCTCACGCCCATCTCTGAAGCTCGTCTAGGTGGTGCTCTGAATCCCCTCTCCTCGCACATTCCAAAACAATGGTCTCTTGACTCTTAGGCAGGTCTAGACTTTGTCCCTCGCTCCCTTCTGGCTAGCTGTAGTGCATTATCCCCCTTCAGGCTGTGTTCACACAGCCAACCCCAGTCGTCTCCCTGGGATATGACCTCCTATGCCCAAGTCTCAGTTCCCAGTCCCCACCTGCCCTGGTGGATGAGCAGAGAAGCCTCTCAGGCTTGTGAGTGCTGGTCAGCACCAGTCCTCTGTGTGGGAGTGTCTGCGCTTTGCCCTCTGCACCCCTTTGCTGTGCTCTCCTCTGTGCCTCTGAAGATTCCTCCCCCACCAACCCCTCCCCCACCCGGCCACCCTGTTGTCTCCACCAGTGAAGGGACTTCCTAGTGTGTGGAAACTTTTCCTCCTTCACAGCTCCCTCCCAGACGTGCAAGTCCCTTCCTAGTCTTTTGTCTGTTTTTTCGTTTTTCTTTTACCCTACTCAGGTATGTGGGGATTTCCTTGCTTTTTGGGAAGTCTGAGGTCTTCTGCCAGAGTTCAGTAGGTGTTCTGTAGGAGTTGTTCCACATGTCTGTTTAGTTTTTTAAAATGTAATTTTCCAAAATGTATCCCCAAGTGGCATACCCCTCCCCCCATACTTATCACAATCTCCTCTTATTACACTGATTATACATTTTATTTATTCTTCTCAATTCTTCTCAATTCAGTATTTTTGGAGACAACACTATTAGAAACTTCTGACTTGCTTTAATCTGGACATAATGGTCTCTGAGTCTGCTCTCATTCTGGGGTCTCTCTTTTCATCCTGAGTTATTCCTTCTCATCTTTCTCATCTTGAATCCTGGGTCTGCCTCTTTCTCACTTTACTTCCTCATCTTGATGAAGCACTTCATTCAGTAGTTTTCTTCTAAAACGTGCGCAGGATAAAAATTAAAGTAATTTGCATGTCTGAAAATATCTCTCATTTGTCTCTCTATGTTTAATTGACGTTTCGGTTAGGTATAGAATTCTGGATTGGAAATTATTTTCCCTTATGATTTGAAGGCATTTATTCCATTTTCTTCTAGCTTCTAGGGTGCTGTTGATAAACCTGAAGCCTATCTGCTTATTGATTCTTAATACGTAACCTGTGTTTTCTTTTACTCTCTGAAATCTTTTAGATCTTTTCTTTATACCCAGCATTCTGAAATTTTCATTATTATGCTTTGGCTTAGCTGTATTTTTATCCCTGAGGGTCTTTAGTGAGTTTTTCAGTCTAGAAACTCAGGTTATTTTGGTTATGGGAAATTCATTTGAATTTATTTCTTTGATTATTTTCTCTCCACTATTTCCTCTTTTCTCGAAACTCATCTCATATAGATGTTGCATCTTGTAGAGGGATTCTCTATTTTTATTGCATTTTCTATTTCCTTTTTTTTTGCTCTTCCATTTGGGAGATGTCTTCAGCTTTATCTTTCTATACTTTTTTTAGCTTTTCATTTCTCCTATCATATTTTTAATTTCTAAGAGTTCTTTCATGTTTTCTAATTACTCCTTTAACAGCATTGCATTTTTACTTTACGAATACAGTCTCCCTCCTTCTGTCTCTGAGGCTATTAATTGCAGCTTTTTGTTGTTGTTGTTGTTTTTTAAGGTTTTCATCTTCCTGAATAGTCTCTGTTTCACTGAGTTGCTTTTTCCCGTATGTGTTTGCTGTCTCGTTGTCTGTCATTCATTTTAAAGGCTTTCTTCAGATACCTTGTCATCTTTGGCTATATGTTCATATTTAGGAATGGGAACCAAAAAACTATTTGGAATCTTTGTGTATGTGTGTACTCTTGCATTTTTAGAGTATCAGTTTGGGCTACTTCATAGGAGAAGTTCTGGTGTTGACGTCTTCGAGTTTTTTATTCTTGAGCTGGTTAGATTCCTCACGTAAGCTCCTTCCAGTGTCTTGCCTGGAGAATATGGCTGCCATGGTTTTGGTAGTCCAATTGGAGAAAAAACTAGAAGTCTCAGAATTCAGGTTTAACTACTCACTTAGTACCCTTGCTTTGAGTGTAATACCCTCTTTCTCAATTCTTCCTGATGCTTGCATGTTCAGAGATCTTGGTTTTATTCATTCTTCAGAGTAAACTTCCAATTTTCTGTCAGGGTCAGTTAGAGGTACTTTCCCAGCTAAGCAGATTGGAGGAGGACATCTGGGAGCTAATGTTTTTTTTTAACCTTTTATAATGGAAAATTTCAAACATAAACCAAAGTGAGGAGTGTAATGAACTCCCATCTTCCTAACACCCAGCTTCAGTACTTACAAATATTGTTTCAATTTCAGCTACTTTAAATGTACTTATAACCCATCCTCCTCTATTCAGACCTGCCTTTGCCTCCCTTCCAGTGGTGCTGGTACCACCAATCCTGGAGCTTTTTGGAATTTCTTCAGTGTAAACTGTGTTGCTTTTATTTTTTCCCCTGCACAACCACATTAGACTTCTGCTGTCTTGGTGTTACTAAAGCAGTTACCACTTTTCTTTCTGCTTTACTAGGTTTTTATTGTTATTGTCTCTTCTTTCAGTGTCTTTGCTGCACTGAAATTTCAGTTTCCCCACATAAGTCACACTCTCTGATGTCTGAGATTTTAAATAAACTCCACCTAGAACTTTATTTCCCCAGCTCTTTGATGAGTTGCTCCTTTATGTCTCATTTCAGTCTTCACATTCTTATAGAAATTCTCCCTGACCTCCTGGTTCAGGGCCCCTCCTCTGCCTTCTCATTTCACCCTCTACTTTACCTGACCCAGCACTTCTCTCACTGCATTGTAATTGCTTTTCTCCTTCTTTAGACAGTGAATTCTGTTAAGGTAGATATCTATTCCAGCACATATTATACATAGAGCAAAGAGTTGTTAGATATGTACTATGTGCCAGAAATTAAGCGTTTTTCATATACCAACTTATTTATCTTTCAGAATAATCCTCAGATGTTGGCACTGTTATTTTTTTATTGAAGTATAGTTGATTTACAATGTTTCAGGTTACAGCAAAGTGATTCAGTTATGCATGCATATATAAATATATATTCTTTTTCAGATTCTTTTCCATTATAGGTTATTACAAGATACCAAATATAGTTCCCTGTGCTATACAGTAGGTTCTTGTTGTTCACCTGTTTTATCTGTAGTAGTGTGTATCTGTTAATCCAAAATTCCTAGTTTATCTCTCCCCTCCTTTCCCCTTTGGTAACCATAAGTTTGTTTTCAAAGTCTGTGAGTCTATTTCTGTTTTGTAAGTAAGTTCATTTGTATCATTTTTTTTACATTCCACATATAAGTGATATCATATGTTATTTGTCTTTCTCTATTTGACTTACTTGACTTAGTATGATAATCTCTAGGTCCATCCATGTTGCTGTAAATGGCATTATTTCATTCTTTTTTATGCCTGAGTAATATTCCATCGTATATATGTACCGTATCTTCTTTATCCATTCATCTGTTGATGGACGCTTAGGTTGTTTCCATGTCTTAGCTATTGTAAATAGTGCCACTATGAATATTGGGTTGCATGTATCTTTTTGAATTAGAGTTTTCTCTGGATATATGTCCAGGAGTAGGATTGCTGGATCACAGGGTAACTCTGTTTTATGTTTTTTTAAGGAACCTCCATACTTTTCTCCACAGTGGCTGTACCAATTTACATTCCCACCAACAGTGTAGGAGGGTTCCCTTTTCTCCAGCACCCTCTCCAGCATTTATTATTTGTAGACTTTTTGATGATGGCCCTTCTGACTGGTGTGAGGTGATGCCTCATTGTAGTTTTGATTTGCATTTCTCAAATAATTGGTGATGTTGAGCATCTTTTCATGTGCCTGTTGGCCATCTGTATGTCTTCTTTGGAGAAGTATCTATTTAAGTCTTCTGGCCATTTTTCAATTGGGTTGTTTTGTTGTTGTTGTTGTTGAATTGTACATGCTGTCTGTATATATTGGAAATTAGCCATTGTTGGTCACATCATTTGCAAATATTTTCTCCCATTCTGCAGGTTGTCTTTTCATTTTGTTTATGGTTTCCTTTGCTGTGCAAAAGTTTTTAAGTTTAATTAGGTCCCATTTGTTTATGTTTGCTTTTGTTTCCATTACTCTAGGAGAAATGCTGGCACTATTATTATCCCCAACTTGTATATGAGAAAACTGAGGCACTGTTATTCAGTAAGTTGCCCAACTTCACATCACCAGTAAGTAGAAGAGGAGCCAGGAATGGAATTCATGCTGTCTACTTCCAGAACCTGTCAGGTAAAGGGTATTTCAGATCTATTTGTAGAACAAATGAGCTCATGAAGGTGTGATTGAACTGACCAGGCAGGTCCAGAGCACTAATAAGGTTAGGAAGCCCCATCTGACCACTTCACTAAGAGCACTTCTGTCTTACCCCATGACACCGGATATTTCCAGTCTGTGACAAAAAGATTGAAGGTCACTACTATTCATAATGATAGATATTCATCTGCTGCCTGCTCTCTGGACACCCAGGGAAGAGACTTTCAGAATCTGAAATTCAGAATCAATTCTGAATCAGTGGTCTTACAGAATCTGCTCAAATGCAGAATCTGAATTTAATTCTTATCAGGATTCTATCCTCTCAAGAGTCTAGTGGAGTGCCCAGCATTCAGTAGATTTAAGGTATATGTTAAAAGTTGCAATAAATCAGTCAGATCAATTGCAATAAGTCAGATCAATTGAAAAATCAACCCTCAATCACTGAGTGCCAAGTTAGAAGACATTTTTAGCCCACCTCATACCTGGGAAATAAGCATTAAAAAATTATAAGGTCAGGGTTTGTTTCCACCCTCCTGTTCCCTTTTAGTATCTACTCTTCCTTGTCCTGGTACCAGCCTAAAATATGTAGTGTACAAATGCTTTTCATCTGTGTGCCCTGCCCATTTCCCCAAGATACCTGACCTGGAATGTCTTCTCTGCATATCAATCAACTAGTATTTATTTATTGAAAAAGTGTCTTTAGAGTACCTACTAAATGCCAGGAGTTTAGTGGTGAGAAAAAATACGTGTGATCTGTAGGGATTGTCAAGTCTTTGAATTCCTATTGTGTGCTTTGTCATAGGCTTGGCTTAGTAAGGGATACAATTAGACATGATGATATCTCTGCCCTCCAGGAGCTTACAGTCTGGGTGAGAAAGCAGAACAAAAAATTAGAGCATCATTAAAAACTAAACTGTTGGACACTTTGCATAATGCAGTAGGCTATCCAAAAAGGGAAATAGCAGTGTGGGTTAGGGTTTAGCACGTACCACAGGAATGTGAACACAAAGACTAAGGGTGAGGAATCAAAGATTAGAGAGTTTCTTTATAACTGTCTAACTTTTCCGCTAGAATGTCCAGACCTTGTCTACTTTGGTTACCTTGTATCACCAATGTCTAAAACAGTACTTAATAAATGGCTGTTGAATGAATGAATGAGTGAATGAGTTTGCCTTAGGGAGGAAGAGGAGATGAAGGAGGCAGATGAGACAGAGCCAGAGCATGGACTGTACTTTTCTCCCCTGAGGATATGGTTCTGATGGTCCAGGTGTTAGTAAATTATCTCATAAACTAACCTCTAAAAATCCCTTCCTGCCCTGAAAACCTCTGGTTCTGTTGAGTCTAATCCCTATAGAAATGCTAATAGTTGGTAATAGCTTAATGTTGGATTCCTCCTAGAGCTATCTGCATTTTAACACTGGACTCCTGAAGATGCCTGCATCTCTAACTGGAGGAATTTTAGGTGCTGAGACAGAACCAGATAGGGAGATATTTGTAGGCTTCAAGGGATGAGTCCCTGAGTATTAGCTCACAAGCCTTTCTCTATCTACCCACAAGGGTGACGCAGGAAGAATGATTTTGGCAGCCATTCTTCTAACTGCAGGGAAAGTGGGAGTTTTAGAGTTTCTTCCAGTTTCTTCCTCCTCTCTCCTCCTCTCCCCTTCCCCCTTTCCCCCATCTTCCCTCTCTCCCTTCCTCCCTCCTCTCCTTCCCCCTCCCTCCCTTTCTTCTCCTCTTACTCCTTTTCTCTGAGTCAACCAATGGGCATCTCACCCCATGGCCCCCTAAATTATGTCCTCATAACTTGTCTGCCAGCTCTAATTTCCATCAGTGATGGGCTTATAAACCTTAACTCCTGGCTGGCAAGTGGTCCCCCAGGCTTATAAGAGAACAATTGGGCAGGTGGTCCTTTGTGAGTGTGTGTGTGTGTGTGTGTGTGTGTGTGTGTGAAAGAGAGAGCACAAGTACACACAATTGATGGATTGTTGGATTAATGGGTCAGGGTCTTGGGTCCTACTGTATTAATACTTCTTAATGTTTAAAATGACATTCCAGGGCTCACCAGTGTTAGTGTCCATACCCATTGTACCTTCCCATATTTCCTCTTACCATAGTCTCTGAACTGTCTACCATGGTCCTGAATAGGACTCCCACTTTTCCTGCATTTATGCTTTAATTCATGCTGTTCTTCTGATGTGATATGCCCTCTGCCCTGATCTCTATGTTACCAGATCCCCTCTACTATGAGATCCTAGCTCATGAAGCCTTTCCTCAGCCCTTTCTTATTTGAGTAGAAACCCGAATGAACTGAAGAACAATCTGTGCAAGAATCTGAGGGGAGAGGTTCTGGGCAGAGGAAAGATTCTGAGTCTGGAACCTACTCAGTAGATTTATAGACCCACACAGAGACCAGTCAATGTCTGATCCACCTTTGTATTATTGTCAATGATGATAAGATCTCGTGGGAAGAATCAGTGTTATTTCAATGTTTTGAGGGTTAGACTTCTGAGTGGGAAGAGACATTTGTCGGGTACTATTGAGGCTTCAAATGTTTCACATTCATTTTCTCTTTTATTCTCAAAATAACCCAGTGAGGGGGGTATTATTCCTCCTCTAGTGATGAGATAGCTGAAGCTCAGTGGGGTTTAGTGACTTGCTTGAGGTTACAGAGCCAGAAGATGTTGAGCTGGGATTCTCTCTGGTGGCAGTCAATGCACCTGTCCTCTGTTACATTACTTCCTGCATCAATTACATGTAGACAAGGCTTCCTGGTTCCTCAGCAGCAGAGATGGGTCTCAGTTTATTAATGGAATTCCAAAAATCCATGCCTGCTTCTGTTACTGAGATGCAAGTCCATGTGTCTGATGCACAGTGAGGGCTAACAATACCAAAACGTTGGAGTTTGGAACGGAGAAAGGCTTCTTGCAGGGCCATGCAAGGAGATGGGTGGCTCATGTCTTAAAACCCCCAAATTCTCCGAAAGCTTTCAGCAAAGCCCTTTTATGGGAAAGGTGAGGGAGGGGCGTGATTAGTTGTTGCAAACTTCTTGGTGTCAGATCCTTTGTTCTTGAGGTCAGGTCATGGTAAGGTAATGATGTTCCTATAAATCTCCACCAAACAAATGTTATTCTCTGTTTGACAAGAAAAAGTAAGTTCCCAAGGCACTGCTTTCAACTTCTGAGGTCCAGGTCCTGGCTAAGAGGAGGAGGACCCTTAAACTCTGACTTTTCGGCATTGTTTGGCTTCACTGTGTGTCGGACACACACACTTGCATTTCGGTAACACTTCAAGCAGATGTCATCTAGATATACAGAAGGTGTCAAGGTGTGGATGCACCTCTGCCTCTATGCTGCCCTGGCCAAGGGTGAGGAGGAAGGAAGAACACTTAACATGGGGCCGAGAGACTTGGGTTTCAACCCCTGCTCAAAGACTTCTTTTTTGACTGTTCTGAGCCACATAAACTCTCTGGGTCTTAGTTTCCTATCTGCAAAGTGAATGCCCTATTTAGTAATATAATAAAAATACGATAAAAATAACCATAATAATAGCCACAACTGCTATTCATTGAACACTTCACTTACTGTGAAGGTATTATCTCACTAAACCTTTTGACAGTTTTATAAGGTAGGTATGACCAACGTCTACCCCCATTTAACAGATAGAGTGACACTCGTTTTTTGTTTTTTTTAATTAATTAATTAATTAATTAATTTATTTATTTATGGCTGTGTTGGGTCTTCGTTTCTGTGCGAGGGCTTTCTCTAGTTGTGGCAAGCGGGGGCCACTCTTCATCGCGGTGCGCGGGCCTCTCACTATCGCGGCCTCTCTTGTTGCAGAGCACAGGCTCCAGACGCGCAGGCTCAGTAGTTGTGGCTCACGGGCCCAGCTGCTCTGCGGCATGTGGGATCTTCCCAGACCAGGGCCCAAACCCATGTCCCCTGCATTAGCAGGCAGATTCTCAACCACTGCGCCACCGGGGAAGCCCGACACTCGTTTTTAGTGACTTATTCAAGGTCACACAGGTGGTGACTTTTAGGATAAAGATTGAGATCCTTACCACAGCCTACAAAGTCCTGCATGAATTCCTTTCAAAGCACAGCTCTCCCCATCCCATCCCATCCCCCACACCTCACTATCTGTGCTCCAGTCTCTTTATTCTCCAATATGCTGTACTTCCTTCTACCACTGGGCCTTTTTTGCAACAGGCTATTCGCTGTAGATGTCACGTCTGCTTTCCCCTTTTGTTTGCTTAATACTACCTATTCATTCTCCGGATATTAGTTCAACTCTCATCTTCTAAGGAGGTCTATGGGGGTCTAAAAATAGCCCATTACTTTGCTGGACATCCTGTCCAATTGAGAGGAGGGGTCTGTATCATTGCTCTTGGATCTGGGCAGTTTTGCTTTGACCAAGAGTATGGTGAAAGAGATGCTGCGTACCTTCTGAGGCTAGGTCATAATATACCAGGCAGTTTCCACTTTGTCTGGAATAGTTGTGCTTGAAGCCCTGAGTCATCTCACAAGAACTCCAGCTTCCCTTAGACTCTGTGCTGGAGAGGCCACGTATAGGTGCTCTAGTTGGCAGCCAACTGACCTCCCAACTGACAGCCAGCATCACCTGCTAGCCTTGCGAGTAACCCGTCTTAAACACCCAACTTAGCCAAGCATTCAGATAACTGCAGCCCCAGTTGATATCTGACTGAAACCTCATTAGAGATCCAGGAGAGAATTCCTAGCTAAGCCTTTCCAGAATATCTAACTCACAAAATAATGACCAAAATACAGTGATTGCTTTAAGCTGTTACATTTGGGGGCAATTTATTATATGGAAATAAGTAACTTTAACAAAATTTTCCACAGGTACTTCCTTCTCACTTTGTAACCAGCCTAGGTCAGTTTCCTTTTTATATATTCTAATGTAAATAAATTCCTTTCCTTCAGAGTACTTGTCTCAGTTTACAATTATACATCTATTAGTGTAATTATTTTGTTATCTGTCTCCCGCACCAGACTGGAAGCTTCATTAAAAAAAAAAAAACAAAACCGTGGCTGTTCTTGCTTGATTGTTGTATCATTTAGAAGTGAATTTGGCTGCAAGTAACAGGATTTTAATAGCTGTGGCTTAAGCCTGCGGGGGCTTGTTTTCCTCACAAAACAAAATGTGGAGGTAGGTGGCTATTGGTATTAGTTCAATTGCTCAGTGGTACTTTCAAGGATCCAGGCACTTTCCCTCCCTCTTTGTGACCATACTCAGCATGTTGTATTTTCATCCTCAAGTTTGTCCCCTTGCTGTTGCAAGATTGATGCCTCAGCTCTGGGTACTTTATCTTTATTCAGCATCCCAATAAGCAGGAAGTAAAATGATAGGGAAAAAAAGGGCTTTTTTTCTCACGCAGATCTCTTATTTTCCCAGAAAGAAAGTCTCCAGCAGACTTCTTTTTATGTCTCATTGATCAGAATTGAGTCACGTGTTATGCAGAAAAGAGTTAACATAGCAGAACAGAGGCTGCTACTTTTAGAACAGTGGTCCCCAACCTTTTTGGTACGAGGGACCGGTTTCCTGGAAGACAATTTTTCCATGGATGGGGCAGTGGGCGGGATGGTTCAGGCAGTAATGTGAGCGTGAGCAATGGGGAGCAATGGGGAGTGGCAGATGAAGCTTCACTTGCTCACCTGCCACTCACCTCCTGCTGTGTGGCTGGTACCAGTCTGTGGCCCCAGGGTTGGGGACCCCTGTTTTAGAAGAGCCTGCTTGGCTTCCCTGGTGGTGCAGTGGTTAAGAATCCACCTGCCAATGCAGGGGACACGGGTTCAAGCCCTGGTCCGGGAAGATCCCACATGCCGCAGAGCAGCTAAGCCTATGTGCCACAACTACAGGACCCTGTGCTCTAGAGCCCACGAGCCACAGCTACTGAAGCCTGCGTGCCTAGAGCCCATGCTCCACAACAAGAGAAGCCACCACAATGAGAAGCCCTCACACCGCAACAAAGGGTAGCCCCCTCTCTCCACAACTAGAGAAAGCCCTTGTGCAGCAGTGAACACCCAACACAGCCAAAACTAAATAAATAAAATAAATTTTAAAAAATAAAAGTACAGTCAAAAAAAAAAAAAAAAAGAAGAGCCTGCTTGCAAGGTTGGCCTTTGGCTGGCATCTGAGGACTTGGTATTTGAAAAATTCCCTAACAGATAAGAGTGATTTATGGCTCTTCAACTGTTTGTACAAACAATGTAATTTATGCTGAACACCTGCTTTTCTTTTGAGGGTCTGGAATTTTGGTATATGCTGAGCAGAGTGTGTTGATATGACCAACCCCCAGTAAAAACCTTCAATACTGAGTTTAAATGGGCTTCCCTAGGCAAAAACATTGCATGTGTTACTGCAGTATTTTTGTTTTTTTTTAACTAAGGTATAATGGACATACAGTATTATATTAATTTCAGGTATACAACAAAATAATTCAATATTTGTATATACTGCAAAATGATCAATACAATAAGCCTGGTCTAGTGAGATGTACTCTCTTAGTAACTTTCAAATATGCAATACAGTATTATTAAGTATAGTCATCATGCCATACATTACATCCCCATGACTTATCTATTTTATAACTGGAAGTTTCTACTTTTTGATCCCCTTCACCCATTTTGTCCACCTCCTACCCCCCACCTCTGGCAACCACCAATCTATTCTCTGTATCTATGAGACTGTTTTTTTACAAAATTCCACCTGTAAGTGAGATCCTACAGTATTTGTCTTCCTCTGCTTGACTTAATTTCACTTAGCATAATGCCCTCAAGTTCCATCCATGTTGTCACAAATAGCAAGATATTTTCTTTTTTAATGGCCGAATAGCATTCTGTTGTATGTATATGCCACATTTTCTTTAGCCATTCATCCATTGGTAGATATTTGGGTTGTTTTCACATCTTGGCCATTTTAATTCACGCTGCAATGAACATAGGGATGCAGATATCTTTTTGAGTTAGTGCTTTCATTTCCTTTGAATAAATACCCAGGAGTAGAATTGCTGGATCATATGGTAGTTCTATTTTTAATTTTTTGAGGAACCTCTATACTGTCTTCCATAGAGGCGACACCAATTTACATTCCCACCAACAGTGTACAGGTGTTCCCTTTTCTCCACATCCTTGCCAATGGTTGTTATTTCTTGACTTTTTGAAAATAGCCATTCTAACAGGTGTGAGATGATATCTCATTGTGGTTTTGATTTGCATTTCCCTCATGTTTAGTGACATAGAACATCTTTTCAGTACGTATTTGCCATCTGTATGTCTTCTCTGGAAAAATGTCTAGATCCTCTTACCATTTTTAAATTGGATGTTTTATTTGTTTTTTGCTATTGATTTGTATGAGTTCTTTATATATTTTGGTCATTAACCTGTTATTGGATATAGGCATACCTTGTTTTATTGTGCTTTGCTGTATCACACTCACAGATATTGGTTTTGGTTTTTTTTTTTTTTTTTAACACAAAGTGAAGGTTTGTGGCAACCCTGTGTCCAGCAGGTCTCTGAGTGCAATTTTTCTCACTTTGTGTGTCTGTATCATATTTTGGTAATTCTTGCAGTATTTTAAACTTTTCCATTATTATTATTATTTTGTCATGGTGCTCTCTGATTAATGATCTCTGATGTTTCTATTTTGACTTGCCGAAGGCTCAGAGGATGGTCAGCATTTCTTAGCAATAAAGTATTTTTAAAATAAGGTACGTATGTTATTTTTTTAAAGCATAATACTTCTGTACACTTAATGGACTAGAGTATAGTGTAAACATAACTTTTATATGCACTAGAAAACTAAAAAATTCATGTGACTTGCTTTATTGCAATATTTGCTTTATTGTGCTAGTCTGGAACTGAACATACAATATCACTGAGGTATGCCTGTATATGATTTGCAAATATTTTCACCCATTCAATGAGTTACCTTTTCATTTTGTTGATGGTTTCCTTTGCTGTGCAGAAGCTTTAGAGTTTGATATAGTCTCACTGGTTTATTTTTGGTTTTGTTGCCTTTGCTTTTGTGTCAAATCCAAAAATATCATCACCAAGACTTATTTTAAGGATCTTACAACCTATGTTCTCTTCTAGGAGTTTTAGGTTTCAGGTTTTACATTCAAGTGTTTAATCCAATTTCAGTTAATTTTTTGGTATAGTGTAAGAGTGTAGTCCAGTTTCTTTCTTTGCATGTGGCTGCCCAGTTTTGCCAACAGCATTTATTGAAGAGACTTTTCTTTCCTCATTGTACGTTCTTGGCTCCTTGTCATAAATTTATATATACATATAAATTTATACATAATATATTGTTTTATTATATAATATAGACTTTATATATTATATAATATATAAGTATTTATATGTAATATATAAATTATATATATATATGATATAAATGTTGATTTCTAGGTTCTCTATTCTATTCCATTTATCTATGTGTCTGTTTTTGTGCCAATGTCATACTTTTGTTTTTATTACTATAGCCTTGTAATATAATTTGAAATCAGGGAGCATGAGGCCTCCAGCTTTGTTCTTTTTTCTCAAGATTGCTTTGGCTATTTGGAATGTTTTGTGGTTCCACATAAATTTTAGGGTTGTTTTGTTCTCTTTCTGTAGAATATGCCACTGGAATTTTGATAGGAATTGCATTGAATTTGTAGATTGCTTTAGGTAGTATGAATATTTTAACAATTTTTAATATTTTAATGATACTTCCAATCCATGAATACGGAATATCTTTCCTTTGTGTGTGTGTGTGTGTCTTATTCAATTTCTTTCATCATTTCTTTTGTTTTTAAAGTTTCAAATACAATAGATGTTTATACTCACCCACATTGTGTTCAATATATGCTTATTCAAAATTTTACACTACTTCCATTCTTTGACTTTTTTTTCTTTTAACACCTTTATTGGAGTATAATTACTTTACAATGTTCTGTTAGTTTCTGCTGTATAACAAAGTGAATCAGCTATATGTATACCTATGACCCCATATACCCTCCCTCTTGTGTCTCCCTCCCACGCTCCCTATGCCACCCTTCTAGGTGGTCACAAAGCACTGAACTAATCTCCTTGTGCTATGCAGATGCTTCCCACTATCTATTTTACAGTTGGTAGTATATATATGTCAGTGCTACTCTCTCACTTCGTCCCACCTTACACTTCCCCCTCCTTGTGTCCTCAAGTCTATTCTCTACGTCTGCGTCTTTATTCCTGTCCTGCACCTAGGTTCATCAGAACAATTTTTTTTTTTTAGATTAGATTCGATATAAATGTGTTAGCATACGGTATTTGTTTTTCTCTTTCTGACTTAGTTCACTCTGTATGACAGTCTCTATGTCCATCCACCTCACTACAAATAACTCAATTTCATTTCTTTTTATAGCTGAGTAATATTCAATTGTATATATGTGCCACATCTTCTTTATCCATTCTTCTATCGATGAATACTTAGGTTGCTTCCATGTCCTGCTATTGTAAATAGGGCGCAATGAATATTGTGGTACATGACACTTTTTGAATTATGGTTTTCTCAGGGTATATGCCCAGTAGTGGGATTGCTGGGTCATATGGTAGTTCTATTTTTAGGTGTTTAAGGAACCTCCATCCTGTTCTCCATAGAGGCTGTATCAATTTACATTCCCACCAACAGTGCAAGAGGGTTCCCTTTTCTCCACACCCTCTCCAGCATTTATTGTTTGTAGATTTTTTGATGATGGCCATTCTGACTGGTGTGAGGTGATACCTCATTGTAGTTTGATTTGCATTTCTTTAATGATCAGTGATGTTGAGCATCCTTTCATGTGTTTGTTGTCAATCTGTATATCTTCTTTGGAGAAATGTCTATGTAGGCCTTCTGCCCATTTTTGGATTGGGTTGTTTGGTTTTTTTATATTGAGCTGCATGAGGTGCTTGTATATTTTGGAGATTAATCCTTTGTCAGTTGCTTCATTTGCAAGTATTTTCTCCCATTCTGAGGGCTGTCTTTTCATCTTGTTTATGGTTTCCTTTGCTGTGCAAAAGGTTTTAAATTTCATTAGGTCTCATTTTGTTTATTTTTGTTTTTATTTCCATTTCTCTAGAAGGTGGGTCAAAAAGGATCTTGCTGTGATTTATGTCATAGAGCGTTCTGCCTGTGTTTTCCCCTAAGAGTTTTATAGTGTCTGGCCTTACATTTAGGTCTTTAATCCTTTTTGAGTTTTTCCTTGGGTATTGTGTTAGGTAGTGTTCTAATTTCATTCTTTTACACGTAGCTGTCCTGTTTTCCCAACACCACTTATTGAAGAGGCTGTCTTTTCTCCATTGTATATTCTTGCCTCTTTTATCAAAGATAAGATGACCATATGTGCGTGGGTTTAGCTCTGGGCTTTCTGTCCTGTTCCACTGATCTATATTTCTGTTTTTGTGCCATTACCATACTGTAGCTTTGTAGTATAGTCTGAAGACAGGGAGCCTGATTCCTCCAGGTCCATTTTTCTTTCTCAGGATTGCTTTGGCTCTTCGGGGTCTTTTGTGTTTCTATACAAATTGTGAAATTTTTTGTTCTAGTTCTGTGAAAAATGCCATTGGTAGTTTGATAGGGATTGCATTGAATCTGTAGATTGCTTAGGGTAGTATACTCATTTTCACAATGTTGATTCTTCCAATCCAGGAACATGGTATATCTCGCCATCTATTTGTATCATCTTTAATTTCTTTCATCAGTGTCTTATAGTTTTCTGCATACAGGTCTTTTGTCTCCTTAGGTAAGTTTATTCCTAGATATTTTATACTTTTTGTTGCAATGGGAAATGGGAGTGTTTCCTTAATTTCTCTTTCAGATTTTTCATCATTAGTGTATAGGAATGCAAGAGATTTCTGTGCATTAATTTTGTATCCTGCTACTTTACCAAATTCATTGATTAGCTCTAGTAGTTTTCTGGTAGTATCCTTAGGATTCTCTATGTATAGTATCATGTCATCTGCAAGCAGTAATAGTTTTATTTCTTGTTTTCCAATTTGTATTCCTTTTATTTCTTTTTTGTCTCTGATTGCTGTGCCTAAAACTTCCAAAACTATGTTGAATAATAGTGGAGAGAGTTGGTAACCTTGTCTTGTTCCTGGTCTTAGAGGAAATGCTTTCAGTTTTTCATCATTGAGAACGATGTTGGCTGTGTGTTTGTCATATATGGCCTTTATTATGTTGACGTAGGTTCCCTCTATACCTACTTTCTGGAGGGTTTTTATCATAAATGGGTGTTGAATTTTGTCAAAAGCTTTCTCTGCATCTATAGAGATTATCAAATGGTTTTTATTCTTCAATTTGTTAATATAGTGTATCACATTGATTGATTTGCGGATATTGAAGAATCCTTGCATTCCTTGGATAGAACTCCCTTGATCATGGTGTATGATCCTCTTAATGTCCTGTTGGGTTCTCTTTGCTAGTGTTTTGTTGAGGATTTTTGCATCTATGTTCATCAGTGATATTGGCCTGTAGTTTTCTTTTTTTTTGACATCTTTGTCTGGTTTTGGTATCAGGGTGATGGTGGCCTCATAGAATGAGTTTGGGAGTGTTCCTCCCTCTACTGTGTTTTGGAAGTGTTTGAGAAGGACAGGTCTAACTCTTCTTTCAGTGTTTGATAGAATTCGCCTGTGAAGCCATCTGGTGCTGGGCTTTTATTTGTTGGAAGATTTTTAATCACAGTTTCAATTTCAGTGCTTGTGATTGGTCCGTTTTTATTTTCTATTTCTTCCTGGTTTAGTCTCAGAAGGTTGTGCTTTTCTAAGAATGTGTCCATTTCTTCCAGGTTGTCCATTTTATTGGCATGGAGTGGCTTGTAGTAATCTCTCATGATCCTTTGTATTTCTGCAGTGTCAGTTGTTACTGCTCCTTTTTCATTTATAATTCTGTTGATTTGAGTCTTCGCCCTTTTTTTCTTGATGAGTCTGGCTAATGGTTTATCAATTTTGTTTATCTTCTCAAAGAACCAGCTTTTAGTTTTATTGATCTTTGCTATTGTTTCCTTCATTTCTTTTTCATTTATTTCTGATCTGATCTTTATGATATCGTTCCTTCTGCTCCCTTTGTTTTTTTCTTGTTTTTCTTTCTCTAATTGCTTTAGGTGTAAGGTTAGGTTGTTCGTTTGAGATGTTTCTTGTTTCTTAAAGTAGGATTGTATTGCTCTAAACTTCCTTCTTAGAACTGCTTTTGCTACATCCAATAGGTTTTGGGTTGTCATGTTTTCATTGTCATTTGTTTCTAGGTATATTTGATTTCCTCTTTGATTTCTTCAGTATCTCTTGGTTATTTAGTAGCATAGTGTTTAGCCTCCCTGTGTTTGTATTTTTTAGTTTTCTTTCCTGTAATTGATACCTACTCTCATAACGTTTTGGTCGGAAAAGATACTTGATATATTTACAATTTTCTTAAATTTACCAAAGCTTGATTTGTGACTCAAGATATGGTCTATCCTGGAGAATGTTCCATGAGCACTTGAGAAGAAAGTGTATTCTGTTGTGTTTGGATGGAATGTCCTATAAATATCAAGTCCATCTTGTTTAATGTGTCATTTAAAACTTGTGTTTCCTTATTTATTTTTATTTTGGATGATCTATCCATTGGGGTAAGTGAGGTGTTAAGTTGCCTACTATTATTGTGTTACTGTCGATTTCCCCTTTTATGGCTGTTAGCATTTGCCTTATGTATTGAGGTGCTATGTTGGGTGCATAAATATTTACAATTTTTATATCTTCTTCTTGGATTGATCCCTTGATCATTATGTAGTGTCCTTCTTTGTCTCTTTTAATAGTCTTTTTTTAAAGTCTATTTTTTTTGATATTAGAATTGCTACTTCAGCTTTATTTTGACTTCCATATGCGTGGAATATCTTTTTCCATCCTCTCACTTTCAGTCTGTCTGTGTCCCTCAGTCTGAAGTGGGTCTCTCGTAGACAGCATATATATGGTTCTTGTTTTTTTATCCATTCAACCAGTCTGTGTCTTTTGGCTGGAGCATTTAATCCATTTACATTTAAGGTAATTATCCATATGTATGTTCCTATTACCATTTTCTTAATTGTTTGGGGTTTGTTATTTTAAGTCTTTTCCTTCTCTTGTGTTTCCTGCCTAGAGAAGTTTCTTTTTCATTTGTTGTAAAGCTGGTTTGGTGGTGCTGAATTCTCTTAACTTTTTTTGTCTGTAAAGGTTTTAATTTCTTCATTGAATCTGAATGAGATCCTTGCTGGGTAGAGTTACCTTGCTTGTAGGTTTTTCCCTTTTATCACTTTAAATATGTACCGCCATTCCCTTCTGGCCTTCAGAGTTTCTGCTGAAAAATCAGCTGTTTAACCATATGGGGATTCTGTTGTATGTTATTTGTTGCTTTTCCCTTGCTGCTTTTAATGTTTTTTCTTTGTATTTAATTTTTGATAATTTGATTAATATGTGTCTTAGTGTGTTTCTCCTTGGATTTATCCTATATGGGACTCTCTGTGCTTCCTGGACTTGGGTGGCTATTTCCTTTCCCATGTTAAGGAAGTTTTCATCTATAATCTCTTCAAATATTTTCTCAGACCTTTATTTTTCTCTTTTTCCTCTGGGACCCCTATGGTTCGAATGTTGGTTCAGTTAATGTTGTCCCAGAAGTCTCTGAGACTGTCCTCAATTCTTTTCATTCTTTTTTCTTTATTCTGCCCTGTGGTAGTTATTTCCAACTATTTTATCTTCCATGTTACTTGTCTGTGCTTCTACTTGAGTTATGCTGCTTTTGATTCCTTCTAGAGAAGTTTTAATTTCATTTATTGTGTTGTTCATCATTGTTTGTTTGCCCTTTAGTTCTGCTAGGTCCTGTTTAAACATTTCTTTTATTTACTCCATTCTATTTCCAAGATTTTGGATCATCTTTACTATCATTACTCTGAATTCTTTTTCAGGTAAGCTGCCTATTACCTCTTCATTTGTTTGGTCTTCTGAGTTTTTACCTTGCTCCTTTATCTGCTGCATATTTCTCTGTCTTCTCATGTTGTTTAACTTACTGTGTTTGGGGTCTCCTTTTCGCAGGCTGCAGGTTCATAGTTCCCATTGTTTTTTGTGTCTTCCCCCAGTGGGTGATGTTGGCTCCTTGGTGTAGGCTTCCTGGTGGAGGGGGCTGGTACCTGTGTTCTCATAGGTTTGGCTGGATCTTGTCTTTCTTGTGGGGAGGGACGCATCCAGCAGTGTGTTTTGGGGTGTCTGTGAAGTCACTATGATTTTAGGCTGCCTCTCTGGTAATGGGTGGGGTTGTGTTCCTGTTTTGCTAGTTGTTTGGCATAAGGCTTCCAGCACTGGAGCTTGCTGGCCGTTGTATAGAGTTGGGTGTTATCGTTGAGATGGAGATCTCTGGGAGAGCTCTAGCTGATTGATATTACATTGGGCCAGGAGGTCTCTGGTGGTCCAGTGTCCTGAACTCAGCTCTCCCACCTCAGAGGCTCAGGCCTGACACCAGGCCAGAGCACCAGACCCTGTCAGCCACATGGCTCAGAAGAAAAGGGAGAAAAAGAGAAAGAAAATAAAATTTAAAAAAAATAATAAATAAAGATTAAAAAATTATTAAAATAAAATAATAAGATACTAAAAAAGAAGGAGAGCAACCAACCCAATAAACAAATCCATCAGTGATAACAAGCGCTAAACACTAAACTAAGATAAACATAAAAATCAGAAACAGGGGCTTCCTTGGTGGTGCAGTGGTTGAGAATCTGCCTGCCAATGCAGGGGACAGGGGTTCGAGCCCTGGTCTGGGAAGATCCCACATGCCATGGAGCACCTAGGCCCGTGAGCCACAATTACTGAACCTGTGCGTCTGGAGCCTGTGCTCCGCAACAAGAGAGGCCGCGGTAATGAGAGGCCCGCACACCATGATGAAGAGTGGCCCCCGCTTGCCACAACTAGAGAAAGCCCTTGCACAGAAACGAAGACCCAACACAGCCATAAATAAATAAATAAATAAATAAATAAATAAATAAAAATTAAACTTAAAAAAAAATCAGAAACAAATCAGACGCAGCCAGCAAACCCCAAGTCTACAGTTGCTCCTAAAGTCCACCGCCCCAATTTTGGGACGATTTGTTGTCTGTTCAGGTATTCCACAATTGCACGGTACTTCAAGTTGATTGTGGGGATTTAATCTGATGCTCCTGAGGCTGCTGGGAGAGATTTCCTTTTCTCTTCTTTGTTCACACAGCTCCTGGGGTTCAGCTTTGGATTTGGCCCCACCTCTGCATGTAGGTCACCTTCAGGCATCTGTTCCCCACCTAGACAGTAGGGGATTAAAGCAGCGGCGGATTAGGGAGCTCTCGCTCATTCAGGCCAGGGAGATGGAGGGGTCTGGTAGGTATAATGGAATGCAGGGTGAGCCTGCGGCGGCAGAGGCCAGCGTTACTTTGCAATAGCCTGGGGCGTGCCATGTGTTCTCCTGGGGAAGTTGTCCCTGGATCACGGGACCCTGGCTGTGTTGTGCTGCACTGGCTCCTGGGGGGGGGGGTTTGGATAGTGACCTGTGCTTGCACAGAGGATTCTTGGTGGCTGCAGCAGCAGTGTTAGCATTTCTTGCCCATCTCTGTGGTCCGAGCTGATAGCCATGGCTCACGCCTATCTCTGAAGCTCATTTAGGTGGTGCTCTGAATCCCCTCTCCTCACGCACCCTGAAATAATGGTCTGTTGACACTTAGGCAGGCCCAGACTTTTTCCTGGACTCCCTCCTGGCTATCTATGTTGCATTATCCCCCTTCAGGCTCTGTTCACGCAGCCAACCCCAGTCCTCTCCCTGGGATCTGACGTCTGAAGCCCGACCCTCAGCTCCTAGCCTCCACCCGCCCTGGCAGGTGAGCAGGCAAGCCTCTCAGTCTGGTGAGTGCTGGTCGGCACCAATCCTCTGTGTGGGAATCTCTCTTATTTGCCCTCTGCACCTCTGTTGCTGCCCTCTCCTCTGTGGCTCTGAAGCATCCCCCCCTTCCACCCCTGGTGTCCGCCAGTGAAAGGGCTTCCTAGTGCGTGGAAACTTTTCCTCCTTCACAGCTCCCTCCCAGAGGTACAGGTCCCATCCTTATTATGTTGTCTCTTTTTTTTTTTTTTTTTTTCTTTTTCCCTATCCAGGTACGTGGGGAGTTTCTTGCCTTTTGGGAAGTCTGAGGTCTTCTGCCAGCGTTCAGTAGGTGTTCTGTAGAAGTTGTTCCACATGTAGATGTATTTATGATGTATCTGTGGGGAGGAAGGTGATCTCCACCTCTTACTCCTCCTCCATCTGGAAGGTCCCCACCTCTTTCACCAGTGTCTTATAGTTTTCAGTGTACAATTCTTTCACCTCCTTGGTAAGATTATTCCTAGTTATTTTATTCTTTTTGATGCAATTGTAAATGGAATTGTTTTCTTAATTTCACTTTTTGATAGTTTGTTAGTAGTATATAGAAATCAACAGATTTCTGTATATTGGTTTTGTATTCTGCAACTGTACTGAATGTATTTATTAGGTGTAACATTTTTTTGGTAGAGTTTAGGGCTCTCTGTATATAATATCATGTCTGCAAATAGTGACAGTTTTACTTTTTCCTTTTCAGTTTGGATGGCTTTTATTTCTTTTTCTTGCCTAATTGCTCTACCTAGGACTTCCACTAGTCTGTTGAATAAAAGGGGTGAGAATGGGCATCTTTGTCACTGCATTTTTTTATTACTGGCAAAGCAAGCACACTCATGTGTCCCCTCACCAGATGGAGATGGCCTCACAAAGCCTGGGTATGAATTTCTCCAGATTCCGTCTTGTGTTATTTCCCCTTGCTGATCCTATTGTGTGTCCTTTTGCTATAATAAGCTTTAGACATTAGTGTTTTTAGCAAAACATCAAATGTCTGCATGGTCTTTGAGACCCCCTGGCACACATGCTCACTGTGAGACTTATAACAATCAAAGAGGAATTGGAGGAAGTACAATTACTAATGTTGATGAATACGCTTCATTCTTTTGGCTTGGGGAGGGACCTGTACCACCACCTGAACACATCTGAGGTTCTGGGAGTGATTGGGAGAGGAGGATATGTGTGTATATTGGAGAGTGATATTGAAGTGTAGAACAGTTCCTGGCACATAGAAAGTGTATAGTACACACATTTTGAGAGAGAGAGAAGAAGAATGAACCGAGCAGAGCTAGATTTTTGCTTCAGATATCATTTATTCAAAAGCATAGATCTTAACTATGATGCCATATTGTCACCTCCTTTGCCTTCTTTCCTTATGTACTGTTGGGAGCGTCACATAAAAGGGCTTTTAAACAGGACCACATACCATTACAGATGGGAGGTTTCTCTGTCAGTCTACATGCAGTGGCAGAAGGCAAAGTTGCTTTATCCATTTGGAAAATGGGTAAAACAGAATCTACTTCTGTTCTGTCTGGTGTTGTATCTAGACTGGGTATTTTGGAAGTGCTGTTGGGTTGATTTGGATGGGAGTTTTAGTCTGTTTTCTTAAATAATTCCTGCAGTAAGCCAAAATAATTTCATTTTGAGAATCCTTGCTTTTAGCGGCCTTGTTTTTTAAGTAGCTTGTACTTCCTGAGGAAAAACTGAAAACTTTCAGGCAGTGTTTTCTTTGGGGGTTGTGGGTTGAGATGCCAGAGGAATTGTCCAACAGGTTAGCTAGAGGTGAAGGTAGGGTGCAGTAGGTAGCTTAATTTTGAAAGTGGAGTGGGATCTTGCACAAGTAGGTACTGTCCTTGTGTGGTAGATAACTGCAATGCAGCAGCACCAAGCACAGCACACAGTGCTCATAGGAGGTTCGCATGACTCTTCCACTAAATTTGTTGTCACCTCTGTCAACATTATTTTTTTCCTGCTATACATGAAAAAAAGGTTATATCACTTTTATTTATAGAATACCAATTCCAAGAATGACCTTAGATTTAAACCATCCCAAGACTCTAATTCTGCAGAAAATACTAAGGTTCAGGGAAGGTAAGGGACTTGTCCAATGTCACCAAGGAAATTAGTGTCAAGGTGCAATTAGGAACTGGTTCTGCTGACTCTCAGCTACTGTGCTTTTCTTTATACGTTAGAGACTACCAATGGCAGAGTGGGTGTTAATATTATTCCTCTAAGTTTGTATAGATCCTTATGAATTTTCAAATCCTTATGATTTTCAGAGGTATACCTGTAAATTAGGAAATGGAGATACAGCATGTTGAATGGAGTTACTCAGATTTGAGCCTAGTTCTTCTAACTCTGAATTTTTGCTTTGTATACTACTCTGGACAGTAGAATTTTAGCAATGATAACAGCAATTATTATGACTGCTCTTCACAGAAGGCTCTTGGATACAATGAACAGAAAATCTACTAAAATCAGAGTAAGGAATAGAGATTTATTTTCTCATCTAGTAAGAGCAAGCAGGCTGGGAATAGGGCAGCTCTAGGGTTGTGAAGAATTTGGTGGCTCAGTGACATCATCACAGACCCGGGTTCCTTCCATTTTTTGCTGTGCCATACTCATTCTATCAGCAGGGTCTTTCTTCATGGTCACAGAGTGGCCTAAATTAGCATTATAACCTTAATGACCAAGAGGCTTGCAGGTGTCTCTTTTGTTTACTTATTTATTTATTTATTTTTTAGCAAGGAAAACTTCCAAGAAGTTACCCAGAAAAAAATCTTCTCAGGTCTCAATGGTCAGGATTGAGTCCCATACCCATTTACACAATCACTGGCAAGCAGAAAAGAATACAGTGCTATATCGACCCATCCAGGTTCACTCCCTGGGATAGTGGGGCAGGGTCAGCTGCTATTGAGAAACATGTGAAATAACATGTCCACGTTTACACAGGTAGAAAAGGGTAGAGAAAGGAATGAAATCTGGATCTACCTGACTCTGCAACCAATGTTCTTAACCATTATGCAAAACCACCTCCCATTCTTATGTTCCCTGCTGTCTCTACCCTTCACAGTACCACTTGCCAAATTCCCAGCCCGCACGCATAAGTCACTTCGGCTGGTGATTGCAAGATCATCTCCTTGCCAGGTCAATGTCAGCAATCAATCCCCATAGCTGGGCATGCAAACCAGCTGATTAGAGCTGTAAGTAGGTGTTTAACAACACGGAGGCAGCCAGAGCATCCGTCAGCAGTTTTTTTTCCCCTGGTGGCTGGGCATTAGCAAATCTGCTGAGAGAGGCACCCCTGTTCCACTGCTGCTGGGAGGAGGGAGTCTCACCAGAGTAGATGATTTGAGAAAAGTAGAATGACAGGATGTCAGCTGAAAGGTCCTTAGACATGATCTAGTCCAGTCCCATCACTGCACTGATGGGAAAACTGGGAAGGATTGCTTAGGATCCCACAGAAAATCATGGTTGGATCCAGCACTAGAACCTGTATTTACCCAGTGGTATTTCCAAGGTATTTCAAAGCCTAACTTACACATTGGCTTGCAGTTCCCACTCAAGAAATCAGTTTTTAATTGAAATGATATGTGAAAACTGTTGGTGGGAATGTAAATTGATACAGCCACTATGGAGAACAGTATGGAGGTTCCTTAAAAAACTAAAAATAGAACTACCATATGACCCAGCAATCCCACTACTGGGCATATACCCTGAGAAAACCACAATTCAAAAGGAGTCGTGTACCACAATGTTCACTGCAGCATTATTTACAATAGCCAGGACATAGAAGCAACCTAAGTGTCCATCAACAGATGAATGGATAAAGAAGATGTGGCACATATATACAATGGACTATTACTCAGCCATAAAAAAGGAATGAAACTGAGTTATTTGTAGTGAGGTGGATGGACCTAGAGACTGTCATACAGAGTGAAGAAAGTCAGAAAGAGAAAAACAAATACAGTATGCTAACACATATATATGGAATCTTAAAAAAAAAAAAAAAGAAAAAGAATGGTCAGAAGAACCTAGGGGCAAGATGGGAATAAAGATGCAGATCTACTAGAGAATGGACTTGAGGATACGGGGAGGGGGAAGGGTAAGCTAGGACAAAGTGAGAGAGTGGCATGGACATACATACACTACCAAACGTAAGATAGATAGCTAGTGGGAAGCAACCGCATAGCACAGGGAGATCAGCTCGGTGCTTTGTGACCACCTAGAGGGGTGGGATAGGGAGGGTGGGAGGGAGGGAGATGCAAGAGGGAAGAGATATGGGAACATATGTATATGTATAACTGATTCACTTTGTTATAAAGCAGAAACTAACACACCATTGTAAAGCAATTATACTCCAATAAAGATGTTAAAAAAAAAAAAAGACATTTTGGATTATATTGTCCAGTCCCAGTTAGGTGTCTCCTGGCCATCTCCTGAGAGAAATAGTCATTAACGTACATTCACATGGGTTAATTGCTCCAAGCAAAGCCTGCCAGGTTTCTAGTTACAGACAGGGCAGCCACCTGTAGCAAATCCCCACTCCTTTCCAACTTCCTTCTTCCTTTCCTGGGATGTTAGCCTTTCTGGTTTGATCATGCAGGACAAGTTCTAGCACTGGAAAGTTCTAAAGGCATGTGAACCTTGGAGTCTCAGGTCTAAAAGAGAATGTTCCCAGCTTGAGAAGAAAAAGTTAATCGGCAGGTCACAGTGCAAGGATTTCTTGTGACATTATGGGATGGCTTGAGATCTCCATATTTCTAATAACTCATATATATGTGGGTTTGGGGAAGTCCTAAGAATTTAAGCAGTACTTATTGAATGTCAGTAAGAATGATAGTAGTAGCAGCTGCTATTTATTGAGCACTACTCTGTGCCAAGAACTGCCAGGTCCTTCACATGTGTTTTTAACTTGAGTCTTCAAAATTCATGATACTTCTTTGTTTATTGCCTGCCTCTCAAGATTAGAAAGTCTGTTTTATAGTCGAAGGAACCTTTAATTACTGCTATATCCCCAACTCCTAGAACAGTTTCTATTACATAATAGGTGTTCAGTTAATATACAGTGAATTAATGATGTGACAGTAAACTGATGAGATAGGTAAGCTTGTTCTTCCTTATACAGATATGACAACTGAGGCTTAGAGAGATTAACTTGTCCAAGGTAACTATATCAGTTATCTTTTGGCTGCAACTAATGTTGCTTTAAACAAATGGGGGTATTTTTTTTTTTTCCTCAGATGAGAATTCTGGTGGTACTGTTAATACTGATTCCACCTCAGTGATGCCATTAAGGACTCAAGTTCTAACATTCTGCTCTGCCTCCGCTGTCTTCAGTGTGTTGGCTTTTCTTTATGCTTAAATATTCCTGGCCACAAGATGGTTATAACCTAAAGTGCTTGCTTCAGGCAGGAAATCTGTGTTCAAGGAAGCAAGAAGATGTGGGTAGCATTAGCCATGTGTATTTCTTTATATGAAAAATAAAAGTCTTCCCAGAAGCCCCTGACTGATTTCTACTTATGTCTCATTGGCCAGAGTTATGCCACATGACTACCCCTATATGTAAACGATGCTGGGAAAATGAGTATTTGCCTTTCTCTGGCTTTTTTTTTCTCACATCTTTATTGAAGTATAATTGCTTTACAATGGTGTGTTAGTTTCTGCTTTATAACAAAGTGAATCAGCTATACATATACATATATCCCCATATCCCCTCCCTCTTGCTTCTCCCTCCCACCCTCCCTATCCCACCGCTCTAGGTGGTCACAAAGCACCGAGCTGATCTCCCTGTGGTATGCGGCTTCTTCCCACTAGCTTTCTATTTTAAATTGGGTAGTATATAGATATCAATGCTGCTGTCTCACTTCGTCCGAGCTTACCCTTCCCCCTCCCCGTGTCCTCAAGCCCATTCTCTATGTCTGCGTTTTTATCCCTGTCCTGCCTCTAGGTTCTTCATATATATATTAGCATACGGTATTTGTTTTAATCTTTCTGACTTACTTCACTCTGTATGACAGTCTCTAGGTCCATTCACCTCACTACATATAACTCAATTTTGTTTCATTTTATGGCTGAGTAATATTCCATTGTATATATGTGCCACATCTTCTTTATCCATTCATCTGTTGATGGACACTTAGGTTGCTTCCATATCTTGGCTATTGTAAATAAAGCTGCAGTGAACATTGTGGTACATGACTCTTGTTGAATTATGGTTTTCTCAGGGTATTTGCCCAGTAGTGGGATTGCTGGGTCATATGGTAGTTCTATTTTTAGTTTTTTGAAGAACTTCCATACTGCTCTCCATAGTGGCTGTATCAATTTACACTCCCACCAACAGTGCAAGAGGGTTCCCTTTTCTCCACACTCTCTCCAGCGTTTATTGTTTGTAGATTTTTTGATGATGGCCATTCTGACAGGTGTGAGGGGATACCTCACTGTAGTTTTGATTTGCATTTCTCTAATGATTAGTGATGTTGAGCATCCTTTCAAGTACTTGTTGGAAATCTGTATATCTTCTTTAGAGAAATGTCTGTTTAAGTATTCTGCCCATTTCTGGGTTAGGTTGTTTACTTTTTGATATTGAGCTGCATGGTCTGCTTGTATATTTTGGAGATAAATCCTTGGTCAGTTGCTTCATTTGCAAGTATTTTCTCCCATTCTGAGGGTTGTCTTTTCATTTGTTTATGGTTTCCTTTGTTGTGCAAAAGCTTTTAAGTTTCATTAGGTCCCATTTGTTTATTTTTATTTTTATTTCTATTTCTCTAGGAGGTAGGTCAAAAAGGATCTTGCTGTGATTTATGTCATAGAGTGTTCTGCCTATGTTTTCCTCTAAGAGTTTGATAGTGTCTGGCCTTACATTTAGGTCTTTAATCCATTTGGAGTTTATTTTTGTGTATGGTGTTAGGGAGTGTACTAATTTCATTCTTTTACAGGTAGCTGTCCAGTTTTCCCAGCACCACTTATTGAACAGGCCGTCTTTCCTCTATTGTATATTCTTGCCTCCTTTGCCAAATTTATGGTGGCCATATGTGGGTGGATTTATCTCTGGGCTTTCTATCCTATTCCATTGATCTATATTTCTGTTTTTGTGCCATTACCATACTGTCTTGCTTGCTGTAGCTTTGTAGTATAGTCTGAAGACAGGGAGCCTGATTCCCCCAGCTCTGTTTTTCTTTCTCAAGATTGCTTTGGCTCTTCAGGGTCTTTTGTGTTTCCATACAAATTATGAAATTTTTTGTTCTAGTTTTGTGAAAAATGCCATTGGTAGTTGGTAGAGATTGCACTGAATCTGTAGATTGCTTTGGGTAGTATAGTCATTTTCACAGTGTTGATCTTTCCAATCCAAGAACATAGTATACCTCTCCATCTGTTTGTATCCTCTTTGATTTCTTTTATCAGTGTTTTATAGTTTTCTGCATAAAAGTCTTTTGTCTCCTTAGGTAGGTTTATTCCTAGGTATTTTATTCTTTTTGTTGCAATGGTAAATGGGAATGTTTCCTTAATTTCTCTTTCAGATTTATCATCATTAGTGTATAGGAATGCAAGAGACTTCTGTGCATTAATTTTGTATCCTGCTACTTTACCAAATTCGTTGATTAGCTGTAGTAGCTTTCTAGTAGCATCTTTAGAATTCTCGGAGGAGAGAAGATGGCGGAAGAGTAAGACGCGGAGATCACCTTCCTTCCCACAGATACAGTAGAAATACATCTACACGTGGAACTGCTCCTACAGAACACCCACTGAGCGCTGAAAGAAAACGTCCGACCTCTAAACAGGCAAGAAACTCCCCCTGTACTTGGGTAGGGCAAAAGAAAAAAGAAATAACAGAGACAAAAGAATAGGGACGGCACCTGCACCAGTGGGAGGCAGCTGTGAAGGAGGAAAGATTTCCACGCACTAGGAAGCCCCTTCGCGGGCAGAGACTGCGGGTGGCAGAGGGGGGAAGCTTCGGAGCCACGGAAGAGAGCGCAGCCACAGGGGTGCGGAGGGCAAAGCGGAGAGATTCCTGCACAGAGGCTCGGCAACGAGCAGCACTCACCAGCCTGAGAGGCTTGTCTGCTCCCCCGCCGGGGCGGGCGGGGCTGGGAACTGAGGCTTCGGCTTCGGTCGGATTGCAGGGAGAGGACTGGGGTTGGCGGCGTAAACACAGCCTGAAGGGGTTAGTGCACCACAGCTAGCCAGGAGGGAGTCCGGGAAAAAGTCTGCAGCTGCCGAAGAGGCAAGAGACTTTTTCTTCCCTCTTTGTTTCCTGGTGCGCGAGGAGAGGGGATTCAGAGCGCCGCCTAAACGAACTCCAGAGACGGGCACGAGCCGCGGCTAACAGCGCGGATCCCACAGCAACAGGGGCGCAGAGGGAAAAACGGAGAGACTCCCGCACAGAGGCTCGGCGCCGAGCAGCGCTCACCAGCCCGAGAGGCTTGTCTGCTCACCCGCCGGGGCGGGCGGGGCTGGGAGCTGAGGCTCAGCTTCAGTTGGATCGCAGGGAGAGGACTGGGGCTGGCGGTGTGAACACAGCCTGAAGGGGTTAGTGCACCACAGCTGGCTGGTCGGGAGTCCGGGAAAAAGTCTGCAGCTGCCGAAGAAGCAAGAGACTTTTTTCTTGCCTCTTTGTTTCACGGCGCGCGGGGAGAGGGGATTCAGAGCGCCGCCTAAACAAGCTCCACAGACGGGCACGAGCCGCAGCGATCAGCGCGGGCCCCAGAGACGGGCGTGAGATGCTGGGGCTGCTGCTGCCGCCTCCAAAAAGCCTGTGTGTGAGCACAGGTCACTCTCCACACCGCCCCTCCCGGGAGCCTGTGCAGCCCGCCACCGCCAGGCTCCCGTGATCCGGGGACAAGTTCCCCGGGAGAACACACGGCGCACCTCAGGCTGCTGCAACGTCACGCCGGCCTCTGCCGCCGCAGGCTCGCCCCGCCTCCTCTGTACCCCTCCCTCCCTGCGGCCTGGGTGAGCCAGAGCCCCCGAAGCAGCTGCTCCTTTAACCCCGTTCTGTCTGGGCGGGGAACAGACGCCCTCAGGTGACCTACACGCAGAGGCGGGTCCAAATCCAAAGCTGAAACCAGGGAGCTGTGCGAACAAAGAAGAGAAAGGGAAATTTCTCCCAGCAACCTCAGGAGCAGTGGATTAAATCTCCACAATCAACTTGATGTACCCTGCATCTGTTGAATACCTGAATAGACAACGAATCATCCCAAATTCAGGAGGTGGACTTTCGGAGCAGGATATATTAATTTTTCCCCTTTTCCTTTTTTTTGTGAGTGTATATGTATATGCTTCTGGGTGAGATTTTGTCTGTATAGCTCTGCTTTATAATAGCTTTATTTTACTTCACTATATTATAGCCTCTTTCTTCCTTTCTTTCTTTCTTTCTTTCTTTCTTTCTTTCTTTCTTTCTTTCTTTCTTTCTTTCTTTCTTTCTTTCTTTCTTTCTTTCTTTCTTTCTTTCTTTCTTTCTTTCTTTCTTTCTATTTTTTCTCCCTTTTACTCTGAGCCATGTGGACGAAAGGCTCTTGGTGCTCCAGCCAGGCATCAGGGCCGTGCCTCTGAGGTGGGAGAGCCAACTTCAGGACACTGGTCCAAAAGAGACCTCCCAGCTCCACGTAATACCAAACGGCGAAAATCTCTCAGAGATCTCCATCTCAACATCAAGACCCAGCTTCACTCAACGACCAGCAAGCTACAGTGCTGGACACCCTATGCCAAACAACTAGCAAGACAGGAACACAGCCCCATCCATTAGCAGAGAGGCTGCCTAAAATCATAATAAGGCCACAGACACCCCAAAATACACCACCAGACGTGGACGTGCCCACCAGAAAGACAAGATCCAGCCTCATCCACCAGAACTCAGGCACTAGTTCCCTCCACCAGGAAGCCTACACAACCCACTGAACCAACCTTAGCCACTGGGGACAGATACCAAAAACAACGGGAACTATGAACCTGCAGCCTGTGAAAAGGAGACCCCAAACACACTAAGATAAGCAAAATGAGACGACAGAAAAACACACAGCAGATGAAGGAGCAGGGTCAAAACACGCCAGATTTAACAAATGAAGCGGAAATAGGTAGTCTACCTGTAAAATAATTCAGAATAATGATAGTAAGGATGATCCAAAATCTTGGAAATAGAATAGACAAAATGCAAGAAACATTTAACAAGGACGTAGAAGAACTAAAGAGGAACCAAGCAATGATGAAAAACACAATAAATGAAATTAAAAATACTTTAGATGGGATCAATAGCAGAATAACTGAGGCAGAAGAAAGGATAAGTGACCTGGAAGATAAAATGGTGGAAATAACTACTGCAGAGCAGGATAAAGAAAAAAGAATGAAAAGAACTGAGGACAGTCTCAGAGACCTCTGGGACAACATTAAACGCACCAACATTCGAATTATAGGGGTCCCAGAAGAAGAAGAGAAAAAGAAAGGGACTGAGAAAATATTTGAAGAGATTATAGTTGAAAACTTCCCTAATATGGGAAAGGAAATAGTTAAACAAGTCCTGGAAGCACAGAGAGTCCCATACAGGATAAACCCAAGGAGAAACACGCCAAGACACATATTAATCAAACTGTCAAAAATTAAATATAAGGAAAACATATTAAAGGCAGCAAGGGAAAAACAGCAAATAACACACAAGGGAATCCCCATAAGGTTAACATCTGATCTTTCAGCAGAAACTCTGCAAGCCAGAAGGGAGTGGCAGGATATACTTAAAGTGATGAAGGAGAAAAACCTACAACCAAGATTACTCTACCCAGCAAGGATCTCATTCAGATGTGATGGAGAAATTAAAACCTTTACAGACAAGCAAAAGCTGAGAGAGTTCAGCACCACCAAACCAGCTTTACAACAAATGCTAAGGGAACTTCTCTAGGCAAGAAACACAAGAGAAGGAAAACACCTACAATAACAAACCCAAAACATTTAAGAAAATGGGAATAGGAACATACATATCGATAATTACCTTGAATGTAAATGGATTAAATGCTCCCACCAAAAGACACAGGCTGGCTGAATGGATACAAAAACAAGACCCATATATATGCTGTCTACAAGAGACCCACTTCAGACCTAGAGACACATATAGACTGAAAGTGAGGGGATGGAAAAAGATATTCCATGCAAATGGAAATCAAAAGAAAGCTGGAGTAGCAATTCTCATATCAGACAAAATAGGCTTTAAAATAAAGACTATTACAAGAGACAAAGAAGGACACTATATAATGATCAAGGGATCGATCCAAGAGGAAGGTATAACAATTGTAAATATTTATGCAGCCAACATAGGAGCACCTCAATACATAAGGCAAATACTAACAGCCATAAAAGGGGAAATCGACAGCAACACAATCATAGTAGGGGACTTTAACACCCCACTTTCACCAATGGACAGATCATCCAAAATGAAAATAAATAAGGAAACACAAGCTTTAAATGATACATTAAACAAGACGGACTTAATTGATATTTATAGGACATTCCACCCAAAAACAACAGAATACACATTTTTCTCAAGTGCTCATGGAACATTCTCCAGGATAGATCATATCTTGGGTCACAAATCAAGCCTTGGTAAATTTAAGAAAATTGAAATCGTATCAAGTATCTTTTCCGACCACAACGCTATGAGACTAGATATCAATTACAGGAAAAGATCTGTAAAAAATACTAACACATGGAGGCTACACAATACACTGCTTAATAACGAAGTGATCACTGAAGAAATCAAAGGGGAAATCAAAAAATACCTAGAAACAAATGACAATGGAGATACGATGACCCAAAACCTATGGGACGCAGCAAAAGCAGTGCTAAGAGGGAAGTTTATAGCAATACAAGCCTACCTCAAGAAAGAGGAAACATCTCGAATAAACAACCTAACCTTGCACCTAAAGCAATTAGAGAAAGAAGAACAAAAAAACCCCAAAGCCAGCAGAAGGAAAGAAATTATAAAGATCAGGTCAGAAATAAATGAAAAAGAAATGAAGGAAACAATAGCAAAAATCAATGAAACTAAAAGCTGGTTCTTTGAGAAGATAAACAAAATTGATAAACCATTAGCCAGACTCATCAAGAGAAAAAGGGAGAAGACTCAAATCAATAGAATTAGAAATGAAAAAGGAGAAGTAACCACTGACACTGCAGAAATACAAAAGATCATGAGAGATTACTACAAGCAACTCTATGCCAATAAAATGGACAACCTGGAAGAAATGGACAGATTCTTAGAAATGCACAAACTGCCAAGACTGAACCAGGAAGAAATAGAAAATATGAACAGACCAATCACAAGCATTGAAATTGAAACTGTGATTAAAAACCTTCCAACAAACAAAAGCCCAGGACCAGAGGGCTTCACAGGGGAATTCTATCAAACATTTAGAGAAGAGCTAACACCTATCCTTCTCAAACTCTTCCAAAATATAGCAGAGGGAGGAACACTCCCAAACTCATTCTATGAGGCCACCATCACCCTGATACCAAAACCAGACAAAGATGTCACAAAGAAAGAAAACTACAGGCCAATATCACTGATGAACATAGATGCAAAAATCCTCAACAAAATACTAGCAAACAGAATCCAACAGCACATTAAAAGGATCATACACCATGATCAAGTGGGGTTTATCCCAGGAATGCAAGGATTCTTCAATATACGCAAATCAATCAATGTGATACACCATATTAACAAATTGAAGGAGAAAAACCATATGATCATCTCAATAGATGCAGAGAAAGCTTTCGACAAAATTCAACACCCATTTATGATAAAAGCCCTGCAGAAAGTAGGCATAGAGGGAACTTTCCTCAACATAATAAAGGCCATATATGACAAACCCACAGCCAACATTGTCCTCAATGGTGAAAAACGGAAACCATTTCCACTAAGATCAGGAACAAGACAAGGTTGCCCACTCTCACCACTATTATTCAACATAGTTTTGGAAGTGTTAGCCACAGAAATCAGAGAAGACAAAGAAATAAAAGGAATCCAAATCGGAAAAGAAGAAGTAAAGCTGTCACTATTTGCAGATGACATGATACTATACATAGAGAATCCTAAAGATGCTACCAGAAAACTCCTAGAGCTAATCAATGAATTTGGTAAAGTAGCAGGATACAAAATAAATGCACAGAAATCTCTTGCATTTCTATACACTAATGATGAAAAATCTGAAAGTGAAATTAAGAAAACACTCCCGTTTACCATTGCAACAAAAAGAATAAAATATCTAGGAATAAACCTACCTAAGGAGACAAAAGACCTGTATGCAGAAAATTATAAGACACTGATGAAAGAAATTAAAGATGATACAAATAGATGGAGAGATATACCATGTTCCTGGATTGGAAGAATCAACATTGTGAAAGTGACTCTTCTACCCAAAGCAATCTACAGATTCAATGCAATCCCTATCAAACTACCACTGGCATTTTTCACAGAACTAGAACAAAAATTTCACAATTTGTATGGAAACACAAAAGACCCCGAATAGCCAAAGCAATCTTGAGAACGAAAAATGGAGCTGGGGAATCAGGCTCCCTGACTTCAGACTATACTACAAAGCTACAGTAATCAAGACAGTTTGGTACTGGCACAAAAACAGAAATATAGATCAATGGAACAGGATAGAAAGCCCAGAGATAAACCCACACACATATGGTCACCTTATCTTTGATAAAGGAGGCAAGAATATACAGTGGAGAAAAGACAGCCTCTTCAATAAGTGGTGCTGGGAAAATTGGATAGAATTCTCTATGTATAGTATCATGTCATCTGCCCACAGTGACAGTTTTACTTCTTGTTTTCTGATTTGGATTCCTTTTATTTCTTTTTCTTCTCTAATTATTGTGACTAAAACTTCCAAAACTTTGTTGAATAACAGTGGTGAGAGTGGGCAACCTTATCTTGTTACTGATCTTAGCGGAAATGGTTTCAGATTTTCACCATTGAGAACGTTGTTGGCTGTGAGTTTGTCATATATGCCCTTTATTATGTGGAGGTAAGGTCCCCCTGTGCCTACTTTCTGGAGGGTTTTTATCATAAATCAGTGTTGAATTTTGTCAAAAGCTTTTTCTGCATCTATTGAGATTATTATATGGTTTTTATCTTTCAGTTTTTTAATATGACTTATCACATTGATTGGTTTGCATTTATAGAAGAATCCTTGCATTCCTGGGATAAACCCCACCTGATCATGGTGTATGATCCTTTTAATGTGCTGTTGGATTCTGTTTGCTAATATTTTGTTGAGGACTTTTGCATCTATGTTCATCGGTGATATTGGCCTGTCGTTTTCTTTTTTTGTGACATCTTTGTGTGATTTTGGTATCAGGGTGATGGTGGCCTCGTAGAATGAGTTTGGGAGTGTTGCTCCCTCTGCAATATTTTGGAAGAGTTTGAGAAGGATAGGTGTTAGCTCTTCTCTAAATATTTGATAGAATTCGCCTGTGAAACCATCTGGTCCTGGGCTTTTGGTTTTTGGAAGAATATAAATCACAGTATCAATTTCAGTGCTTGTGAAAGTTCTACTTATATATTCTGTTTCTTCCTGGTTCAGTCACGGAAGGTTGTGCTTTTCTAGTAATTCATCCATTTCTTCCAGGTTCTTCAATTTATTGGCATATAGTTGCTTGTAGTAATCTCTCATGAACATTTGTATTTCTGCAGTGTCAGTTGTTACTTCTCCTTTTTCATTTCTAGTTCTGTTCCTTTTGAGTCTTCTCCCTTTTTTTCTTGATGAGTCTGGCTAATGGTTTATCAATTTTGTTTATCTTCTCAAAGAAGCAGCTTTTAGTTTTATTGATCTTTGCTCTTGTTTCCTTCATTTCTCTTTCATTTATTTCTGATCTGATCTTTATTATTTCTTTCCTTCTGCTAAATTTGAGGGGTTTTTTTTTGTTCTTCTTTCTATAATTGCTTTAGGTGTAAGTTTAGGTTGTTTATTTGAAATGATTGTTGTTTCTTGAGGTAGGATTGTATTGCTATAAACTTCCCTCTTAGAACTGCTTTTGCTGCATCCGATAGGTTTTGGGTCGTCATGTTTTCATTGTCATTTGTTTCTGGGTATTTTTTGAGTTCTTCTTTGATTTCTTCAGTGATCATGTTTACTATCATTACTCTGAATTATTTTTCAGATAGACTGCCTATTTCCTCTTCATTTGTTTGGTCTGGTGTGTTTTTACCTTGCTCCTTCAACTGCTGCATATTTCTCTGTCTTCTCATGTTGTTTAACTTACTGTGCTTGGGGTGTCCTTTTAGCAGCCTGCAGGTTCGTAGTTCTTTTTTTTGTGTGTGTCTGCCCCCAGTGGTGAGGTTGGTTCATTGGCTTGTTTAGGCTTCCTGGTGGAGGGGACTGGTGCCTGTGTTCTGGTGGATGAGGCTGGATCTTGTCTTTCTGGTGGGCAGGACTGCGTCCGGTGGTGTGTTTTGGGGTGTCTGTGACCTTATTATGATTTTAGGCAGCCTCTCTGCTAATGGGTGGGGTTGTGTTCCAGTCTTGCTAGTTGTTTAGCATAGGGTGTCCAGCACTGTAGCTTGCTGGTCGTTGAGTGGAGCTGGGTCTTCGCGTTTAGATGGAGACCTCTGGGAGAGCTTTCACCGTTTGATATTACGTGGGGCCAGGAGATCTCTGGTGGACCAATGTCCTGAACTCAGCTCTCCCACCCCTGAGTCTCATGGTTGACACCCAGCTGGAACACCAAGACCCTCTCAGCCACACAGCTCAGAAGCAAAGGGAGAAGAAAAAGAAAGAAAGTAAAAATAAAATAAAATAAAGTTATTAAAATAAAAAAAATTATTAAAAATAAAAGGAAAAAAAGGAATAAAAAAAAGAAAGAAAGAAGAGAGCAACCAAACAGAAAAACAAATCTGCCAATGATAACAAGTGCTAAAAACTATACTAAAAAACCCCCAAAAAAACAAAAGACCAGACAGACAGAACCCTAGGACAAATGGCAAAGGCAAAGCTATACAGACAAACTCACACAAAGAAGAATACATATGCACACTCACAAAAAGAGAAAAAGGAAAAAAAAAAATATATATATATAAAAAAGGATGAGAGCAACCAACTCAATAAACAAATCTACCAATGATAATAAGTCCTTAATACTAAACTAAGATAAACATAAAACAGAAACAAATTAGATGCAGAAAGCAAACCCCACGTCTACAGTTTCTCCCAAAGTCCACCACCTCAATTTTGGGATGATTCATTGTCTATTCCGGTATTTCACAGATGCAGGGTACATTAAGGTGATTGTGGAGATATAATCCCCTGCTCCTGAGGCTGCTGGGAGAGATTTCCCTTTCTCTTCTTTGTTCACACAGCTCCTGGGGTTCAGCTTTGGATTTGGCCCACCTCTGCATGTAGGTCACCTGAGGGTGTCTGTTCCCTTCCCAGACAGGACGGGGTCAAAATAGCAGCTGATTTGGGGGCTCTGGCTCCCTCAGGCCAGGGAGAGTGAAGGGTACGGAATGCGGGGCGAGCCTGCGGTGGCAGAGGCCGGCATGACGTTGCAATAGCCTGAGGCACGCCGTGTGTTCTCCCGGGGAAGTTGTCCCTGGATCATGGGACCCTGGCAGTGCTGGGCTGCACAGGCTCCCGGGAGGGGAGGTGTGGATAGTGACCTGTGCTTGCACACAGGATTCTTGGTGGCTGCAGCAACAGTGTTAGCATTTCATGCCTGTCTCTGTTGTCTGCGCTGATAGCCGTGGCTCGCGCCTGTCTCTGGAGCTCGTTTAGGCGGTGCTCTGAATCCCCTCTCCTTGTGCACCCCGAAACAATGATCTCTTGCCTCTTAGGCAGTTCCAGAGCTTTTCCCAGACTCCCTGCCAGCTAGCTGTGGTGCACTAGCTCCCTTCAGGCTGTCTTCATGCAGCCAACCCCAGTCCTCTCCCTGGGATCTGACCTCTGAGCAGACAAGCCTCTTGGGCTGGTGAGTGCTGGTCGGCATTGATCCTCTGTGTGGGAATCTCTCCATTTTTCCCTCTGCAGCCCTGTTGCTGCTCTCTCCTTCATCGCTCCAAAACGTCCCGCCAGCCCACCCCCTGTCTCCACCAGTGAAGGGGCTTCCTAGCATGTGGAAACTTTTCCTCCTTCACAGCTCCCTCCCAGAGGTGCAGGTGCTGTCCCTATTCTTTTGTCTCTGTTTTTCCTTTTATCTTTTGCCCTACGCAGGTACGTTGGTATTTTCTTGCCTTTTGGGAAGTCTGAGGTCTTCTGCCAGCATTCAGTAGGTGTTCTGTAGGGGTTTTTCCACATGTCGATGTAGTTTTGATGTATTTGTGGGGAGGAAGGTGATCTCCACGTCTTACTCCTCTACCATCTTGAAGGTCCCCCTCTCTGGATTTATAGAGGAGGCAGGGCAAAGAGATGGGGATTAGCAATAGATATATGCTAGCCAACAAATGTGTCTGCTGCAGTCAGGCAAATAGTAGTGGTGGAGCCAGGATTGGAACATAGGTTTGTTTGCCTCCAACGTCTGTGCTCTTATTGAGCAAGCATTAGCTAATCTGACTTTTACTCCTGATCTCCATAAGAAATAACCAACTTGGGAATGTCTTGTTCTGTTCTGAGTCCATGTTCTGTTCTGTGTCACGGTTTTTTCTTCAAAATGAAGGAATAGGTTAAGAGCAGTTTGCATTTTCTGCTGGCTATAGGATCGTATGATTTTATGTCTCAGTCTTGCTGATGGCCACTTTTAAAAGTCTTATTCAAAGCCAAGTCAAAATCAAAGTCACCATCTCGGTGGAGTAATATGTTTCCCAGGATCCAAATGCATAAAGTGGAATTGATTTTTTGGAGTTTGTTTTCATAGATGGTGTTTATACGTGTCCCTTTGAGATATCTGATTCAGTTTTAGATGGTGAATGAAGATTTCTTTTGTCTTTTGCGATCTGTAAAGCCCAATTGTTATTGAGGTTACTGTTTAAACACGTCTTCCTCCATCCTTTCCTTTTTTGGTATCCTGACCAGCCTAGTCTATGGAGTCTATATTTCAGGGTTTGCTTTCATTTACTATTGCATCTTGCTATCAATAATTCCTCTCCTAACATTGAGAACCAGGGGACATGAGTGCCAGTCCCAAATCTTTAATCAGCTGTGGGACCCTGAGGAAGCCCCTCTACTTCTCTGTGTCTCTGTTTCCTCATTTATAAAGGACCTGATCATTTATATCTTAGGATACTCCCAGCTCTCCTATTTACATATCTGCAAGGACAAAGCAGGTTCTGATTAATAAGCAGAAGAACATATTAGCATTATTTCTTTCATCTGTACAGTGGCTATAAAGATCAAAAGAAGAAATAGAGGGGGCTTCCCTGGTGGCGCAGTGGTTGAGAGTCCGCCTGCCAATGCACGGGACACGGGTTCGAGCCCTGGTCTGGGAGGATCCCACATGCCGCGGAGCAACTAGGCCCGTGAGCCACAATTACTGAGCCTGCGCGTCTGGAGCCTGTGCTCCGCAACGAGAGGCCGCGATAGTGAGAGGCCCGCGCACCGCGATGAAGAGTGGCCCCCACTTGCCGCGGCTGGAGGGGGCCCTCGCACAGAAACGAAGACCCAACACAGCCATAAAAATAAAATAAATAAATAAAATAAATAAAAATTAAAAAAAAGAAGAAATAGAAAATGTTAAATAGATATGTGAAATATTAATAATTACTAGTTGTATAATCATTGTTAAAACGCCAGGTCAGACTTACTATTATTTTTTTGAAAATAGTGTATTAGGGTGGATTTAGGAAATGCAAGGCGATGTATTGGTAACCTTAGCAAAATATGACACTCTGTGATGTGGAAAGAGCATTGGATGTAGAAGCAGACCAGTCTGGGTTTCCACTGTAACTCTGTCATGTGATAGCTTTGTGGTCTGAATCATGTTATTTATATGCATGTTCCCAGAGTTCCTTTTCCACAAAATTAGGATTAAGGATATTTAAATCACAAGGCGCTGGTGAGGATAAAATAAGCACATTTATGGAAAGTACTCATCTGGTGCATCTAGAACCAAACAAAATATTTGTCAATTTTCTGAGCATAAATTTTCAACTCTGGTGGTAGAGCCACATTTAACTGGACTGGGCATGAAGCCCCATGTGTCCTTACTATACTGTCCATCTGAAGCTTTGTTGTTTCATATCGAGTGGAATGAGTGAAGTTTTAGCAGTCAGGACTCCTCATTCTATTCTATTCTCTTTAGCTTATGAGATCTGGGACATGGGGAACTTCATTTAATTTTTCGAGTCTTCAGTTAACACATGTGCAAAATGTTAACAACTATTTCAGAGCCCTCTAATAATTTCAACAGACTTCGTAATCTCCAGAACATTATGAAAATATAAGATATCACTTCTGTTATTAGTTCACCTAAATATCTTTAAACTGGTCCCCTCTTTACCTGTTCAAAATCTTTCTGAACTTCAAGGTCAAAGTCATCTCACCTATTGTAGGGAACGTTTCTTCTACCCCAACTCTGCAAAATCTTCCCCATCATAATTTCTCCTAAGCCTTCACTGGTTAGAATACTCAGTTGGAATTTAGCATAGCTGCCATATAATGTTAATTATTTCTCCCTGTTTGATAAACATTTCTCTCTGACTTGATATTGGTAATGCTTTCTACACACTATTCCAAATCTTTCATAGCCTCTATCTGTGCATCTATCTTAGGGGACAGTTAAAAAAATGTGTGTTGGTTGATTGGTTCTCTATGTTATTATTCCATTGTTCAGGCTTACCAATTTTCATTCAGGAACAACTTATTTTTATTTAAAATTAATTAATTATTTTTTGAGGGGTATGGATATTATATACCCATGGATCAAAATTCAAAAGGTAAAATGCAAAAATGGGTCTCCCCTCCCATTCCGGCTCCCTGGTTTTCCTCCCCCCCCGGTTTCCCTCCCCAGAGGCAATCCCTGTTACCAGTCCCTCCACTGTCCTACCCAAAGCTGGTCTGCTCCTTTCCCCTACAATGGCAGGTTTCTCTTATGTACCTTGTGTTTTTAGCTACTCTATCATGGATAAATTAAACCAGATAAATATCTAATATCTTCCTTATCAGTATAAATAGAGCAGTCTCTCTCTCTTTTTTTGTATTTTGTAGTTTGTTTAAACAATTACTTTTTTATTGAAAATGTTGAGAGAATTGTAGATTCTCATGCAGTTGTAAGAAATGACATAGATCTTATGTACTATTTATACAATTTCTCTTAACGTCAGCATTTTGCAAAACTGTTAGTACAGTATCGCAGCTAAAATGTTGGTGTTGATAGAATCTACTGATCTTATTTAGATTTCTCCAGTTTTACTTATATTTATGTATAAGAGAGAATGTTGGAGTATTTAGTTCTATGCAATTTCATCACATGTGTAGTTTGGTGTATCCACTGCCAGTCAAGACACTGAACATTTCCATCACCCTTATAGTCACACCCACCTTCCTCCCACCTCTTCCTGGTCCCTAACTCCTGTCATTCACTAAGCTATGAATAAATTTTTGTCATTCAAAAACTGTTATATGAATGTTATATGAATCATGCAATGTGTTACCTTTCAGACTGGCTTTTTCTTACTGAACATAATTCCCTGGAGATTCGTCCAAGTTCTGAGTATCCATAGTTTGTTCCTTTTTGCTATTGAGTATAAATTTATGTATCACAGTTCGTTTCATCATTCATCTGCTCAAGGACAGCCAGGCTGTTTTCAGACTTTTATTATCATGAATAAAGCTGCTGTGAGTATTTATGTAAGTTTTTGTGTAAACAGTAAATTTTCAATTTTCTTGATAAATGCCCAAGTGTGTGATTGCTGGTTTGTATGGTAATTGCATGTTTAGTTTTAAAAGAAACTGCCAAATTTTTCCATAGTGGCTATACCACTTTACATTCCTACCAGCAATGTGTGAGTTTTCCAGTTTTTCTGCATCCATACCAGTGTGTGGTGATGTCACAATTTTTATTTTAGCAATTCTGTTTGGTGTGTAATGATAGCTCATTATGATTTTAATTTGCTTTCCCCTGATGGTTAATGACATTGGACATCTTTTCTTGTGCCTTTATCATCTGTATGTCCTCTTTGTTGAAATGTCTGTTTATGTCTTTTGTCAATTTTCTAATTGGGTTGTTTTATTTTTTTAATGTTGAGGTTGGAGAGTTAAAAAATATATTTTATTTACCAGTTCTTTGTTGGATATGGGGCTTGCAAATATTTTCTTCTTTTTGTAGCTTGTCTTTTGATTCTCTTTCCATGGAGTTTTACAAAGCAAGCGTTTTTAATTTTGATGAGATCTAATTTATTAGTATTTTCCTTTATAGATTGTGCTTTTGGAGTCAAGTCTGAGAACTCTGTCTAGCCCTAGATCCTGAAGATTTTCTGCTATGTTTTCTTTTAAAGTTTTATAGTTTTACATTGAAGTCCAAAACCCATTTTAAGTTAATTTTTGTATAAGATGTGAGGTTGAGGTTTATTTATTTTTTTTGCCTATTGGTGTTCAATTACTCTAGCACCACTTGTTGAAGAGGTTATCCTTCTTCTAGTGAATTGCTTTTGCATCTTTATCAAAAATCAATAGCACATGTTTGCATGAGTCTATTTGTGTGTTTTCTATTCTGTTCCATGGATCTGTGTCTATCCTTCCACCAGTACCTCACTGTCTTGATTATTGTAACATATAATAAGTCATGAAATCAAATAGACTGATTTCTTCTACTTTACTCTTCTATGTAAGATTGCTTTATCTCTCCTGTGGACTGTGGCTTTCCACATGAATTTCAGAGTAAACTTGGCTATGCATATAAAATACTTGCTGGACTTTTGTTAGTAATTGCATTATACCTGTAGGTCAATTTAGGAAGAAGTGACACCTTTACTACATTGAGTATTTACTATGCTCTCCATTCACTTAGGTCTTATTTGGTTTATTTCATCAGCATTGTGTAATTTTCAGCAGACAATCTGTACATGTTGTTATCTAAACCTTTCATTTTTTTTGGAGTGGTCGTAAATTGTACTGTGTTTTTTCTAGCTTTATTGAGATATGATTGACAAATCAACGTTGTATGTATTTAGGTTGTACAACATGATTTTTTAAAAGATGTAAAAGGTGATGATTTAATATACGTATACATTGTGATATTAACACAGTGGTACTATGTTATAATTTCAATTTCTCTAGGTTCATTGTTAGTATATGGAAGTGCATTTATTTTTTGTGCTTTGATTTTGCATCCTGCAAACTTGACCAACTCACTCATTGCTGAAAAATTCCAGAACTTATTTTTTAAAATATTTATTTATTTATTTAGCTGTGCCAGGTCTTAGTTGCCACATGCGGGATCTTCATTGCCCCGTGTGGGATCTTTAGTTGTGGCATGTGGGATCTTTAGTTGTGGCATGTAGGATCTTTTAGTTGCAACATGCAGGCTTTTAGTTGTGGCATGCGGAATCTAGTTCCCTGACCAGGGATTGAACCTGGGCCCCCTACATTGGGAGCACAGAGTCTTAACCACTGGATCACCAGGGAAGTCACCAGAACTTATTTTTAATAGATTTCCTGGTATTTTCTACATTAGATAAGCAGGTCACCTGCACATAGGGATCATTTTATTTCTTTTCTTTTTCTTTTTTTTTTATTCTGTATGGCTTTTATTTCTTTTTCTTGACTTATTTCAGTATCTAGAACCTCCAGTACTATATTGAGTAAGAGTGGTAAGAGTAGACCTCCATGCCTTGTACCTGATCTTAGGCGGAAAGTATTCAGTTTTTCAGGTTTAAGTATGATGTTAGCAGAAGGTGACTTCATTTTTAAAAAGACTACTGAAGAATAGTCCAATGTAAGGCTGTACTATAATTATTTCCCCAGTTCTTTATCAGTGGATTTTTATTGCTTTCAATCTTTTGCATAATAATGCTCCTATGAATGTTCTTACACATATGTCACTTTTCACATATTCATGAATGTATGGGTAGAATAAATTCTTAGAATGTGGCCCTCTTTTCTGTCCTATCTAGACCTACTCTCTAGAAGATCTTGAGCAATTTTGTGGCCTTGAATACCATATAGTGAGAACTCCCAAATATATAGTAACAGATTGACCCCTGCCCTGAATCCAGATCTGTATATTCATTTGCCCACTGACTATCTCTATGTGGATGTCTAAATTGCTTCTCCAAGTCAACAAGTCTAAAACTGAACTCATAATATGCTGAATCCATCCCTCAAAACCTGTTTCTTTTTTTTGTTTTGAAGCTTTCTCCATTTTAGTAAATGGCATTCCAGCCTTCCAGTGTCTCAGGCCAAAAACCTTGTATTCATCCTTGTTGCCTTTCTCTCACTCACATACAAACTAGCAGCCAATCCTGTCCCAGCTATGATCAATTCTTCCCACTCTATGGCTACCACCCTGGTCCAGACTACCATCCTATCTTCCCTGGATTATTGCAGTGGCCTCCTGTCTTGTCTCTCTCCTTCTGCATTGCTCCTCAACAATCTCTTCTCCATACAAGAGGTCACAGTCATTGTCTAAAAGCATTACATTATGCATGCCTCTGCCAGGAATGTCCCAGTGGCTTCCCATCTCTCTTAGAGAAAAATCAAGGTCCTTACTCTGGGCTGGAGGCCTCGTATAATCTGATTTGTGACTTTTTCATGCTTTGGGTCCTGCTGCCTCTGAGTTATCTCACTTTGCTCTGGCCACACTGGCCTCATTTCTGTGCCTTAAAATGTCAAGTGCACTCTGACCTCAGAGCATATAGAGTCACCATGCCTGGAACACTCTTTCCCAAGGTACCCACATAGCTTAACTCTCATTCCCTTCAGTTTTCACTTGATCAGAGAGACATTCCCTGAATACCTTTGTCCCACCTTGGCACTCTCCATTCCCTTTAACCTGACTTATTTGCCTGCTTGCCCTTTATCATCACCTAAAATATGGAATGTTCACTTGTTTGTAGAATGTATCTCTAGCACCTCCAACAATACACAATAAATATTTGTTGAATGAGTTAATGAATTAACTGCTGGGTCAAATGGCATATACATTTAAAATTTGATAAGTATTTGCAAGTTGCTCTATAAAGAGCTTGTACTACTAATATATGAATGTTGCACTCCCACTGATAATATTTGAGCCTGTTCCTTTTTGTATACAAGCCATTAAGAGTTTGTCTCAACTCTTAGTTTTGTACTCCAGCAGAGGCAGACATGATGGATTCAACCTCCTCACATTTATCAGGACTCTAGGACAAATTTCAGAAACATTCCATTTACTTCTGGTTGTTTTAACAGTAGAACAACTTAAATAACTTGGCTCCCAAGGTTTGTGTGTTCATAACATTTCACAGATTAGAAGACTCTGGCAAAATGATCATAGCTTCTGTCTTGTTGACATTGAAATATCCGTAGAACTAATCTTATCTTTCCATTAGACTTCCTCTCGAATCGCAATTCAAAGAGCACAGGAGAACCCTCTTCCTGGTGACTTTTTTGTTCGTTAGGGAGAATAGTAGTTCTGTCCTCTCCTCAGCAAACAGCATCTTCTAGGTTCTCTGTACCACGGAGGATGTTTTGGTGGGGGTGGGAGTGGAGATGGCAGGTGTGAAGATTATACCATTCCAAGAATTAGACCAGAGAACAGGGACCTCATTGCCTGCTGTTATATTCCTACTGCTGGACCCTTAGTAGTTGCTAAATAAATAGCTCTGGAGTATTGATTTAACATCTGTGTTATTGACATGACTGCTATAATAACAGTCCTTAATATCAGTATTATGCTTTACAACCCACAGAATGGCTTTATATGATTCCAAAACAGCGCCCCCTTTTTGAAAAGAGTCTCGAGAGGGTGAGTCAGAAAGGATGGAGGCAAAACTTGGCCGTGGACATGTCTCCCAAAGTGTGTAACTTCAGTGTTAATATGTTATACAGGTTTCTTAGCAGCAGGGAGTTTTGAAAGCCTCTTCAGAGACTCTTGGTTGTGAATACCTAAGAGGGGAATACAGTGTGTGGTGTTTGCCGACTTATTTGAACCCATCTTTTATTCCCTAAAGTATATTATGGGCTTGGTATTCCAGAGAACAGGTTTTCAGGAAGACCGGCCTAGGGCCCTTTGCTCAGGATAAGCACTTGGAGACAGATAATCTCTTATTCCAGGCCTGATTCTTTACTGGAGTTTCAGTTCGGAGATTTCATCTAAAGAGAGAATATTGACATTTTGCTTTAATTTTCAGGACAGAGTGCAAAGGACCATCCCTAGAAGGCCCGTGATTTATTTAGAATATCTGTAGCCATGAAACTTCTCCAGAAGATCTGAGTTACTCAGTTCTGTGGGTTGTTTGATCGTTTCATTAGCTGTCCTTCTTAATTAATTTTTCACTGGTTGGCACAGCTGGCCAAGATACGTGTTTGGCAGAACCTGTTCAGGTGAGATCAGCAGAAAAAAAGAAGGAGCTGGAAGCAGCTCATGAAACCCTGGGATCTTCACTTGACATGTATTTTCCTCTCACCCAAGCTTCCTGTCCCAGGTACTGACACCAGAAGAATAATGTAAGTTAACTCAAATGTGGAGCTGCCACTGAGGAGAAAAAAGACTCGGAGAACTGTGCCGACAAAAGGTAGAAATGTTCTGAGGGCAAGGGCTGATTTCCATCCAGCGGAATCAGGGTCTGCTTAAAGGAGAAGGTGGCCACTAATTTAAAATGCCCATCTGGGGAACTTCCCTGGTGGCACAATGGTTAAGAATCCGCCTCCCAGTGCAGGGGACACGGGTTCGATCCTTGGTCCTGGAAGATACCACATGCTGCAGAGCAACTAAGTCCATGTGCCGCAACTACTGAGCCCACATGCCACAACTGCTGAAGCCCACGTGCCTAGAGCCTATGCTCTGCAACAAGAGAAGCCACCACAATGAGAAGCCCGTGCACCGCAATGAAGCCTAGCCCCCACTCGCTGCAACTAGAGAAAGCCCGCACACAGCAACGAAGACCCAATGCAGCCAAAAATAAATAAATAAACAAATTTATTTTTTTAAAAATGCCCATTTGGGAAGAGTGAACATTGAAGTTATTGGGGGCACCTTGACTGTCACATTTTATTTTTTAATTTTATCGAAGTATAGTTGATTTACAATTTTTTTTTAATTTTTATTTATTTATTTATTTATTTATTTATTTATTTATTTATTTATTTATTTATTTATTTATGGCTGTGTTGGGTCTTCGTTTCTGTGCGAGGGCTTTCTCTAGTTGTGGCAAGCGGGGGCCACTCTTCATCGCGGTTCGCGGGCCTCTCACTATCATGGCCTCTCTTGTTGCGGAGCACAGGCTCCAGACGCGCAGGCTCAGTAGTTGTGGCTCACGGGCCCAGTTGCTCCGCGGCATGTGGGATCTTCCCAGACCAGGGCTCGAACCCATGTCCCCTGCATTGGCAGGCAGATTCTCAACCACTGCGCCACCAGGGAAGCCCTACAATGTTTTGTTAATTTCTTTTGTACAGCAAAGTGACTCAGTTTTATATATATATATATATATATATATATATATATATAAAACACAGTTTTATATATGTATAAAACTGTGTATGTATATATATATATATGCATACACATACACATTCTTTTTCATATTCTTTTCTATTATGGTTTATCACAGAATATTGAATTTAGTTCCCTTTGCTATTTAGTATGACCTTGTTTTTTATCCTTGACAATCACATTTTAAATGTAAATATCCTACTGAATGATTCCATCGAGTCCTATAGCAGCTCCCCTTGTAGGAATTACCATAAAGAAGCCCTCACACCAGAAGTGAAATGTATATTTACCAATGATGAATTATGATCTATCCAAACAGTAGATTACTGTGTAGTTAGGAAGAAGAATGTACTACCTGTATGTGTACTAATGTGAAAATATATCCATTATACTTTCCAAATGAAGACATTGGACGTTTTGTGTCAATACCATTTTTATTAAAATAAAATGAAAGTTAATAGCTTGTTGTATAGAATATAGACAAGAATAGAGACTTAGAATATAGCTTAAGTGGATAATAGTATTTATTTCAGGTGAGTGGGAAACTAGGGAAAAAATCTCATGCTCTATATTATTATATTTCTATAATACTTTTTTTATTTTTATTTATTGTTTTTGAATACGCTTTATATTTTAGAACAGTTTTAGGTTCACAGCAAAACTGAGGAGAAAGTAGAACAAATTCCCATATACTCTCTGACCATACAAGCACAGCCCCCGCACTGTCAATATCCCCCACTAGAGTAGTATATACATTTGTTACAATCGATGACCCTTCATTGGCATATCATCACTCAAAGCCCATGGTATATATACTAGGGTTCATTCTTGGTGTTGTACATTCTATGGATTTGGACAAATGTTTCATGGGATGTATCCACCATTACAGTATCATATGAAAGAGTTTCACTGCCCTAAAAATCCTCCATACTCTGCTTATTCATCCGTTTTTCTTCTCTAACCCCTGGCAACCACTGGTCTTTTTCTTTTTTTCTTTATTTAATTCTTATTGAAGTATATTTTATTTTTTAAACAATTTTAAATATCTTTATTGGAGCATAACTGCTTTACAGTGTTGTGCCAGTTTCTGCTGTACAACAAAGTGAGTTAGCTGTATGTATACGTATATCCCCATATCCCCTCCCTCTTGAGCTTCACTCCCAACCTCCCTATCCCACCCCTCTAGGTGGTCACAAAGCACCGAGCTGATCTCCCTGTGCTATGTGGCTGCTTCCCACTAGCTATCTATGTTACATTTGGTAGTGTATATATGTCAGTGTTACTCTCTCACTTTGTCCCAGCTTCCCCTTCCCCTCTCTGTGTCCTCAAGTCCATTCTCTACATCTGCATCTTTATTCCTGTCCTGCCACTAGATTCATCAGTACCATTTTTTTTAGATTCCATATATGTGCATTAACATGTGGTATTTGTTTTTCTCTTTCTGACTTACTTCACTCTGTATGACAGACTATAGGTCCACCCACCTCATTACAAATAACTCAATTTTGTTCTTTCTAATGGCTTAGTAGCATTCCATTGGGTATATGAGCCACATCTCCTTTATCCATTCATTTGTCAGTGGACATTTAGGTTGCTTCCATGTCCTGGCTATTTTAAATAGTGCTGCAATGAACATTGTGGTACATGTATCTTTTTGGATTATGGTTTTCTCAGGGTATACGCCCAGTAGTGGGATTACTGGGTCATATGGTAGTTCTGTTTTTAGTTTTGTAAGGAACCTCCCTATACTATTCTCCATAGTGGCTGTATCAATTTACATTCCCACCAATAGTGCAGGAGGGTTCCCTTTTCTCCACACCCTCTCCAGCATTTATTGTTTGTAGATTTTTTGATGATGGCCACTCTGGCCGGTGTGAGGTGATACCTCATTGTAGTTTTGATTTGCATTTCTCTAATGATTAGTGATGTTGAGCATCCTTTCATGTGCTTTTTCTCAATCTGTATGTCTACTTTGGAGAAATGTCTATTTAGGTCTTCTGCCCATTTTTGGATTGGGCTCTTTGTTTTTTTGATATTGAGCTGCATGCACTGCTTGTATATTTTGGACATTAATACTTTGTCAGTTGCTTCATTTGCAAATATTTTCAACCATTCTGAGGGTTGTCTTTTCTTTTTGTTTATGGTTTCCTTTGCTGTGCAAAAGCTTTTAAGTTTCATTAGGTCCCATTTATTTATTTATTTTTAATATCCCTTACTCTAGGAGGTGGGTCAAAAAAGATCTTGCTGTGATTTATATCTTAGAGTGTTCTGCCTATGTTTTCCTCTAAGAGTTTTATAGTGTCTGGCCTTATATTTAGGTGTTTAATCCATTTTGAGTTTATTTTTGTGTATGGTGTTAGGAAGTGTTCTAATTTCATGCTTTTACATGTAGCTGTCCAGTTTTCCCACCTCCACTTATTGAAGAGGCTGTCTTTTCTCCATTGTATATTCTTGCCTCCTTTGTCAAAGATAAGATGACCATATGTGCATGGATTTATCTCTGGGCTTTCTATCCTGTTCCATTGATCTATATTTCTGTTTTTGTGCCATTACCATACTGTCTTGATTACTGTAGCTTTGTAGTATAGTCTGAAGTCAGGGAGCCTGATTCCTCCAGCTCCATTTTTCTTCCTCAAGATTTCTTTGGCTATTCGGGGTCTTTTGTGTTTCCATACAAATTGTGAAATTTTTTGTTCTACTTCTGTGAAAAATGGCATTGGTAGTTTGATAGGGATTGCATTGAATCTGTAGATTGCTTTGGGTAGTAAAGTCATTTTCACAATGTTGATTCTTCCAGTTTGAGACCATGGTATATCTCTCCATCTATTTGTATCATCTTTGATTTCTTTCATCAGTGTCTTATAGTTTTCTGCATACAGGTCTTTTGCCTCCTTAGGTAGGTTTATTCCTAGGTATTGTATTCTTTTTGTTGCAATGGTAAATGGGAGTGTTTCCTTAATTTCTCTTTCTGATTTATCATTGTTGGTGTATAGGAATACAAGGGATTTCTGTGCATTAATTTTGTATCCTTTTACTTTACCAAATTCATTGATTAGCTCTAGTAGTTTCTGGTGGCATCTTTAGGATTTTCCATGTATAATATCATGTCATCTGCAAACAGTGACAGTTTGACTTCTTTTCTGATTTGGATTCCTTTTATTTCTTTTTCTTCTCTGATTGCTGTGGCTAAAACTTCCAAAGCTATGTTGAACAATAGTGGTGAGAGTGGGCACCCTTGTCTTTTTCCTGATCTTAGAGGAAATGGTTTCAGTTTTTCCCATTGAGAATGGGGTTGGCTGTGGGTTTGTCATACATGGCTTTTATTATGTTGAGGTAGGTTCCCTCTATGCTCACTTTCTGGAGAGTTTTTATCATAAGTGGGTGTTGAATTTTGTCAAAAACTTTTTCTGCATCTATTGAGATGATCATATGGTTCTTTTCCTTCAATTTATTAATATGGTGTATCACATTGATTGATTTGCATATATTGGAGAATCCTTGCATTTCTGGGATAAACCCCACTTGGTCGTGGTGTATGATCCTTTTAATGTGCTGTTGGATTCTGTTTGCTAGTATTTTGTTGAGGATTTTTGCATCTATGTTCATCAGTGTTATTGGCCTGTAATTTTTGTGTGTGTGTGTGACATCCTTGTCTGGTTTTGGTATCAGGGTGATGTTGGCCTCATAGAATGAGTTTGGGAGTGTTCCTCCCTCTGCTATATTTTGGAAGAGTTTGAGAAGGACAGGTGTTAGCTCTTCTCTAAATGTTTGATAGAATTTGCCTGTGAAGCCATTTGGCCCTGGGCTTTTGTTTGTTGGAAGATATCTAATCACAGTTTCAGTTTCAGTGCTTGTGATTTGTCTGCTCATGTTTTCTACTTCTTCCTGGTTTAGTCTTGGAAGGTTGTATTTTTCTAAGAATCTGTCCATTTCGTCCAGGTTGTCCATTTTATTGGCATAGTAGTCTCTCATGATCCTTTGTATTTCTGCGGTGTCAGTTGTTACTTCTCCTTTTTCATTTCTAATTCTATTGATTTGAGTCTTCTCCCTTTTTTTCCTGATGAGTCTGGCTAATGCTTTATCTTTTTTTTTATTTTATCTTCTCAAGGAACCAGCTTTTAGTTTTTTTTAATCTTTGCTATTGTTTCCTTCATTTCTCTTTCATTTATTTCTGATCTGATCTTTATGATTTCTTTCTTTCTGCTAACTTTGGGGTTTTTTTTTTGTTGTTGTTGTTCTTTTTTCTCTAATTGCTTTAGGTGTAAGGTTAGGTTGTTTATTTGAGATTTTTCTTGTTTCTTGAGGTAAGATTGTATTGCTATAAACTTCCATATTAGAACTGTTTTTGCTCCACCCCATAGGTTTTGGGTCGTCGTGTTTTCATTGTCATTTGTTTCTAGCTATATTTTGATTTCCTCTTTGATTTCTTCAGTGATCTCTTGGTTATTTAATAGAGTATTGTTTAACCTCCTTGTGTTTTTATTTTTTTGCAGTTTTTTCCTGTAATTGATATCTAGTCTCATATCGTTGTGGTTGGAAAAGATGCTTGATATGATTTCAATTTTCTTAAATTTACTAAGGCTTGATTTGTGATCCAAGATGTGATGTATCCTGGAGAATGTTCCATGAGTACCTGAATGTGTATTCTGATGTTTTTGGATGGAATGTCCTATAAATATCAGTTAAGTCCATCTTGTCTAATGTGTCATTTAAAGCTTGTGTTTTCTTATTTATTTTCATTTTGGATGATCTATCAATTGGTGTAAGTGTGGTGTTAAAGTCACCTACTATGATTGTGTTACTGTCGATTTCCCCTGTTATGGCTGTTAACATTTGTCTTATGTATTGAGGTGTTCCTATGTTGGATGCATAGATATTTACAGTTGTTGTATCTTCTTCTTGGATTGATCCCTTGATCATTATATAGTGCCCTTCTTTGTATCTTGTAATAGTCTTTATTTTAAAGTCTATTTTGTCTGACATGAGTATTGCTACCCCAGTTTTCTTTTCATTTCCATTGGTATAGATTATCTTTTTCCATCCCCTCACTTTCAGTTTGTATGTGTCCCTAGATCTGAAGTGGGTCTCTTGTGGACAGCATATATATGGGTCTTGTTTTTGTATCCATCAGCCAGTCTATGTCTTTTCGTTGGAGCATTTAATTCATTTACATTTAAGGTAATTATCGATATGTATGTTCCTGTTCCCATTTTCTTAATTGTTTTGGGGTTTTTTTTGTAAGTCTTTTCCTTCTCTTGTGTTTCCTGCCTAGAGAATTTGTTTTAACATCTGTTGTAAGCTGGTTTGGTAGTGATGAATTCTCTTAGCTTTTGCTTGTCTGTGAAAGTTTTAGTTTCTCCGTAGAATCTGAATGAGGTTCTTGCTGGGTAGAGTAATCTTCATTGTAGGTTTTTCCCCTTCATCTCTTTAAGTATACCTTGCCTCACCCTTTTGGCCGGTAGAGTTTCTGCTGAAAGCTCAGCTGTTAACTTATGGGGATTCCCTTGTGGGTTATTTGTTACTTTTCCCTTGCTGCTTTTAATATTTTTTTTGTGTGTGTTTAATATTTGTTAGTTTGATTAATATGTGTCTCGGCATGTTTCTCCTTGGGTTTATCCTGTATGGGACCCTCTGCGCTTCCTGGACTTGATTTACTATTTCCTTTCCCATTTTGGGGAAGTTTTCGATTATAATCTCTTCAAATATTTTCTCAGACACTTTCTTTTTTTCTTCTTCTTCTGGGAAGGCTGTTGTGCTTAATGTTGTCTCAGAGGTCTCTGAGACTGTCCTCCATTCTTTTTTCTTTATTCTGCTCTGTGGCAGTTATTTCTACCATTCTCTCTTGTAGCTCATTTATCCGTTCTTCTGCCTCAGTTATTCTGCAATTAATTCCTTCTAGAATATTTTTAATTTCAGTTATTGTGTCATTCATTACTGTTTTTTCTTTAGTTCTTGTAGGTCCTTGTTAAATGTTTCTTTTATTTTCTCTATTTTGTTTCCAAGATTTTTGATCGTCTTTATTATCATTACTCTGAGTTCTTTTTCAGGTAGTGTGCCTACTTCCTGTTCATTTATTTGGTCCTGTGGGTTTTTATCTTGCTCCTTTGCCTGTAAGATATTTCTCTGTCTTCCCATTTTGTCTAATTTACAGTATTTGAGGTCTCCTTTCCCTAGGCTGCTGTGTTGTAGTTCCTCTTCTCTTCTCTGCCCCGGTGGTGAGGTTGTTCCAGTGGCTTGCATAGGTTATTGGAGTATAGTTGATTTACAGTGTTGTGTTAGGTTCAGGTGTACAGCAAAGTGAATCAGTTATACTGGGTGGGCCAAAAAGTGCGTTCGGTTTTTTAAGTAAAAATAAAAGACACATTTTTCACTTTCATCAAGACCTTTATTGGACAGTGTATTCACTCTTTTGTTCCACTACCTTCTACCATTTTCCAGGCAACTTCATAATTCCATCTTCCCCAAACTTTTTATCTTTTTGAGCAAAGAACTCTTCCAGGTGCATATGACAGTCTTCCAGGGAATTGAACTTATGTCCATTAGAGAATTTTGTAAAGACTGAAATAAGTGGAAATCTGAAGGTGCAATGTCTGGTGAATATGGGGGATGAATCAGAACTTCCCAGCCAAGCTGTAACAGTTTTTGCCTGGCCATCAAAGAAGCATGCAGTCTTGTGTTATCCTGATGGAAGATTATGCGTTTTCTGTTGACTAATTCTGGACACTTTTCATCGAGTGCTGCCTTCAGTTGGTGTAATTGGGAGCAGTACTTGTTGGAATTAATCATTTGGTTTTCCAGAAGAAGCTCATAATAGGGGACTCCCATCCAATCCTACCATATACACAACATCACCTTCTTTGGATGAAGACTGGCCTCTGGTGTGGTTGATAGTGGTTCATTTTGCTTGCCCCATGACCTCTTCCATTCCACATTATTGTACAGTATCTACTTTTCATCGCCCTTTGCAATTTGTTTTAAAAATGGAACGTTCTCATTACGTTTCAGTAGAAAATCGCATGTGGAAGTATGGTCAAGAAGGTTCTTTTTGCTTAACTTATGTGGAACCCAAACATCAAAGCAATTCACACAACCAAGCTGGTGCAAATGATTTTCAACGTTTGATTTGGATATTTTGAGTATGTTGCCTATCTCCCATGTAGTATAATGTTGATTGTTCTCAATTATTGTTTCGATTTGATCGCTATCAACTTCAACTGGTCTACCCGACTGTGGAGCATTATCCAGCGAGAAATCTCCAGCATGAAACTTTGCAAACCACTTTTGACATGTTCAGTCAGTCACAGCACCTTCTCCATACACTGCACACATCTTTCTGTGCGTTTCAGTTGCATTTTTACCTTTCTTGAAGTAATAAAGCATAATATGCTGAAAATGTTCCTTTTTTTCTTCCATCTTCAATATTAAAATGGCTACACAAAAATTCACCAATTTCGATAAGTATTTTTTTAAATGCACGCTGATATGACAGCTGTCACATACCGTCTAACAAAATTGTTTCGAATGAAGTTAAAGACAACTAAGTGCTAGTAGAGCCATCTTATGGGAAAAAACAAATGAACATTTTGGCCCACCCAATACATATACATATATCCACTCTTTTTTTTAGATTGTTTTCCCATATAGGCCATTACAGAGTATTAAGTAGAGTTCCCTGTGCTATACAGCAGGTTCTTATTAGTTATCTATTATATATATAGTAGTGTGTATATGTCAATCCCAATTTATCCCTCCCCCCCAATCCCTTGGTAACCGTAAGTCTGTTTTCTACATCTGTGACTCTACTTCTGTTTTGTAGATAAGTTCATTTGTATCCTTTTTTTAGATTCCACATATAAGTGATATCATATGATATTTGTCTTTGTCTGACTTACTTCACTCAGTATGACAATCTGTAGGTCCATCCACGTTGCTGCAAATGGCATTATTTTGTTCTTTTATTTGGCTGGGTAATACTCTGTTGTATATATCTATCACATCTTCTTTATCCATTCCTCTGTTGATGGGCATTTAGGTTGCTTCCATGTCTTAGCTATTGTAAATAGTGCTGCAGTGAACATTGGGGTTCATGTATCTTTTCAAATTATGGTTTTCTCTGGGTATATGCCCAGGAATGGGATTGCTGGGTCATATGGTAGTTCTATTTTTAGTGTTTTAAGGAACCTCCATACTGTTCTCCATAGTGGCTGTACCAATTTATGTTCCCATCAACCGTATAGGAGTGTTCCCTTTTCTCCACACCCTCTCCAGTGTTTATTGTTTGTAGATTTTTTGATGATGGCCATTCTGACTGGTGTGAGATGATACCTCATTGTAGTTTTGATTTGCATTTATCTCATAATTAGTGATGTTGAACATCTTCTCGTGTGCTTTTTGGCAATGTGTATGTCTTCTTTGGAGAAATGTCTATTTAGATCTTCTGCCGATTTTTTGATTTTTTTTTTTTTTTTTTTGATATTGTGCTGCATGAGCTGTTAGTATATTTTGGAGATTAATCCCTTGTCAGTCACTTTGTTTACAAATATTTTCTCCCATTCTGAGGGTTGTCTTTTTGTTTTGTTTATGGTTTCGTTTGTTGTGCAAAAGCTTTTAAGTTTAATTAGATCCCATTTGTTTATTTTTGTTTTTATTTTCATTACTCTAGGAGGTGGATTGAAAAAGATCTTGCTGAGATTTATGTCAAAGAGTGTTCTCCCTGTTTTCCTCTAAGAGTTTTATAGTGTCTGGCCTTACATGTAGGTCTTTAATCCATTTTTCGTTTATTTTTGTGTATGGTGTTAGGGAGTGTTCTAATTTCATTCTTTTACACGCAGCTGTCCAGTTTTTCCAGCACCATTTATTGACGAGACTGTCCTTTCTCCATTGTATATTCTTGCCTCCTTTGTCATAGATTAGGTGACCATCGGTATGTGGGTTTATCTCTGGACTTTCTATCCTGTTCCATTGATCTATATTTCTGTTTTTGTGCCAATACCATACTGTTCTAAAATAATTTTAAAATTTAAATTATATTTGTTAACTATAAAGATAGAAAATAATGATAGAAGTTTTTTAAAAAATAAATTTATTTATTTTTGACTGCTTTGGGTCTTTGTTGCTGTGTGCGGGCTTTCTCTAGTTGCAGTGAGTGGGGGCTACTCTTCATTGTGGTGCATGGGCTTCTCATTGTGGTGGCTTCTCTTGCTGTGGAGCACAGGCTCTAGGTGTGCAGACTTCAGTAGTTGTGGTGGGTGGGCTCGGTAGTTGTGGCTTGCAGGCTCTAGAGCGCAGGCTCAGTAGTTGTGGCACATGGGCTTAGTTGCTCTGTGGCATGTGGGATCTTCCTGGACCAGGGCTCGAACCCATGTCCCCTGCATTGGCAGGTGGATTCTTAACCACTGCACCACAAGGGAAGCCCTGATAAAGATTTTTTAAAATACATTTCAAGTTTGGTTTGTGTGGCAGTTTCTCTTTTCTCATTACTCAAGAGACTTAGTAAACATGGAAGTGCCAAAACACATAGGAAATGTATAATTTCCCTTTCTTTTTTCTCTTTCTCTTTGCCTACTTCTTCTAGTCCTCACCTCACCTTCTAGAGCCTTCATTTCTGCCTCACCAACTTTCTCTCATGGACCTTCTTTGTCCCTTCCAACCTTCTCAAGCTCCCAGTATAGAACCCATCTGTTCTCATGTGATGCTGAGTTTGTTTCTCTGTATCTTTCCCATATAAATATGCCCATGCTGACCACTGAGGTTTCCAATATTTTCTCCAGCACAGTGGTTAACACACTGCTGTATTTAAAATAGAAAACCAAAAAAGGACCTACTGTGTAGCACAGGGAACTCTGCTCAATATTCTATAATAACCTAATGGGAAAAGAATTTGAAAAATAATTAGATACACATATATGTATAACTGAATCACTTTGCTGTACACTTGAAACTAATACAACACTGTTATTCAACTACACTTCGATATAAAATAAAAATTATAAAAAAGAATAGGCCCTTATGGGTGAACAGAAAGGAAATAATGTCTGGCATATTCTGCTCTACAAATGCATCTACTTTGTGCCATGGGCCTCTATTTTTTTTTCCTATCTGTAAAATGATAGAATTACATTAAATCATCTCTAAGGATCTTTCCCAAGCTAATATTCTATCATTACTTAAGAAAATATATTTACTACTTTAAGGTTGTTTGGCTTTGTGCTACTCTTATCTGCTAGAGGAGGGAAAGTTTTTTTTTTTTTGTCACATTCCTTAAAAACATGCTGACAGACAGCACTGGAAATTCCAAGCTCTGACTTTGCCCCTACCTTATTTTGTGGCCTTGCTCCATTCACTTTACTTCCCTGGGTCTCAGTTTTCTCAGCCCAACAGTGGGAGTACTTGTCTGTCTATATCTTCCTCATTATTAAGGAGATATTTTGGGATGAATGTGGATATTGACCTGGCTTTCATCTCCAGGGTGTGATAAGAATCAGATGGGCAGATGGATGTGTAAGTGCTTTTATCACTGTAGAGTGGTTTCTCAACCTTGGTACTTTTGTCATTTGGGGCCAGATGGTTCTTTCTTGGAGGCTGTCCTGTGTATTGTAGGATATTCAGCAGCATCCTTAGCCTCTACTTACTAGATGCTAGCAGTCCCTTCTCCCCAACTGAGACAGCTAAAAATGTTTCCAAATGTTGCCAGATGTCCCCCGGGGGACAAATCAACCCTGATTTGAGAACCACTGGTGTATGTCATATATTGACTTCAAGCATTGTTGATTATATAACTACTTTGAGAGGAAGCAAATGAAAAGAAAAAAGTCACGTAAGTGGAATTCCAGAGAGTGCCAGAAATGACTCCAGTGAGGAACAGAAGATAATGCACGAATGAAGATAGTGCCAAATACAGCATCATTTCTGCACAGTCATATTTCCTGTGGGAACAATCTGTACCCTAAGGAAAGATGGAGAGATTAATCTTGTTGAGAAACCCTCCCACAATTGCACAGGAGGGTATGGGTTTATAGTTCTTGCCAACTTCTGGTTATAGATGGTGATGCAAGGGGGTCTCAAAGAAACATGAAGGGCACAGCTCATTCTACAAGGTCAGAGGCATACAGGATTTCATGTATATTAGAAAGCATTTAGTCAGATCTCCCATTCAAGTGCTACACTGCTCTGAGGAGTATTCTTAATCCTACTAGCTATTTGACCTTGAGCAACTTATTTACCTTCTCTGAACATTTGTTTCCTCCTTTCCTTTTTGATTCCAGAAGAATGTCCAATTTGTTCAGTTCCTTAATAACATAATAACAGTTGCGAGCAAGATTAATCATTGTATTACACAGGGTTCTACTGCACTTTATACGCGCATTAGGCATATAGCGACCTACATAGCAATATATCTTGTTATTGTCCCATTTTGTAGTTGAGGAAATTGAGGATGAAGAGAGGCTTTAAACCCAGCTCTCCCTGTCTCCAGAGCTCACTCTCTTGCCTACCGCTACAAGTATCACTGCTTCACAGCAAAGGACTTAACATACAACACAAAACCCTAGTTCACTGTTGGTTGTTCATCTCTCTCTGTCATCTGCTAGACTGTGAGGAACTTGAACGATCCCTACACCTGCTCCCAGACTCCAAGGGCTCCAACATGTGCACTGTACTATTCTGCAGCCACTATGCCTTAATCTTAAGGGATAAAGAGCTAATGGTTGAATTTCAAATACCAGGACCCAAATGGGCAGCAAGAGGGCATGTAAAGAGCCCAAATGAATCAGAAATGTCAGTCTCTTCAGGCAGCAAGCGACCAAAAGCTATTCATAGATCTATAAACTAGGATTAAGTAGAAACTGAGAAATCATTTTTCCAGTGCCTTGGATTTTGAAATAAAAAAGCACAGGAAAGTTAAGTACTTGTTTGTGCTCACACAGTGTGTTGGTAGCAAAACAGGATTGAGACTGGGCTCTGGGTCCCTGTCCTGTTTCCTGCCATTATCAGTGGAATGCTGTGTAGGATGATGGAACAGAATGCAGCATCTGGGAAACATGTTACTTGGGCTGAGAACTGAGATCAGAGCAAAGATACTTAGCCTTTTCTTTATCTGCATGTGGGAATCACAATAGTTCCTACCTCAAAAGGTTGTGGTGAGGATTAAATGAGATAAAGTTCAAAAAACCCTTAGCACAGTGCCTGTCACATGGTAAAGACTCAACAAATGTTAGCAATTATTATTATTTTTGAAGATTTTTAGGAGATTTCTAGCCCCATGTTTTTGTGATTTTTCTTAGAATGCAACATATATTCACTTTTGAAATCTACATATAATACAATTTTTCTCTTTTTGCTTATAGTCCTTGGAGTTTTGGCAAAGTCATACAGTCTCGTAACCACCACTGTAATCAAGACACAAAACAGTTCCATCACTCCAAGAAATTGCCAATTTCTCCCTTTCTAGTCAACCCCTGCACCCACTCCAAGACCTGGCAAAAATGGATCTGTTTTCTGTTCCTATAATTGTGTCTTTTTCAGAATGTCATTCAACTGGAACCATATATTATGTAGTCTTTGCCTTCTTTCTCTTAGCATAATTCATGAGATTCATCCATGTTGTGTTATATCTCTATCTCTATCTCTATATCATTTCTTTTCTGTTTATTGCTGCATAATATTCCATTGTGCAGATATACCATAGTTTGTTTTTCGATTCTGTTCACTAGCTGAAAGACATTTGTGTGCTTGTAGTGTGTATGGAGCAAGTATGAATAAAGTTGCTATAAACATTTGTGTACAGGGTTTTAGGTAAATATAAGTTGTCATTTCTTTTGGGTAAATAACTAGGAGTGTGATTGCTGGGTCCTGTGGTAAATGTATGTTTATGGGAGACTCAAACTGTTCTCCAAAGTAACTAACATTTTACATTCCTGTCTGTAAAATATGAGGATTGCAATTTCTCCACTTCCTCCCAGGACTTGGTATGACCAGTCTTTTAACTTTTAGGCATTTATATAGGTGTGTCATGTTATTTCATTGTAGTTTGAATTTGAATTTCCCTCATGACAGATGTTGTTGATCATCTTTTCATGTGTTTATCTGCCATCAGCATATCTTTGGTAGAGTATTTTTTCAAATGTTTTGCTCATTTTTTTTAAACTGAGTAATTTGTTTACTTAGCATCAAGGTTTGAGAATTCTTGACCTATCTTGGAGACAACTCTTTTGTCAGATATGTGTTTTGCCAGTATTTTCTCCCAGCTGTGGTTTTTCATTCTTTGAACTGTGTCTTTTGTAAGGTAGAAGTTTTTAGTTTGATCATGTCCAACTCATTGATTTTTCTTTTATAGATCATGCTTTAGGTGTTATGTTTAAGAAATCTTTGCTTTATCTAATATCACAGAGATTTTCTCATATGTGTTCTTTTAGAAGTTTTATAGTGTTAAGTTTAACATTTAGGTCTATAATCCATGTTGAGTAAACATGGGGTTGAGGGTTTTTTTTGGCATATAAATGTATGTTAATTTCATAATGCTAGTTACATGTAAACAGTGGCTGCTGCTGTGGCTGACACATTGCACATCTGGATCCTAAGAATATTGGCAACTTATATTAACATAATTATGATTATAATTATGACCATCTGTCCATTCATAGTTCTTCCTTCAACAAATGAGTATCTACTATGTAATAGTTACTGTCTTAGATAAAGATTGTAAATATTACTGACCATGAGATTGAACAACTCAGGTTCCTTAAAAAGGGAAGTTATGGAGGTGCACAAATTTATAATAATGATGCCAGGTGCCACAGTTATTTGTCAGCATGATGAGGAGTTAATTTCTTGGGTCTGAGAAGGGAGGAAACTTGAAACCTGACAAAGTCAATTCTCTTAATTTCATAGCTTACTTCAGATCCTGGGGACAAAATAATCAGGTTTTAATTGAACCAAAACCATCTCCAGGGACTTAGAAAATGTCTTGTAAACAATTTTGCTAGTGGACCAAGTACCCAGAGGCAGAGAGAGTTCTAGGAAGAAATTGTTTGCCCATCTCACTTTTTCTCCCTTCTTAGTAACGCATTATGTTGTCTCTCTGTTTGAACATCTATAAATAGAACTTTCCTGCAGATAATTTAGAAAACCTACCTGAAATCTTCAGGCCTGTGTCACATCAATTTCTTTCCAAGTATGGAATAGTAAGAAGCACATGAGAATGAATCCATGGCCCATCTCTCAGTGGGCAAAACATATGGTACATGACTTTATTTCTCTTTAGCACAGTTCTCATATCTGCAAGAATAAAATATTGTACTAACTTTTTAAAATTTACTACTTTCTGGGGTTATCTTCACTGGACAGTGAAGAAATGAAGATGGTGACTCTTTCTACAGTATAATGCTACTCATAAGGTGGGTGGGGTGCTTTCCATGGTATTAATTTATGCAATAACACCACACATGCAGTGAGTAATTTCTATATGCCAGGCATTCTACTAGGCTTTGGAGCTACAGTGGTGAGTTCAAAACAAATATTATCCTTGCTTATGTGGAGCCTGCAGTTTAGTGGTGAGAATGAGACTAAAACAGATAATCACAGACATAAATGTGTGATTACAAACTGTATTAACTCCTAGGAAGTTGTATAATAAATTATCTCTGCTGGAGTGAGTCCCTAGGTCATCTGACATATACCCAGTAAATTTTATGTGTTGTCCTTTCTCTAAATAATTCTGTGCTCCCTAGGAAAGACTTGTTTCTCAACTATTCTCAAAAGGGTCAGAAAATACAGTAAAGTAGCCTCAGTGAATGGTCTTGGGTATAACATGAAAAATCAATGTCATTTTATTACCAAAATCATTAAGTTAATATTTTAGAGATCAAACATAATTTCTGTTTTCATTTCTATCTTAAGAATGAAAGAGCAGGAGTTAATTTGTGTTAAAGTCTTCTGGTGACTCAGAAGCATCATCATGAACACTGATCTTTTTTTTTTATAGGAAAAATTATCTCCACATTAATTAAATTAGTTGAGCATAATATGGCATCTTCTAATATCTGAAGGAAATGGAACAGTCAAATGGCAGATAAATATATTTAAGTATTTTAATGAGTTCAAGTTCAGTATAAAAGCACTTGGTATAACTCGAGCACACTACACAACATCCTCTATAAATTATACTTTTAAAGGAAAAAATAAACCATATTAATTTCTTCAGGCAAGGACTTTACTACTTCTACAAATTGTTTGTAAAAGAAAATTTAAGCAATATTGTCTCCTCCTCTTCCCATTAAACAATTTGGATTTGAATGAAAATATCAAATCACTACTTTTTTCAAATAAAATGGTTTGGCACCATCTTTCATAGTAACACAACATCTCTGTTACTGTTTGATCACATTCGTATTTGTTAAGACTCGCTTTCATTCAGAGTTTGCTTTAGAGAGAAATAAAAAGCCTCAGTTTTGAAGGCATTCAACCATTCACCAAGTACTGTCTCTAGGAGCGGGTACTGCTCTGGGCTTGCCTTCCCCATGCTAGCTCTGGAGACTAGGAAGAACTTGGCAATTAAACATAAATCTTTTTTTTTTTTTTTTTCTTCATTATACCCTTGTGTTCAGAGTTCCAGGCAAAACAATAAAAAATTAGATTTGTTCTATCTTTTCGTTCTAAGACATAGCCTAACAATTTAGTATAAATATTGAATTTTACCTACATTTCTTTTATTTAAAAATTTTTTTTAATTTAATTTTATTTATTTTTTTATACAGCAGGTTCTTATAAGTCATCCATTTTATACACATCAGTGTATACATGTCAATCCCAATCTCCCAATTCATCACACCACCACCCCCACCCCCCGCTGCTTTCCCCCCTCTGTGTCCATACATTTGTTCTCTACATCTGTGTCTCAATTTCTGCCCTGCAGACTGGTTCATCTGTACCATTTTTCTAGGTTCCACATATATGTGTTAATATACGATATTTGTTTTTCTCTTCCGGACTTACTTCACTCTGTATGACAGTCTCTAGATCCATCCACGTCTCAACAAATGACCCAATTTCGTTCCTTTATATGGCTGAGTAATATTCCATTGTATATATGTACCACACCTTCTTTATCGATTCATCTGTAGATGGGCATTTAGGTTGCTTCCACGACCTGGCTATTGTAAATAGTGCTGCAATGAACATTGGGGTGCATGTGTCTTTTTCAACTATGGTTTTCTCTGGGTATATGCCCAGTAGTGGGATTGCTGGATCATATGGTAATTCTATGTTTAGATTTTTAACGAACCTCCATACTGTTCTCCATAGTGGCCGTATCAATTTACATTCCCACCAACAGTGCAAGAGGGTTCCCTTTTCTCCACACCCTCTCCAGCATTTGTTGTTTGTAGATTTTCTGATGATGCCCATTCTAACTGGTGTGAGGTGACACCTCATCGTAGTTTTGATTTGCATTTCTCTAATAATTAGTGATGTTGAGCAGCTTTTCATGTGCTTCTTGGACATCTGTATGTCTTCTTTGGAGAAATGTCTATTTAGGTCTTCTGTCCATTTTTCATTGGGTTGTTTGTTTTTTTAATATTGAGCTACATGAGCTGTTTATATATTTTGGAGATTAATCCTTTGTCCGTTTATTCATTTGCAAATATTTTCTCCCATTCTGAGGGTTGTCTTTTTGTCTTGTTTAAGGTTTCCTTTGCTGTGCAAAAGCTTTTAAGTTTCATTAGGTCCCATTTGTTTATTTTTGTTTTTATTTCCACTACTCTACGAGGTGGATCAAAAAAGATCTTGCTGTGATTTATGTCAAAGAGTGTTCTGCCTATGTTTTCCTCTAAGAGTTTTATAGTGTCTGGTCTTACATTTAGGTCTCTAATCCATTCTGAGTTTAGTATTAGGGAGTGTTCTAATTTCATTCTTTTACATGTAGCTGTCCAGTTTTCCCAGCACCACTTATTGAAGAGACTGTCTTTTCTCCATTGTATATCCTTGCCTCCTTTGTCATAGATTAGTTGACAATAGGTGCGTGGGTTTATCTCTGAGCTTTCTATCCTGTTGCATTGATCTATGTTTCTGTTTTTGTGCCAGTACCATATTGTCTTGATTACTGTAGCTTTGTAGTATAGTCTGAAGTCAGGGAGTCTGATTCCTCCAGCTCCGTTTTTTCCCCTCAAGACTGCTTTGGCTATTTGGGGTCTTTTGTGTCTGCATACAAATTTTAAGATTTTTTGTTCTAGTTCTGTAAAAAATGCCATTGGTAATTTGATAGGGATTGCATTGAATCTGTAGATTGCTTTGGGTAGTGTAGTCATTTTCACAATATTGATTCTTCCAATCCAAGAACATGGTATATCTCCCCATCTGTTGGTATCATCTTTAATTTCTTTCATCCATGTCTTATAGTTTTCTGCATACAGGTCTTTTGTCTCCTTAGGTAGGTTTATTCCTAGGTATTTTATTCTTTTTGTTGCAGTGGTAAATGGAAGTGTTTCCTTAATTTCTCTTTCAGATTTTTCATCATTAGTGTATAGGAATGCAAGAGATTTCTGTGCATTCATTTTGTATCCTGCAACTTTACCAAATTCATTTTTAGCTCTAGTAGTTTTCTGCTGGCATCTTTAGGATTCTCTATGTATAGTATCATGTCATCTGCAAACAGTGACAGTTTTACTTCTTCTTTTCCAATTTGTATTCCTTTTATTTCTTTTCCTTCTGATTGCCGTGGCTAGGACTTCCAAAACTATCTTGAATAATAGTGGCGAGAGTGGACAACATTGTCTTGTTCCTGATCTTAGAGGAAATACTTTCAGTTTTCCACCATTGAGAATGATGTTTGCTGTGGGTTTGTCATATATGGCCTTTATTATGTTGAGGTAGGTTTCCTCTATGACCACTTTCTGGAGAGTTTTTATCATAAATGGGTGTTGAATTTTGTCAAAAGCTTTTGCTGCATCTATTGAGATGATCATATGGTTTTTATTCTTCAGTTTGTTAATATGGTGTATCACATTGATTGATTTGCATATATTGAAGAATCCTTGCATCCCTGGGATAAATCCCACTTGATCATGGTGTATGATCCTTTTAATGTGCTGTTGGATTCTGTTTGCTAGTATTTTGTTGAGGATTTTTGCATCTATATTCATCAGTGATATTGGTCTGTAATTTTCTTTTTTTGTAGTGTCTTTGTCTGGTTTTGGTATCAGGGTGATGGTGGCCTCATAGAATGAGTTTGGGAGTATTCCTTCCTCCACAATTTTTTGGAAGAGTTTCAGAAGGATGGGTGTTAGCTCTTCTCTAAATGTTTGATAGAATTCACCTGTGAAGCAGTCTGGTCCTGGACTTCTGTTTGTTGGAAAATTTTTAATCACAGTTTCAATTTCATTAGTTGAGATTTGTCTGTTCATATTTTCTATTCCTTCCTGGTTCAGTGTTGGAAGGTTATACCTTTCTAAGAATTTGTCCATTTCTTCCAGGTGCCCATTTTATTGGCATAGAGTTGCTTGTAGTAGTCTCTTAGGATGTTTTATATTTCTGCAGTGTCTGTTGTAACTTCTCCTTTTTTGGTTCTAATTTTATTAATTTGAGTCCTCTCCCTCTTTTTCTTAATGAGTCTGGCTAATGGTTTATGAATTTTGCTTATCTTCTCAAAGAACCAGCTTTTAGTTTTATTGATCTTTGTTATTGCTTTCTTTGTTTCTATTTCATTTATTTCTGCTCTGATCTTTATGATTTCTTTTCTTCTGCTAAATTTGGGTTATGTTTGTTCTTCTTTCTCTAGATTTTTTATTTGAGATTTTTCTTGTTTCTTGAGGTAGGCTTGTATAACTGTAAACGTCCCTCTTAGAACTAGTTTTGGTGCATCCCATAGATTTTGGATCGTCATGTTTTCATTGTCATTTGTCTCTAGGTATTTTTTAATTTCCTCTTTGATTTCTTCAGTGATCTCTTGGTTATTTAGTAGCGTATTGTTTAGCCTCCATGTGTTTGGTTTTTTTTACGTTTTTTTCCCTGTAATTCATTTCTAATCTCATAGCGTTATGGTCAGAAAAGATGCTTGATATGATTTCAATTTTCTTAAATTTACTGAGGCTTGATTTGTGACCCAAGATGTGATCTATCCTGGAGAATGTTCTGTGCGCACTTGAGAAGAAATTGTAATCTGCTGTTTTTGGATGGAATGTCCTATAAATATCAATTAAATCTATCTGGTCTAGTGTGTCATTTAAAGCTTCTGTTTCCTTATTTATTTTCATTTTGGGTGATCTTTCCATTGGTGTAAGTGAGGTGTTAAAGTCCCCCACTATGATTGTGTTACTGTCGATTTCCTCTTTTATAGCTGTTAGCAGTTGCCTTTTGTATTGAGGTGCTCCTATGTTGGGTGCATATATATTTATAATTCTTATATCTTCTTCTAGGATTGATCCCTTGATCATTATGTAGTGTCCTTCCTTGTCTCTTATAACATTCTTTATTTTAAAGTCTATTTTATCTAATATGAGTATTGCTACTCCAGCTTTCTTTTATTTTCCATTTGCATGGAATATCTTTTTCCATTCCCTCACTTTCAGTCTGTATGTGTCCCTAGGTCTGAAGTGGGTCTCTTGTAGACAGCATATATATGGGTCTTGTTTTTGTATCTGTTCAGCAAGCCTGTGTCTTTTGGTTGGAGCATTTAATCCATTCACGTTTAAGGTAATTATCGATCTGTATGTTCCTATCACCATTTTCTTAAGTGTTTTGGGTTTGGTTTTGTAAGTCCTTTTCGTCTCTTGTGTTTCCCAGTTAGAGGAGTTCCTTTAGCATTTGTTGTAGAGCTGGTTTTGTGGTGCTGAATTCTCTTAGCTTTTGCTTGTCTGTAAAGTTTTGATTTCTCCATCAAATCTGAATGAGATCCTTGCTGGGTAGAGTAATCTTGGTGTAGGTTCTTCCCTTTCATCACTTTAAATATATCCTGCCACTCCCTTCTGTCTTGTAGAGTTTCTGCTGAGAAATCAGCTGTTAACCTTATGGGAGTTCCCTTATATGTTATTTGTCATTTTTTCCTTGCTGCTTTCAATAATTCTTCTTTGTCTTTAATTTTTGCCAATTTGATTACTATGTGTCTTGGCGTGTTTCTCCTTGGGTTTATCCTGTATGGGATTCTCTGTGCTTCCTGGGCTTGGGTGGCTGTTTCCTTTCCCATGTTAGGGAAGTTTTCGACTATAATCTCTTCAAATATTTTCTCGGGTCCTTTCTCTCTCTCTTCTCCTTCTGGGACCCCTATAATGTGAATGTTGTTGCGTTTAATGTTGTCCCAGAGGTCTCTTAGGCTGTCTTCATTTCTTTTCGTTCTTTTTTCTTTATTCTGTTCCGCAACTGTGAATTCCACCATTCTCTCTTCTAGGTCACTTATCCGTTCTTCTGCCTTAGTTATCCTGCTATTGATTCCTTCTAGTGTAGTTTTCATTTCAGTTATTGTATTGTTCATCTCTGTTTGTTTGTTCTTTAATTCTTCTAGGTCTTTGTTAAACATTTCTTTCATCTTCTCGATCTTTGGCTCCATTCTTTTTCCGAGGTCCTGGATCATCTTCACTATCATTATTCTGAATTCTTTTTCTGGAAGGTTGCCTATCTCCACTTCATTTAGTTGTTTTTCTGGGGTTTTATCTTGTTCCTTCATCTGGTACATAGCCCTCTGCCTTTTCATCTTGTGTATCTTTCTGTGAATGTGGTTTTTGTTCCACAGGCTGCAGGATTGTAGTTCTTCTTGCTTCTGTTGTCTGCCCTCTCGTGAACACTGATCTTTTGCTCTGTAGGACTCATTGGGTAGGAAGGACTGTATGCTTCTACTCTGAATGGCCCCTGGTTATACTTTTTTGAGTCCTTATATCTACTTGTATAATGTTGCTATTTTTTTCTATTTTAGTCAGCTGTCATCCTTCCTATCCTCAGTGTGTTTGCTCCTCTAGCCCTTTTTTTTTTTCTTTTTCTTTTTTGGCTGCATTGGGTCTTCATTGCTGTGCACAGGGTTTTTTTAGTTTCAGCGAGCAGGAGCTACTCTTCATTGCGGTGCACTGACTTCTCATTGCAGTGGCTTCTCTTGTTTCTGAGCATGGGCTCTAGGTGCGCAGGCTTCATTATTTGTGGCATGCAGGCTCAGTAGTTGTGGCACACGGGCTTAGTTGCTCCGCGGCATGTGGGATCTTCCTGGACCAGGGATGGAACCCGTGTCCCCTGCATTGGCAGGCGGATTCTTAACCACTGTGCCACCGGGGTATTCCCACTCCTCTAGCCCTTTTCATTTCTATTTCTAATCTGCTATGGTTTGGGAAACAGTATAACCACATTCATTAGAATTGTTTGTGAATGGAGCACAGTCTCTGAGGAAGATCAGAAACCCTCTTCCTTTAACAGAGTATATCAGCTTTATGCATGAAAGATTTTGTATGTTTGAACATCAGTTTTGGTTAGTAGTAATCGTTCCAGTCATCACAAAGGTGTCTTTAAATAAATGAGGTGATTGATATAAGTCAGAGAGAACGGTAGCCAGTTCAAATCTATTACATTTACATGGTGCTTTTCACCTTTTAAAGTGCTGTTTTACCTTCTAGCTTACTTCATCTTCACTAAACCAGAGTAAGGAGAGATAAGATGGATATTATAAGGAAACTCATGTGCAGAGATGCGAAGTGATTTATCTCAAGTCACTTGGTAAATTGTTGACACAATTATGGCTAGAACATAGATCACTGGACTCTCAGCCTGAAGATTTTAGAAGGGCAGAAAAAATAAAGAGAATAGAACTCAAGAAGCAGGCGTTTTACATTAACCCATTTTACTGGAAGACATCTTAAGTGTTTGGGGAACAAACCTAACTTCTTTTTGGGCAAATATGAGTTTCTAGACATGCTTGAATCACCCGTAAATGAACAGTGCTGACTTTCTTGGCCTCTTGGATATTTTAAAGTTCTGTTTTCTCTGTCAGAGTAAATTCATCATTGACTGCCATGTAGGGAAGTTGTTGAAATGTCAAAGAGATGATGGAGAGTGTGTATGAAAATGAGAGCTTCAAAATTAGGTTGCCATATCTGATAAAGAGAAATGAAATATGTCATGGTTTTGGCATTCATTTTTTTCCTTTCATTTATTTTATATTTGTTCAACAAATACTTATTTGGTAACAGGTACTACTCTATGCCCTAAGCATGTAAAGATCAACAAAACATGGCACCTCCCTCAAACTGCTTATGTTCTAGGAAGAAGTGTGATGGAAACATTCTAAAATTAGGTTGTGGGGATTGTTCTACAACTCTGTAAATATACTAATATTAATTAAATTGTACACTGAAAATGGGTCAATTTATGGTATGTAAATTATATTCTCAGTAAAGCTGTTTGGAAGGAGGCAAATTAAAGCAAGCATAATTAGTGCCAAGGTAGGGATAAATTCAAGGTACTATGGGAACTCTTAAGAGACACCCAAATTCAAAGAGACAAGAAGGACCTCTAGAAAAAGATGTATCTAAGCAGAGACCGAAAGAATGAATAAGGGATACCTGGAGAATGAGTGGAGGAAGATAGGACTGAGTGATGGAAACATGACAGAAACAATGTGAGCAAACGGCTGAAGGTAATTGAGAGTGTGCATGGTCTATATTCTGTAAGAGGTCGAGTGGTTTAGCTTTGCTAAAGCTCAGATGAGGGGGAATGACAAGAAGTGACAGGGAGTGCTGGAGAGATAAGCAGGAATTATGCATCATGACTTTCTGTATCATGAAGAGGAATTGGGAATTTATTCTAAAGGTAATATGGAGTCGTTAAAAGTTTCAAGGCATGGAAATGTTGTGAATAAGTTTGTGCTTTGGAAGATCTGTCTTGCTATAGTCAGGACACTTGTTTAGGAGGAGGAAGTCTAGAGATAAGGAGACCAACAATGCAGCTGATTCTATAAACGTGGTGAGTGGATCTGAACTAAGTAGATGAATTTAGCAATAAGGTGCAATCAGAAGGACTTCATGATAAATTTAGGAGGTAAGGAAGGTGAAGATGTTGAGGAAGATTCTAGTGTTTCGGTGACTACAGAGCTCAGTGCTATTCACCAAGAGAATGAATGTTGGGTGTAGATGAAACCTGGAAAAAGGAAAAGGTAGTAAACTGACACTTTAATTTTTTTTTTATTTTATAATTTTTTATATGTATGCATCTGTGCACTTTTTAAAAAATATTTATTTATTTATTTTGGCTGTGCTGGGTCTTAGTTGCGGCATGCAGGATCTTTTATTTGCAGCATGCAGACTTCTTAGTTGCGGCATGCGGGCTTCTTAGTTGAGGATTGAACCTGGGCCCCCTGCATTGGGAGTGTGGAGTCTTACCCACTGGACCACCAGGGAAGTCCCAAATTGGCATTTTTAAATTTAGGTGTTGGGCATTTTAAAATTTAGGTGTTTGTAGGATATTTAAAGGATAAGTAGGTATAGAGAAAAAGAGAGAAGAGAGAGTGTCCGAGCTGGGACAGAGATTTTGATGGTCACCAACTGATATGTGATCATTTAAGTCAAGTTATTGAGTGAGGTTTCTTAGAAAGAAAAGAGAATATGTAGCACGAAGAGAAGAGACCAAAGATAAAACCATAATGGACATAAAAATTCACTATGTGGGCAGAGGAAGAGGAGACTTGGAGGGATATTTAGAAGAAATAGCCGGATGGATAAGTGTGAGAAAAATAGGGGTTTATAATGTTGGAGATCTAAAAAGAGCCATTTAAAGGATGATCAAGTGTTCAGTGTTGCAGAGAATTAAGGACTGATCTTAGAAATGGACTAAAACTTGTTCCTTGGATTTACTGACAAAGGTCATTGTTGCCCTTGACAAGAGTAATTTTAATGTAGTAACGGGAGAAGACCATATTACAAGGTGATGAAGAGTGAATGGAAGAGTGAAAGGTAAAAGAATGGAGATAGCTAGTGTAGAAAAATCCTTCAAGAAGCTTGGCTCTGAAGGAGAAAGGAGAAACAAAATGTTGTCTGGTATATGAGGATAGAATTTTTGCTTTTAAAATAAAATTGAAGAGACTTTTACATGTCTAAATGCTGCTGGAATGGATTTAAGAGATAAGCAGGGATTGATAATACAGAATAGAGAAGAGTTAATCCATAGGGGTACAAGTGGGAATGGGATGCAAAGCCTTCCTTTGTCTGTCATAGGTGATACAGTTGTTTACTTTGATTTAGAGTCAGGAAGAGTGACGGAGTAGGTGGTTTGGAAGGGCAGAGAACGTTTGCAACATTCTCTGTGTTAAATGGGAAAGAGCACTGAGCAAACATAGGAGGCATAGGGGAATTTCCAGGCAGCACTTGAGACAGTGAATTTGTAGTGAAGGTAAACTGGAAATGTTTCCAGTAGACAGAGCTGCCCTGATGTAGAAGAAAGGGAGGCCAACTGTTGGATTAACTCAGGGTTGAGGCTTCAGGTGAGCAAAGATAATTTAGAACCTTGATTGAAAATCAAGGTTTAAGTGATGAATCATAGAAACTTAGTTGGATATCTATGGAAGAGAATATAGGAAGAGACTGACAGAAGGGTCTGGGGGCTAGACATTTCAAAGGAGGAAGAACAGGTATGGAGGGAGTCCTAGAGAACTAAAAGGATGGGTGGACCTAGACATAGTGAAGGGTGTTTGCATTGAATGCCATGAGTGAAACAGTAGTTCTGGGGACAGCCGTGGCATAGCCAGGAAGGAGTGAAGGAGTGAAGATAAAAGTCATTGAAGTTAAGGAGATAAACACATTAAGAGGCCAGGTAATTGGATTACAGTCCAAGCTCTTCCCCTTTCTAGCCATGTTACCTAAATCAAGGCAGCTAATCCACAAATATGTCTTGTTTGTCTGCTCTGTGCCAACACTGCAGACACAGCAGTGAACAAGATAGTCAGAAGCTCTGTCCCCAAGGAGTTTACATTCCAGTGAGTCAAAATTTAAACCTATAAGTAAATGATTAAGTGAGGTACTTCAAGTACCACTACGTGTTTCAAAGAAACTAAGATCCGAAAATAATATGGAGAGGTGGTCAGGAAAGTCTTCTCCTACAGAAATATGATGTTGAACCCAAATGTTGAGAAGGTGGCAGTCATGCCAAGAACTGGGAGAAGAGTGTGCCAAGCAGAAGAGCAGTAAGTGCAAAAGTTTTACTATAAGGGTGAGCTCAGTATGTTTAAGTGATAAAAAGAAGGTCAGCATGATTGAACCACAATAAATGGCTGGGAGAGTGTTGGGACTTGATGTCAGAGAGAGGCACATTGGGTCGTTTAGGGCTTTAAATGACCATTCAAGGGATTTTAAAATTTTGTTCTAAGTGTGATAGAAAGCTCAGACAGATTCTAATGGGGGGTGGTGGTATATGTGAACTAATTTATGCTGCTATGTGAAGGCTAAAGTCTAGGGGGCCAAGGGTGGAAAGATATTTTCCAAGGCGAGAGATGATGGTGATTTGCTCCAGGTCGTTAGCAGTGGAGATGATGAGAAATGGTGGGATTCAGGATGCATTTTGGAGGTATAATTGATGAAACTTGCTAATGGATAGGATTAGGGGAATGAAGATAAGAGAAGAACAAAGGATGACTCCTAGATTATTGACCTGAGAAATGGATGGACAGTTATATGTGGTGGGGAGCAAAATCCGTAGTTCTGTTTTAGCCATGTTAAATTCGACATGTCTACAACTTCTTTTTAAAAAAATTTTATTAAAGTATAGTTGATATACAATGCTGTGTTTAATTTCTGCTGTATAGCAAAGTGACTCAGTTATACATATATATATTGTTTTCCATTTTCTTTTCCATTATGGTTTATCACAGGATATTGAATATAGTTCCCTGTGCTATACAGTAGGACTTTGTTGTTTATCCATCCTATATATAATAGTTTGCATCTGCTAACCCCAAACTCCCAATCCTTCCCTTCCCAACACCCTCCTCCCCCTTGGCAACCACAAGTGTGTTCTCTGTGTCTGTGAGTCTGTTCTCTATGTCTGTGAGTCTGTTTCTGTTTCATAGATATGTTCATTTGCATCATATTTTAGATTCTGCATATGAGTGATATCATATGGTATTTGTCTTTCTCTTTCTGACTTACTTTGCTTAGTATGATCATTTCTAGGTCCATCCATGTTGCTGCAAATGGCATTATTTCATTCTTTTTTTATGGCTGAGTAGTATTCCATTGTATATATACATCACATCTTCTCCATCCATTCATCTGTTGGACATATAGGTTGTTTCTATGTCTTGGCTATTGTAAATAGTGCTGCTATGAACATTGCAGTGCATGTATCTTTTTTTTTTTTTTTTGCATGTATCTTTTTGAATTAGCGTTTTCTCTGAATATATGCCCAGAAGTGGGATTGCTGGATCATATGGTAATTCTATTTTTAGTTTTTTGAGGAACCTCCATACTGTTTACCATAGTGGTTTCACCCATTTACATTCCCACCAACAGTGTAAGACAGCTCCCTTTTCTCCACACCCTCTCCAGCATTTATTATTTGTCTACAGCGTCTTCATGTGAATGTAGAGTAGGTTGTTAGATATTTAAGCCTGGATTACAAGGGAATAGTCAGGAATGGAATTATAGACTTGGGTATCTCAGAACATTAGATAGTATTTAACATCATGGTACTGGATGAGATCACATAAGGAGTGAGAGTAGGGAGAGATAAAAAGAGGTCTGATAACAGAATCTTGGAGTACTGCAACATTTAGAAACATGGAAGAGAAGGAAGATTGACCAAAGGAGACTCAGAAAGAGCAGTAAGTGCATCTGGAAGAAAAGGAGGAGTGTGTGGTATCCCAGAAGCCCAGGGAAGAAATTGTTTCAAATCAGATGGACTGTTGCTCCTCCCTGGTTGGAAGTAGAGGTACAGGTTGCACAGAAAGTCAAGGAGAGGGGATTTGGGGCTTTCTCCCCTTATATCCCTTGTCTTTTCATTCTCTGTGAACCTGTTGAGCTTAATAGCCAAAGCTGTTAAGGGTAAACCCCCTCTGTGACCTTCACCTTTGAGGAAGGAGAACAGCATTTCTCAAGAAAGTCTTGTATAGACATGAACAGAAATAATTCAAAGTAGAAAGTAATGTGTCATTAAAGAGCTTCAGATGAAATGTCTTGAGGGTTTTTGTATTTTCTTTCTGATGGGAAAGTAGGGAAGTCTTCAATGGTAGAGGTTATGCTCATGTGCATGTACACACACACACACACACAGACACACACACACTCACACAAAAGCAGAGTCTTGAACAGATGGAAATAGGCAAGAAACTTATCTCAACCAGAAGGACTAACATAAGCAGGGCACAGAGGAAGAAACTTGTAGCCTATGTGTGGAGGACCCCAATCATTTAATTTTGTTTGGCTCACAAATAGGTTTGTTGATTGATTCTGTGCTCCACCCACACCCAGGTCTCACGCAAGACACTCCATGCAATGATTCTTTGCCACAGATGAAAATGTAGATAAAGCCAGAAACTCAGAAGATTAGCTCTGGGTTTCTAGACTCCTCCAATAGCACTGTCCCTCTCCAATCTTTAATCCATCTCTGAAACTTCCCTGGTGTCCAAAGAGGAAGGATAGCAATGAGACTGTATTGAAGTCCTAAATCCCCAGTGGCCCAGCTTAATCGAATGGACATATTTCATTAAACAAACGCCTCTGCCATCTGCTCTACTCCAATTAGGAATGCATGAGGAACATATTTCTCAATTATGTTGGAGAAGATGTCTGAGCTCAGAGGCCCTGGCCAACAGCCTTTCCTCAGGCAGTGCTGAGTGGGGAGACCTGCCTCCAGCTTGTAGTGGCCCTCATGTTTTTTTTCATGTCCTCTCTCAACTCCACCACTCACTTTGCATTACTACCTTCCCTTTTGGGTTAGGACTAATTGGATCCAACACCCCAAACAAACATGCTCCACCCTGGTTTAAAATCATCGTATTTATTTCAACCACTAACATTTGTTGAAATCTTTGTTATGGCCAAATGCTGGGCTAAGCATTTTGTGTGGCATTTTATCTAAACCTTAAAACTTCTCTATTAAGTAAGTAGGATTCCCCATTTTATAGATGAGGAAATTGAGGCTTAGCAATCTTAAATCATTCAGCCAAGGTCCCACAGATGGTGAGTGATGGAGCTGGGATTTGAACATAGGCATCCTGGCACCAGAGCACATGTTCTGACCCAATGTGCGTTACTAGAAGTACCACACACTGACAATGTGAAGAGTGTGAAGTGGGTGCTATTCTACCTTCAGGGCCTTCACAGTGAGATGTGGAAGAAATAAGGAAATTAATCAGGATGTGTGGAGACAAGGAAGTGTTAAGTATAGGTTGGGAATGGAAGAAGTGACCCCCAGGGTTCTGAGTCAAAATATTGGTAGAGTGTACTTGGGTATTTATAATCTATTCCAGAAATGTGGACTGCAAAGCAACCCACCACATCTGTTTACCCACCTGTGCCCTCAACTCCCAAACCTTCTTGTTATTTAACTAATCAACTGTGCTAATCCGTATGCCTAGCTCACCCCATCAGGGCTGTGGAGGATGTAGGAGAAAAATCCCACAGCACAATTGTGATTTTTCTTGTTCTGCAAATTCAGGCCCCCATTTCAGATTCCTGTCTCATGCTGCCCACAAGCTTCTCCCTGTCCCTAGTGCCTCATTGCACAGATAAGTTTTTACCAGTCTTCATCACTAAGTTTTTACCAGTCTTCATCACTATCTCCAAGCCTCCATTCCTACCACCCTGCCTTCACTGTTGAAACGTAGCTTATCCATCTCCTTCACAGGGAGAATAGAGGTCATCAAATGGTGACTCCTCTGGCTATCTGCACTTCTTGTTAACTTCTACCCCTAGCTCATTCCCTGCCATCTCAGTAGAATAATGACAGAATTAACCATTGTCATTTATTTAGCCCATTTTATAAATCAGACACTACAGATTGTCTACATGTATTAGCTCATTCAGTCCTCACAAACACCTTATGTGAGGGGAACTATTTTTAATCCTCATTTTATGGACAAGAAAAATGAGTCTTAGAACGGTAAGAAGCTGTTCCCCAGGATTATGTTCTTATAGCTTTTGCCTTCTCATGATATATGTTGTCCCTAAGAAACTGCATCTTCTTATATGACATCAGTCACTATCTATATATACTCATGGCCAAATCTATATTTCCAGCCTAGAATTCTTTTTGAGCTTCTCTTTATTCAGTTGCCCAATAGATGTCCACTGGCATCTCAGAATTAAACTTGGCCTCCACTCCCATCATAACCCATCACCAGAATTGCTTGTTTTACTACATTTCCTGTGTCCATGCATAATACAACTATTAGAGGTTATAGTGAGACTGAGATAATAATATGATGATGCTTGCTTATGTGGGAGAAGGAGAAACCTGTCTTCAACCAGCCACTAGTCCCCACAAGATCCTCAGAGGAGACTTATGCAAAACAACGGGAATAAGTTGATTATTAGCTATGGTTTTGGACCCCACACCTGATATAGAACTGAAAGTGAATCAAGTTTGCCTTATGGAGGATTCATGTCTCCATTTGCTGAATTTGAGTGGCCTTGAAACAAGGTAGGTTGAAAGATCTATTCTATTTATAACCCAGTGTCCAAGCTGAATCCCACCTCTCATACGACAAGCTATATACAGGTGTGTAGAAATTTGAACTCACTTGCCCTAAGCTTTTACAAGCTAGGTCCTAGATGCTCTAGAGACAGAGACTGAAGAATAAACACGGCTGGACTTTCTCATAGAAGAGCAGTCTCCAGTAGACGTGTCTTTCTCCAGCCTCTTGGGAAAAAGAGGTTTAGCCAGACTCTAGCTGTATGGAATGAGATAGAAAGGGAAAGAGCCCACTGGTTTAAATTGCAGCATCATATCTTTTTGAAATCTTGCTCCCTAAGACTGGAGCACCATACAGTGTCCTGGAATTGAGCAGATCAGCAATCTTCCTTTCTGTGGATGGAATATCCCATCCTTGATCTCAACCCTAGAGAGGACTAATGAGGAAGCTGACGTAAGGAATAGCAAGAAACTTTGAATTCCTTCTTTTCAAAGTCCTCCCTTTATTAGCTGTGTGACCTGTTTTTTTCAGCCTCCCTGAGCCTCAGTTTCTTTGTCTGTAACATGGGGATAACAACTCTACCTGGCACATAATAAGCCATCAGTAAATGTGATGTATGATGGGGGGGTAATGAGAAGGTTGAGGCACTGGTAGCAAGAGTGGCAACTGCAGTCGTGGTCATGGTGTTGGTAGAAGAGACCGAAGTGGCTGAAGTGGTGACAGTGGTGTTTTTTGTGGTGGTCAGTGATCATCTACTGCTTAGTCAGAATAGAGAACTGTTTGACTTTTCATCCTCCCTGTCACTTATCACATTTAATCCATCAACATCTATAGATTTTTATTTCATTAATTCATGTCAGGTCTTATAGCCATGATCCTAGTTAGAACTCATGGTATCATTTCTTTTAGCCCAAGAAGTGACTTGACTTTCTCAGGACCACACAGTGAAGATCTAGTGCTGGTCTAGATCCTCTTATTCCATGTTCTTTCCAACCTACTGGGGACAATAGAGTAGAGTAGCTAAAAGTCAGGATGACTAGGTTCAATTGTGGCTTCCCTCCCCCACTAACTCTATTATCTGGGCAAATTACTTACCCTCTTTTACCTACCAGCAAAGTAGGCAATAACAGTAGTACCCACCACATAGGGTTGTTGGGAGGATTTAATGTGGTAATGGATTTAAAGTATGTATCAATTGCCTAGGGTTGTTGTAACAAAGGACCACAAACTGAGTGGTTTGAAACAAGAGAAATTTATTGTCTCATAATTCCGGAGGATAGAAGTCCAAAATCAAAGTGTCAGCAGAGCCATGCTCTTTTTGATGGCTCTAGGGGAGAATCTTTTCTTGCCTCTTCTAGCTCCCGGTGTTGCCAGCGATCTTTGAGGTTCCTTGGCTTGTTGACTGCATTACTCTAGTCACAAAGCTGTCTTCTCCCTGGGTGTCTTTACATCATCTTCCCTCCAGGTGTGTGTCTGTCTCTGTGTCTGAATTCCCCCTTTTATAAGGAGACCAGTGATACTGGATTATGGATCATTCTAACCACTCATTTTTAACTGGATTATCTCTGTAAAGACCCTATTTCCAAATAAGCTCATGTTCTGAGGTACTGAGATTTAGGGCTTCAATATATCTTTTTTGATGGGTACATAATTCAACCAGTAACAAAGAACTTTGCTCAGTCTTGGGTACAGAGTAAATGCTCACTAAATATTTTCCTTCTTCCTTCTTCCTCATCACCTTAGCCTCTGCTGTCAGAGGAGAGCTCAGTGCTGAGGAAGAAGACTGACAGCTTTGCCTCGGCAATTGCTCATATTACACATATACACATTCAGCTCTGGAGGCAGGCGGCCTCTGTGTTCTCAGAGAACATCATCAATACTGTGACACTCTGACATGTGTCAGCCACAGGGTTCTCCAGGGCTTCTTCTCTGGGTATTCTTGTGAAGCTGGAAAATTAGCCTCCAATCCTGGGCAGTCTGAATGATGGCCTGCGAAGGAGGAGAGGGTCAGAGTGGCAGAGACCTCAGTTTCCACCCCACCCACTTCCCTCATCTTAGAGGTGAAGAGACTGAAGCCCAGCGAGGGAGAGCCACTTCCCTCAGCTCACACAGTAGATGTGGGGGGCAGGGCACAACCAGAGCCCTGGTCTCCTAATTTCCACGTGATGCCCTTTCAACCATATCCCTATCCCACTGCCCGCATTGTTGTTGTTGATTTGCTGTTTACATTGTACAAAGATGCTCTCTTTGAATTTCTCCACCTGTATAATGGAAGAGTTGCTCTAGGCCAGCACTGTCTGATAGAAATACACCATAAGCCTCACAGATAATTGTACATTTCCTAATGGCTACATTAAAAAAGTAAAAATCAACGAGTGAAAATAATGTTTAATAATTTATGTCACCCATATATCCAAAATATGGCTTCAACATGCAATCACTGTAGGAATGTTAATGAGATATTTTACAATTTTCTTACTGAATCTTTGAGACCTCGTGTATTAATTTCAACTCACCACATTTCAAGTACTCATCAGCCACGAGTAGTCAGTGACTACAGCATTGGACGGTAGAGCTCTAGGGCAGTGGTTTCCAGCGTTGGCCTGCCTACCTGCCTGTGGTGAAACTGTTGGTATAAATTTATCATTTCTTCTTTCTGAGGAAAGACTACCCTTAATTCAAGTTTATCTCCTTTCTCTCCTAAAATTTTTGGTCAAAATACACCTCCCTTTAAATTAAGTGGTAGTGACACATAGATGGAACACGTTTGGTTTTGTTTTTAAAATGTCCTTATTTAACAAAATAAATTACTGGGAACACTAGATCAGACCCTCACTAAGAGAAAACATATATGTATATGTGAGTGTGTATGTATATATGTGTATATATACGTGTATATCTATATGTATATATATAAAACGCTGGTCTGTGAAATTATCACCGTCAGTCATCTAAGAGTCTTTCCTAATCTGATCTTCTGTAATTATCATTAAAAGTCAAATAGAAGTAAAATGTCTCTGTGTCTTAGGGATTGGAAAATGATAGCAAAAAGTACCAACAAAGATCCACTTGGCTCTTTGGCTCTGTGGATTGTGGAGCATTTGGGCTTTGCATCACTGAGTTGGTTGTGAATGAGGACTCTTAATAGGTCAAGCCATTGCGTTGAATACTTTGTTTTCTCTGGCTTTAGGAAAGATAATGAAGGGGTATTTAGAAATTTCTTCTTCTATATTGTGTCCTCAGGCACATGAGTTCTAGTGCCTTCTGATCACTCTCCATGAAGGGCATTTGAGGTGGGCTCAGGCCCTGTTTCCTCCAGATGTTTCCATATGGGGTGGGCAACCTGATGGGAAGACATAGTCGAGAGTAGGACCAATTTTTTTTTACTGTTACCTACTGAGTCTTGCAAACTCTGTGCTCTGCCTGTCAATCACCCCTCCTTACACCTCCACTCTTCTCCATTCATAGAGATGATCTGTTTTCAGTTTCTCAGGTGTTCCACGCTTCTTCATGCTTCAGGGTCCTTGGATGTGTTTCTCCCTCTGCCTAGAAAGCTCTTTCCTTCCATCTTACCTTTCAGGGCTCAGCTTAAACATTACTTCCTCAAGGAAGCCATCCTTGATCCTCCAGACTTAGGTCCCCTGTTATAGGCTCTCTTCACTCCTGTGCTTCACAACGTCTAGCCCAATTATACTTCAATACTTATTTGTGTGATTGTCTGGTTGATGTCTGCCTCTTCCACTAGACTGTAAGCTCCAAGAGGGCAGGCACTCACTTGTTCAAAGCCATTTGCCTGTCACCTAACACCATACTTGATTGAATAGACACTCAGTAAATGTTGGTTGAATGTTCTGCCTGCCTACATTATTTCATTCTGGAGTAGTTTCTTCACATACTGAGAAAAGGACAAATCAAGTCCATTTGATCCTTTTTCCCACTGGACCAATACAGGGTTCTGCGGCATGTGATCCCTTGGTATATGGAAGATCCAGAAGATTCTGTATACTTTCTTCTAGGCATACCTAGCAAAGACGCTGAGTTTGCCATCAGCATTGCATTGAGAATCACGAGGTTGTCCTGGTCACACCCCAACTCCTCATTAGCTAAGAGATCTTGGGAAAGCCACTGAAATGTTAACTCAATGTACTTATCAGTCTCAGGTTATCCTTCCAGCTGGTGGCTTCAGCCTGAAATTGGTTTGTCAAAATCTGTCAAATGGTAGAGGGCTGGATCCGTGATCTCTGGAGGGCTCGTTCAGACTTTGGGCGATGGGGAAATCTTGTCAGAAACTGTGTTGCTTGTGACTCTGGGTTCTGAGAAACAGAAACTTGTCAGAGGAATAAAGGTTACCTGTTTTTCATCCAAGGTCACCAGTGAGTGACAGACTGTGCCTAGAATAGAAATTGGCACAGGAACAGGGTTCCGACCGTTTTTGAACATCACCCAGATATTTGTTAGACAGTGAATACTTTTTCTCTGTTTTAATTAATATGGACTGTGAGTACTGAGGAAACAGGCCCAAACAGTTAGGGAAGAGGAGTCCAAACAAATTGAGACCCTGCCCTAGGAACACGTGCCTGGGTCGCTGGTCCCTCAGCCTGGGGGATCGTGCTGGAATGGAGAGAGCCCTGGACTGGGAGCCAGGAAGCCTGGGCTTTAGTTGTAGCACTAATGCCAACTATATGGGAGGTGTAAGCTTTCTGGATGCCGATCTCCTCTTCTGAAATGGAAAGAGCCAACTTTGACCGCCTCAGTGGAATGTGGTAAAGCTCTAATGAATATTGATTTAAAAGCATTTCATAAACATAAAGCCCTTTACAAACAGAAGAAGTCCAGTTATTGATTTTGTTGCCAGTGAGGATATCCTAGGCATAGATGTAGTCAGTGTACGGTGAGAGCCCTCTGGGCTCAGTCATTCACTGTGAAGAGTGGGTCATTCACATCTCTGGAACTCAACTTTCCTATCTGTGAAATGGGACAAGCAACTCTTTCTCTGCCAGCTCACTGAGTTGCTATGAAGATGAAATAAGAAAAATGATGCCAAAGCACTTGGAAAAGTGTAAAACTTTTTTGTCTTGCTTTCTAATACTTTGTCTCCCTCCCTCCTCCCCTTTCCTTCCTCCCTCCCTCCCTTCCTTCCTTCTTTCCTTCCTTCTTCCTTCCTTCCTTCCTTCCTTCCTTCCTTCCTTCCTTCCTTCCTTCCTTCCTTCCTTCCTTCCATCCTTCCTCCTGTCCCTCCTCCCCTTATACCATCTTTCTGGGCATCTGTTATGTGTCAGGTACAGTATTAGTTATGGAGGACACATGTGTGAGATATTTGACCCATGTCATGCCTTCAAGGGATATTAGAATTTATCTGGAAAGATAGATGAAGAAATAAATGAATGTAATACAATGTTTTATAACAACATTGATTGAACACTTACTGTGTGTAAGGCACTATTCTAAGCACTCATATTAACTCATCTAATCCTCATCCTAACCCAGTAGTACCCAAGGGCACTAGTATTTTCCCCAGTTCTGAAGAGGAGGAAACCAAAGCCTAGAGAAGTTAGGTAACTTGCCCAAGGATACAGAGATAGTGACACTGGGTGGTTTGGCTCCAGAGCCAATTCCCTTAGTCATCAAGCACAATATATATAAAGTATACTAGAAGCAAGAAAGAAGGCTATAGTTGGTTGTAACCTAGGGAGACCAAGGGAAGCTTTCTGGAGGAAATTACAGAAACTGGGAAGGGCATTCCAGGGAGATGGAAGAGCTAGTGCCTGGGAAACCATGAGGCCCTCCATGATTGGGCCCCTGCCAACATTTATGACCTCCTCTCCTTTACTTCTGCCTTGTTTACCCTGCTCTAGCCACAGTGTCCTTCCTGCCAGTCCCCAGACGTACCAGGCCGCTTTTGCTTCAGGTCTTTTGTGTTAGTGCTTCCCTCTCTTAGGACTCTCTTCCCCAGTTCTTTGCATGGCCGCTTCCCTGACTCAGATGCCACCTCCTTGGAGAGCCCTCCTCTGACACCCATGTCAATGACAATTGTCTCCCCTCCCTCAGCTGGTAACTCACTCTTTTACTTCCCTTATTTTTTCTCTTTATACATGGCACTACCTGAAAGAATATATTTATTAGTTCACTTTATTTTAGGCTGCCTTTCCTGACTTGATTATAATATCCACAGGGCTGGGATCTTGTCTGTCTTGTTCACTGCTATGTCTTCAGCTCTTAGGGTAGTGTCTGGCGCATCGGGCTCACCAGGGAGTATTTGTAGAGTGAGTAAGGGTAGGGTGGGAAATGGGGTGTGATGGGATAAGGTTGTTCCTGTGGGCACGGGCCTTGTAATGAAAATCTTGAAATGACCATAGGCCATTCTTATAACCCTCTTTCTAACAGGGGTTCTTTTTTTCTAATTTTTATTTTATACTGGAATATAGTTGATTAACAATGTTGTGTTAGTTTCAGGTGTACAGAGAAGTGATTCGGTTATATATGTATATATATATATATATATATATATATATATATATATATATGTATGTGTGTGTGTATATATATATATATATATATATATATATATATATATATTCTTTTTCAAATTCTTTTCCCATTTAGGTTATTACAGAATGTTGAGCAGAGTTCCCTGTGCTATACAGTAGGTCCTTGTTGGTTATCTATTCTAAATATAACAGTGTGTACATGTCAATCCCAAACTCCCAGTCTATCCCCCGTGACCCTGCCCTTCCCCCCAGTAACCCTAAGTTCATTCTCTAAGTCTGTGAGTCTGTTTCTAACAGGATTCTAAGGCGGTGTTGCCCCTCCCCCCAGGGGACATGTGGAATTGGTGTGGTCATTTGGTTGGTCCCAGTGCAGGGGGAGCACTGCTGACGTTTAGTAGACAGGGATGCCATTTCTCCTATATTATTCAGAACAATCCTGCCCTACACACCAATAAAAGGTCTCACCCAAAATAACAATAGCACCCCCAAGTCCCCTTAAGAGACACAATGAGTATTTAATGAAAATGATCTTCAAGAGACTGGACAACAGCCCTACTCTAGCCTCAGCCTTTTAGCAAAAAGGAGAGCTTGACACGGAGTTTGGGTTTATTCATCTGTAAAGTATAGGTCTTTTCTTTGCCACTGGGTTACCTGTGCTCATAGAGATTTCTCGTCTATGCTTCAAGAACTGCAGGATGCTTTGATTTTAGTTAGTTAGGGTCTCATATTAGGCATCTCTTCACATGTATGAAACTTATTATTATACTGTTTCCATGAAAAACATCTCAGGCGTGATTTCATTTGAATCTGACAATTCCCCCTGTGAAGATAAAGGTAAAAAAACATGTATCTCTAGGTCTTTCTTCTTTCTTTCTTTTTCCTTCCCTCCCTCCCTCCCCCCTTCCTTCCTTCCTTCCTTCCTTTTTTCCTTCCTTCCTTCCATTTATCCATCCATCCATCCATCCTAAACTTACCTATGAATTCTATGGTAGGGACAGAATCTCTGTATTCCTGGGCCAAAACACAATTGTGTCTATAGGAGGTCCTCAGTGTGCTTATTTGGTAAATGAATGAATGAATGAGCAAAAGAGTGAGCCAACAAGTGAGTCTCTTCTGGTATCAGTTGCTCATGGTGAAAAAGAGCAAATAGGACCAACTCCCTCAAGCCAGCTGCTGTGCACCAGTCCTGTAACGGCCCTGCCCCTACCTCAGACAAGAGCAAGTATGCTTCTCCGTGACCTGCCTTGTCCCAGGGTGGGCAGAAGTAAATTCTGCCGAGGGTTAAAGCTGGATTAATGGCCCGTGAACGGTTGCTTTCTCTCCTGGCTGAGCACAGTAAATATCGAAGGTAATATAATGTTCTTTCTCGATGTGGGGAGAGTGAGGGAAACAAGAGAGGAGGAATTGACCTTTTAGCTCTGTAAGAAAAGAATATTGGAAAGACAATGTCCCATCAAAATACACATGCACACATACTTACACACACGTGCATGGACACGCTCATGCAGTTGGTAACATTTCTGGGATAATCTTCTCCTGATCAGATATTTTTCACCTTTTCTGGGTTATGGAAATCCTTAGAAGAATCTAATTGAAAACTCTGGACCTTTTCCCAGGAAAACACATATATACACATTCACATTAAGTTTGTCATATGATGTCATGGAACTCAGAGACCCACTGAAAAGTGTCCCTACTTGTAGTAAGGAAGAGATACAGTCGTTTATATTTTGAATTTAGTTTGCAGATGTATCTTGCTTGGCTTAAAGGCAAGTTAAAATTTTATTAAATTAGTTTCTCAAAAACAAAATCAGAAGTTTCCACATAAAAATCCAGGGATCTGGCTTCTTTTAAAAAATTAAAATGTTTGGCATTCTTGGGCTCACATGGCAGCCATCATCTGGGTTGAACTGTGCTTTTTTTTTTTTTTTAACATTGAAAAGGCTCCTCAGTTGTCGACACTGCACCCCCCATTTTTAGGCCTTTAAATTTTGTCTCCTACCCTCGGAGGGGTTAAGATCAAGAACCCCTGCCCCTCAAAATTTCTTAGTTTGGGTTCTAGGAAGAGAGATCTCAAGGAAACCATGAGGTCTAGTATCCTTGGAGCCTGTCCTCAAAGCAAATGCCACATGCATTCCAGTACCTAAAACTAATAAAGGAGAAGGTTCTCTGTTTAAATGGGGCCCATGGGCCTAATATCTCTGCCAGTTAGTTTGGGCTGCCCTAGCCTTGCTTCAGTGGCCATCACGGCACCCCTAGGGACTCTACATGGCAAATTTGAAAACTTCTTTGTATCCCTCAGAACGCTTCAGTTGCATGTGACAGAAACCCAGCTTGAGCTCGCTTTAGCTGAAAAGATAATTTGTGGGTTTAGGTAACTCTGGGTATATGTCCTCAGACAGGGCTGGATCCAGGAGCCCAGATGGTGTCATCAGGGATCTCCATCGCTCTTTGTTTTTCTCTGAGTTGGTTTTATTCTCAGGAAGCCTCTTCCCACGTGGGAGACAGATGCCCACCAGGAAGACTGTATCATCTCTATAGCCAGTAATCCTGTTAGGAGAAAAGCTTCTCCTTCCTAATAGTTCCAGCAGAACCAGGGATATGGTTTCCTTGGACCATTTTGGGTCAGTGCTCATCCCTGGGTCAATCACCATGGCCAGGAAAATGGAACCAGCCTTGACCAGGCCTTGATCATTTGTTCCAGGGATCATGGAGCTCCAGGGAATAAGGTCAGTGCCACATGAACCTCTTGGATGAGGACTAGGTAGGGCTGGCTCCCCAGAGGAGTACTGGAGAGTCATTACCGAAAAGGGAGGCATAGACACTAGAGAGGCATAAATAACAAAGGACTGCTTTACGTTAATTTAACCCAACTTTTCTTTTCACTCGTGAGGATGTGGAGACTCTATAAGGGGAAGGAACTTGCCTAAGGCCACACACCTGGGGCATGGCAAAGCTGAAGCATAAACCCAGAACTTTTGCCTCTAATCCTGTGCTCCTTTTGTTTTAGGCTCTGGTCCTTCTTTATCGTCTATTTTTCTGTGATCCTGGCAGATAGGTTGTGAGGGAACAGTAATCATACATGACAATAAATCAATCCTTGAACCATCACATTTTAGTGGTAAAAGGAGCCTAAGTGGGCTTATCATTTAAATGAGAATATAGGCCAGGAGAGACTAACTGACTTGTACAAGGTCAACTGACAATTTATATAAGACTATCAAAGTGCCCTCGCATCTCTTACTTCATTTGACAGTAAGAGCAATCCTGTGACACATGAAACTTGGGTGGTTTTTTCCAAGTGTTTTCTCATCAGTGAGATCACTTTGTTCCCACAACAGCTCTATAAAATGGGAGAGGATAAGAATCGTTTAACCAGGTTTATGAATACAGGCACAGGGTCAGAGAGGTTAAGATACTTGCCTAAGGACCCACAACATGTAAGGCACAGAACCAGTTCTAGAATTCATCTGTCTGGCTCTGGATACTTTTTTGGTGTCACACTTGAGTCAAATAGTGAATTTAAATGGATGGACCTCCTACCTAAGTAATAATCTAAAGCAGTGTGACAGACTGATAACCATTAAGGTTTTCAAATCTTACCATTGTTAAGTTATGTATTATATTTGTCTTATACCACAGTTAAACACAGGGACAATAGAGCTTTAATTCACAAAAATAAAATTTAAGTAACAGGATTTTGGGAAAACAATATAAACAGGGAAGATGAAACTAAAGTTAGAGAATTTTAGTTCTGGAAGGGATTGTAAAATAAAAAAACGGATAGCTCTCTTCCTTTTGGGTAGGGAAACTGAGGTTCAGAAAGTTGACATAATTTGCCTCAGATCCCATTTCTGGCCTATGGTAGAGGCTGGGCAAGAATATAGGTCTTCCAACTTCCTGTCACCCTAAGGCCTTTCATCGTGGTGATTGAGATGACCTTCTAAATAATTCTGTAGTACTTTTGAGAGTGTGAGGCACACCAGCCATGGGTGGTACTCAAAGTGAACTTTGGTGTCTTCGAGACATGAAATTAAGTAACATTGATTCAAACTCTGAGAAGGTAATTCTCTTTAATTCCCTTAAAACTCTTCTGATTGCATTCAAGGGAAAGTCTCTGTTGGATTCGAACCTGACGTTACCACCTGTCTAGCACTTGCCAATTTCCCTTATTTAAGAGAGTGTGCAGGCCTCAGGCTCACAGCATGTGAGCAAGGCAAGAGTGCCTTGTGGTAGGCAAGAGTGCCTGGCCAGAATTTGTTAACACTGTTTTGTTTTCATTGTGTGTATTTGCACACATGACAAATCATATTCATTTTCAATTCACGTAATGATCTAACACTTCTTTAAAAATAAGTTCTTTTCAAAATTTATTTAAATAAAAATGAGTTGATTTATTAAAAAATCTTATGCACATCGTAGTGCAGATGATGGTAATAGTACACAGATATGACAAAAATCAAGGCGACAACGATTAGATGAAGTTGGAGAAATACTGCCCCAGGAACTAGGTCCAAGGCCATTGTGTGGGGCATGTTGAAAAGACCTCAGAGGAATGCAGATTCGACTCCTATTCCTGCCACCAAAGTTAGCTGTGTGACCTTGGGCTAGATACTCCATATCTCTGAGTCTCAGAGAGATAGAAATAACTAATAATACTTCCTTTGCGAGGCTGTTGTGATGATTAAGAAATATCTATAACAAGGACCAAGCGCTGTGCCCAGCACTTGGCAGGTACTGAAGAAATGGTAGCTCTGAAGAGAGCTGAGCTTTTGATGCTTACAAATGAGAGAAGAGAAAAATGAAAGGACGGGGAGAGCAATGAAGCATCAAGTGCAGCCTTGACATTAACCTCTCTTCACCTTGCTTCTCCTGAAATGGCCAGGTAAGATCACAGCCGGTTAAGTACATCTTTGCTCCAGGAGGTCTGTTTGTCACTTTCCAAAAACAGTAATCTATAGTCTTTGAGGCTACTTTATTGCTCGAAGAGCGACTACAAGTTTGCTTGATGGCAAAGCAGCCTTCAGGGCACGCTGGGAGGTGGATTCATTTGTTATTCCTGCGTAGGAGGCCTTAGCTTCTGGGTTGTTAAAGAACAAACAAAAATATCCCTTAAAAAATAGGCTATGGTTTGGTGAAGCTTGAAATGCAATCCTTTGGTTCAGCCCTAAGAGAAAACCTTCATTAAGCTTTTCGAGGTTTGCCCTGATGGGCTGTGGTTTGTTCTGTGCGCTGTAGTTCGCTTGTTTGATTTCTTAAAATATTGTGTTAAAATATTATTTATCTTGATTACTGAGTTTTGGGCTCCTCCTTAAATGCTGCACCTGAGGCACATACCGTACCTCACACTAGTCCTAGCCCTGTTCCCTGGTCCACAGGGACCAATGGCAACCCTGCCGTAAGGAAGAGAGGCTATAATAGCACGGCAAGGTCCCTGGTAGGCCTACAGGTCAATATTAGTGAAAGGGATTTTTTTTTTTTTTTCTCAACATAAACTGGACAACAATGAAATACTAGTTTGCTTAATGAAATGATGCTTGCCCTGCCATGGTAAAAGTAAAACCCAGATTACATGACTTCATGCAAGAAGGCTAAGAGGGGTGAGTGTTTATGCACTGAGTGGGAGGTTTGGATGGAAAACCTTCGCTTATAATTGCCTGAATTGAATCCATTCTTTCATTCAGCAAATATCATTTGGAGTGTCAGCGCTATGTTAGACACTGAATGTGAATGCAAATGTCAAGAGATCATGTGGCCATCCTCAGGAGTTCCCATTTCTCAACTGTGGATGTGGCAGGGATAGACAAAGAATGCCAATAAAGTAACTTTGCTAGCATTCACTGAATGCTAACTATGTCCAAGGCACTGGGGCTGGGTGCTCTACGTGCATTATTTTGTATTTTTATGTAAATAAAAGATACATATAGTGAAATCCCCAAATCTTATGTGTACAATTTGATACGTTTTTGGGTTTTTTTTTAACATCTTTATTGGAGTATAATTGCTTTACAATGGTGTGTTAGTTTGATAAGTTTTTATCTATGTGCCTAGCTATCTAATCTCCAGGTAACCATGATCCCAATCAAGATACAGAGAGAGAACATTTGCATCACCCCAGTAAGTTCCTGTGTGCCCCATGCTAGTCAATCTCCGTTTCCCTCAGAGGAATTCTCTGCTTTGCTCTCGAATATCATATATTCGTTTTGCCTATTCAAAGACTAAACATATGTGAAATTGTACAGTGTGTTAGAATTTGAGACTGCCTTCCTTAAATCAGCATGTTTTTGAGATTCATCCATATTATTGTAGGTTTTACTAGCTTGTTTCTTATTTCCAAGTAGTATTCTATTGTATGAATGTAACCATATTTTTTAAAAACTATTCACCTGTTAATAGTTGTTTCCAGTTTGGGGGTGTTACAAATTAAGTTGAACATTTTTTTGTATAAGTCTTTTGATTGATATGGGTTTTCTTTTCTGCTGGATCATGAGGGAGGGATATTTTTAACTTTTTAAGAAATTGCCAAATAGTTTTCCAAAGTGGTTGGACCATTTCATATTCCTACCCAACAATACATGAGAGTTCCAGTTGGTCCACATCTTTGCCAATATTTGGTGTTGTTGATATTTTTAATTTTAGCCATTCTAGTAGGTATGCAGTGGTATATAAGTGTGTTTTTCCTTGTTTTAAAAAATTATGTTTTAACTTTACATATAGTAAAATTGACTTTTTCCTGGTGTATAACTCTGTGAGTTTTAACTGTGCATAGATTTGTGTAACTACCCCACTATCAGGATATCAAATAGTTCCATCACCTGAAAAAATTTCCTTGTGCTGCCCTATTACAGCCAAACCGTCTTCTTACTCCAGCCCTGGCAATCACTGATATATTCTCTCTCCTTATAGTTTTGCCTTTTCCAGAAGGTTGTATAAATGGAGTAACATATTTAATTTTTGAGACCAGTTTTCTCACTTAGCAAAATACCTTTGAGAGTCATCCATATTGTTGCATCTATCAGGAGTTTTTCTTATTATGAATGAAGAGCTGTTATAAAGATTTTTGTAGAGGTTTTGTGTCTACATAAATTTTCATTTCTCTGGGGTAAATATCTGAGTGAATTGCTGGAGTCATATAGTAAGTATATGTTTATGATAAGTGTATGCTTAGCTTTATAAAAAGCTGCCAAATTCTGCTGCAAAATGGTTGTACCATTTTGCACTCCTACCAGTAAACTTTGAGAATTGTAGTTGTTCTCTGTTGTGGGTACTCTTTTTCTTTTTTCCTTTTTATGGGGAGGGGGGTGGGTAGGAATGTCGTGCTAATAGATGTGTAGTAGAATTGTATTGTAGTTTTAATTTGCATTTTTCTAATGGCTAATGATGTTGAGTCTCTTTTCATGTGCTTAGTTGCCATCCATATGTCTTTGTCAAAACATCTATTTAAATCTTCTGTCCAATTAAAAAAAAAATGGCTCATTCACTTTTATTGAGGTTTGAAGGCTCTTTATGTATTCTGGATACAAGTCCTCTGTCAGATATGTGTTTTGCAAATATTTCCTCTAGCCTGTGGCTTGTCTTTTCATTCTCTTAACAGTGTCCATTGCAGGGCAGAAGTTTTGAATTTTGAGGAAATCTAATTTATCATTTTTTTCTTGTATAAACCATGCTTTTCATTTTGTATCTAAGAAATCTTTTCCTAGCTCAAGTTGCAAAGAATTTTTTCTATATTATAGTTAAAAATTTTAATCCATGATTCATCAATTATCTTTTAAATAAATTAGTAGATAAACATCTAGATTTCATTTTTTATCCACGTATTTACCATTTTGGGGATTCTATATTTCTAGAAATCTAAGGTTTCATTCAGTGTTATCTATCTTCACCCTGAAAAACTTCCTTTGCCACTTCTATGCACAGATATACTAACAATTAATTCCCCCAACATTTATTTATCTGAAATTTAAAAAAAATTTGTCTTTAATTTTAACGGATATTTTCACTGGATATGGATTTATAGATTGACAATTTTACTTCCCTCAGAACTTTAAAGATGTCATTCCATTGGCTTCTGGTGTATCTAACCTCTGATGAAAAATTAGCCATCATGATATTTTTATCTCCTTTATGTAATGTGCCTTTTGTGTCTGGTAACTTTTAAGATTTTTCTTTTTATCTTTCACTTTTATCAGTTTGATTCTGACATGTGCTTTTCTTTATATTGATCCTGCTTGGGACTTGAAGTAATTTTTTTGATCTCTGATTTGATCTTTTTTCATAGTATTTGAGAAGTTTTCAGCCAGTATTTCTTCAAATATGTTTTCTTCATTTTTCTTTTATCTCCTTATGAGTCTCTAATTATACATGTTAGACTGCTAGATGTTTTCCCACAGGTCATTGAGACTCTGTTCTTATTTTTTCCAGTCATTTTCTCTCTGTTCTTAAGGTTGGATAATTTCTATTGATCTCCTTTCAACTTCACTAACCCCTTTGCCTTTGGTTTCCATTCTGCTGTTAATTCCATTAAATGAATATTTCATATCTAATATTGTCAGTGCTAGAATTATCACTTGGTTCTTTTTTGTAATTAAAATTTTTCTTTTGAGAATCCCCTCTCATTGTTCATTAACACCATTTTTTCCCTTTAAGTTTTGTAACATATTTCTAATATTTACATTAAAGTCCTGGTCTGATAATTGCATCAGGGATATTCTGGGGGTCTATTTCTATTGCTTGCCTTTTCCCTTGACTATGGGTCACATTTTCCTCTTTCTTCTCACATATAATAAAATTGGGTATTGTGGATGATACATTGTATATTCTATATTTAAAAATTTTTCCTTTATCAGGATTTGTTTTACCAGGCAGTTAAGTTACTGAATGATCATGTTAAACTTGTGAGTGATTAAAAAAATTTTTTTTATTGAAGTATAGTTGATTTACAATGTTGTGTTAGTTTCAGGTGTACAGCACAGTGATTCTGTTCATACACACACACACACACACACACACACACACACATATATATATATATACACACATATATATATATTCTTTTTCAGATGTGAGGGGTTGATTTTATACATTTGTAGGGTATGTATGTTTCTGGCTTGCTCCTAATCCTGGAGAGAATCCCTTAATCCTGAGAAATTATCTTTACCCTGTGTTACAGGTTTTCTGGAGCATTAATGGAAAGCCCAAGTCATTTATCAAGCATTTCTAACATGGCATGGTTAAACCTGCAAGTTCTGTTTCCTCTAAAGTGAGCAGAAGCTGAAATATCACTTTAGGCATATTGCCTTCCACTGTTGATTTCTGCTTGAGTTCCTCACAAGTCCTATTCTGGAGCTGGCCAAAGATTTAGGAGGTGTTTATATTCAGGTTTTGGTGCTTCCTCTTACATAAGTTCTTGCTTTCCTGGATTTTCTCCATCAATTTGTAGCCATTCTGGTATCACTGAAATCTTCAGACACCTTTAGCCAATGAGACTGCAGTGTTCTGCTTGACTATTAACCAGTCTGGTCCATGTAGACCAGAGAATGCCCTCAGGAAAAAAGCTAAATGAATATGGATCTTGCCCCATCCTGTTTTCTTCTTTCATGGATAGAGAACACTCCAATTTCTGCCTGCTTTTGATCACTCTCAGTGCCTTAAAACATTTCATTTACAGTTATCATCATCTGTAACTGGGTTAGTGCAATACAAGCTACTCTGTTATTACTGGAATTAGAACTTCTCTTGACTCTATGAGTTATTATATTTTTTCTTAGAATAATATTCTACCATTATTACATTATATATTTTTTTATATTAATATATTCCAGTTATTGTAACCAGGGTTTTCCTGATGAGCAAAATAAGGCTAAGAGATTAATTTACTTTCTTGAAGTTATCCAGCCTGCTAGTGGTACAGGGTCTGACTTTAAAACCTGTAATTTTACTTGTAAATCTAAAGTCCTTGGCATTATAGTAATTCAAGGTAAAGAATGAAAAAATCATGTGACCTCAGGGCAAAACTCAACATGTTGGTGGTAGGCCCATCCTGTGTTTTTTCAGTCTATACAATAGCCAAAGAGGGAAGTCATTGCAATGACCGAGGTATTTTATTACTTGTGTCAGTGTTGATAAAACATGTGCACAGCTTGCAGACGAGGTGTCTTCCTGACTTCACCCATTGGGCTGTGTTAAGTCATTGATCCTTCTATCAGAGGTAGGACTGCTTACTAAGCAGATGAGGTAGCATTAGGTGACCCGTAGTTGGAATGCCATTATATAGTCATCTAACAGAAAAATAAGTCCTGGAAGAATGGAAAAGACCTTGGTTTGTTTAGCTAATGTATTAGTCAGTGTGGGCTGCCGTAACAAAATACCATAGAGTGGTTGGTTTATCCAACAGAAATTTATTTTCTCACAGTTCTGGAGACTAGAAGTTTAAGGTCAATATTTTAGCCAATTTGGTTTCTGATGAGGTCTCTTTTCCTGGCTTGCAGTTGATTGCCTTCTTGCTACATCCTTATATGGCCTTTCCCTGATGTGTGCATGTCAAGGGAGAGCTCTGGTGTCCCTCCTTCTTTTATAAGGACACCAATCCCACTGGACCAGGGTCCCATCCTCATGACCCCATCTAATCCTAACTTACTTTCAAAGGCCCCATCTCCAAATACCATCACATTAGGGATTAAGACTTTTAACATATAAATTTGGAGGAAGACACAACTCAGTCCATACCAGCTAAACACTGGTCTCCAAGTAACATCTGAAATGACCAAGGTCACATAGTTAGAATCAGATCTGAGAGAGCTGCTCATTCATCCTACCTTGTTTTGTGCTTTCCCACTGGTGGGTAGTCCTTTGGCTGAGTTTTTCAAGAAGGGCTCCTTTTTTCTTTACCTATTCAGTAGTCAGGAGGCTTCTGTAAGAATTGTGCTTCCTTATGAGCAAAATAAACAAGTACCTACCTAGAATAATTTGGTTTGTCCCAACCAACCCTAAACTATCCTTGACTTTGTCGCCTGAAACTTCTACCATGAAAGAAATTCCACTGGATAAATGTATAGCCTTTAATAGTGTAGAAAGCCTGGTTAGACATAAGTCACTTAACATTTTAGTGTGAATTAGTTGATATAATCTTTTCTGATAAGAGAGCTTCTATGGATAAATGCTAATAGGAAAACCTTTCTGTTCATTCTGTCATCAACTTGAATCTCAGTTTCCTCATCTGTCAAATGGGGATAGTGGTAACATGGATAGGAGCATTAAAAATAGACTAGAAAGACCTATAAAGTGGGAGAAAATATTTTCAAATCGTATATCTGATAAATGGTTAATGTCCAGAATATATAAAGGACTTCTACAGCTCAGCAACAAAAAATAACCCAATTAAAAAATGGGCAAAGGATTTGAATAGATATTTCTTTGAAGAAGATATATAAATGGTCAGTAAACACAGGAAAAGATGCTCAACATCATCAGGGAAATGAAAACCAAAACCACAACGAGAGAGCACATCATACCCATTAGGATGGCTATTATGAAACAAAACAAAACAAAAAACCAGAAACTCACAAGTGTTGGTGAGGGTGTGGAGAAATTGGAACCCTCCTGCATTGCTGGTGAGAATGTAAAATGGTTCAACTGCTCAGGAAAACAGTTTAGTGGTTCCTGAAAAAATTACATAGAATTACCATGTGATCCAGTAATTTCACTTCTAGGTAAATACCCAAAAGGATTAAAAACAGATACTGGTACACCAATGTTCATAGCAACATGATTCACAATAACCAAAAGGTAGAAACAACCCAAGTCTCCATCAACAGATAAATGGATATACAAAATGTGCATATAGTGGAATATTAAGCCATAAAAGGAATGAAATTCTGATACATACTACAACATGAGCTTTCTATCCTCCAGCCTTATAAACATTAAACACATTATGCTAAGTGAAATAGGATAGATACTGTAAGATTCTAGTCCCATGAAGTACCTAGAATAGGCAAATTCATAAAGACAGAAAACAGATTAGATGTTACCAGGGCTGGGGGAGAGATGATGGAGGAGTTATTGTTTGATGGGTACAGAGTTTCTGGATGATGAAAAAGTTTTGTAAATGGATAGTGGTGATGGTTGCACAACATTGTGAATGTGCGTAATGTCACTGAATTGTATGCTTAAATGTGGCTAAAATGTTAATTTTTAGTTTATATACATTTTACCACAATAAAAATATTTTAAAATGGATTAGATATATTACATTGATATTTGATCTGCACAACTTTGTCTAGGAGTGGTATATTAAAACTTTGGATTCCCAGTTACAAGGTGAAATTATAAGAGGCCCAAGAAAGCAACACAGCATACCAGGGTAACCCAGCAGAGAGGGGGAGACCAGTAGTCAAACTCCATGTCATTGGTATATGCATTGAGTCTTGGTATCTAAGAGGGTGACATTATCAATAAACCAATAAAGCAGATACTTTTTGAGCTCCTACTCTATTCTAAACTCTGTTCTAGGCATTTCTGGGGGTTGTGTGTAGAAATCTACAGCATAATTCCTAATCTCAAGGATTTAAAATCTGGTTGGGAACAACAGCTTAATCACACATAAGGCAACTGATGAGAAATGCAAGATTGGGTTGGGTGATTTAAAACTGTGAAGTACTAGAGTAGGGGAGATTTAGCAAAAGGGCTAGTGGTGTCTGGGAAGGCTCTGACCTTGAGTGGGGTCTCAGTTTGGGTTAATGTGTTGATGAGCCGGACATGTACCAGATCTGCTGCATCATTGATGGATCTCCTCATGAATACTGAGTGGTTCAGGGGCCTGATGTTCCAACAGAGGCTAAAGCATTTATCAAAGCTTGCCATGAAAGCTGTACTAACTGGATTAGCTGCTAACATGGATTGAGGCTTTCAGTGGGATCAACCCCAATTGCAGTGAATTAGTTTCTCTTTTTTATCCTTTTCTTTCCTTTTCTTGTAACTTGGCTGTTTGGCAGAGCCGGGTAGGGCAATGGGTACAATGCCCAGGTTTACTTTTCTGGAGTTAAAGAAATCTGGTGAAGGAATTTTTAAAGTAACCTTTGCCTGTTTTTTATACCCTGGGGGATTCAATTCAGAGGTGAGGAAATCTTACCTCTCAGCCTCTCATCACAAGTCTCTCTATCTTTCAACCTCGTAGGCTCAACTGCTGCTTTAGGATTTCTGAAAATATGGGGAGGCCTGAGGCCAAAAAGACAACTCCAGATTATCCCAATGTGGAAGCTACAGAATTGGTGTTTGTGAGACCAGTTCAAGGTGGTTTAATCAATGAACTCCTTTTCTAGAGAGTTTCCCATGTTCTTGATGGTACTATCATGGCTTCATTGATGAAGAATTGTCCGGAAAACCTCATCTTCTTCTCTTGCCTTTTTCTCTTCCTTTATTCCCTCTTATACTTGTTCCTTCCGTGTTAATTGAATATTGCTAAAAGATTAAAACTAAGTTCTGGGTATACAAAAATGAATAAAAAGCTCATAATTGATCCTTAATAAATGTTTTCCACACTGAACTGAATATATAAGCATGTTCCCTTGCTGTTGGGGGCCTCTGCCTGGCATTCAAGTCTGACCATAAAATGGCTCCACTCACTCTTACATGCCTCTGAAGGATCCTCTCATCCAAAGATGTCCATCTCACCTTTTAAACACAGTGTGTGCATTCCAAGCTTGATGTGCTGATTTCTCTACAAGGAATCCCTTTTCTCTATCCCTGCGTCTTGACCCTTCAAATCCCATTGCCTTCCTAGATAGTTTTTCACACATTACTCTAGATTCTATAGTTCTCTCCATCCTCTGCCTCCTTCTTCTTCTCTGTGCTCCACTAATAATTAACGTGCACATAGCGGACTTTATCACCGACTCCTGGCAGATGCTACTAAACTAGCAAGTGTCTTCATGTGCATTTGTTTCTATCTGTTTCAATATCATTGGGAAACTTTATTGGCTTTTCTCCACATCACCACACACTGAATGATTGCTTTTGCAGCTTGTCAGGCCTTTATTGGGCACCTAATCCCAGTATCGCCTGGAGTGGTTTTCAGAAGCTCTTCCTATAATTCCTCCAAATTCTCCGTTGGCGTAGATACTCAGTCTCAGCTCTGGCTCTGTCTGTGCCTGAGGGTTATGACTCGATCTGTGACTAAGGTCTAGAGTCAATTTATGTTTGGAGTTATATCATCACAGTAAATACATATAAAACTGCAATTAATTGACTTTGCATCTGTGCGACGTGGATATTTTGTTATTACCATAGCCCTATTGCCCAGCAGAGAGCCTGACACATATTAGGCACTTTAATAGTTGTTGAATAAAGAATTAATGAATTGCTTCACTCTGTGGTCAGGATCAGAGCCCAGTATTGGTTGGGGTTAAGGCTAATTCTGTGCCCAAGTTTAGCTGGCAGTCTGTAACTAGTTTCAGGAGAAAGTCTGGCTGTTTGTAAGTGAGGTCAGGTTTTACTCTTTGAGTGGGAGCAGGGCACAGTTTGTGGTCATGCTCAGGGCTGAGTGGGAGGTCAGGGTTGGGAGTCAGTGTCCAGCCAAGGGAGACAGTAGGCAAACTGGTTCAAATGGGATCCAATTCTTGATCTCAAGCTTACTCTCACCGAGTGTGAACCCCAGCATTAACTATCCACTGCAAATGGGAAGCAGATCTCCCAAAACACACTACCTGATTTCAACCTAGAGCGGTAGATGGACTCTATGACATTTATACCCTCTACTGGCTGGACTTCAAAGATTGTTTTCAACTGAATTTTAAGTAAGGGTATCTTTTGCCTTCATTTATTGAAGGCTTCACTTCATAGTTTGGAAATGAATAGTCTAATTTCAAGTTCTAGATTAAGGATTGCCCTACAGTGAAGTTTGGGCAGTGGTGGAGTTGCTGAATTATGATTTTAAACTGTTCAGTGGTCCCACATGCTCACTTGCTCTCTGTCCTAGTTAAGTGTCAATCCCTGACACCTCTGTTAGGGTGTCTCTCTGCCTCTGCTGCTGTGTCTGTTTTGAGTTCCTCTGGCTGCCTGTCTTGCTGCCCATCTCCAGGTTTCTTTTGTCCTCTTCTGGTTTTTAGCAGTCACTTTATTGGGTTCTTGCTGAAGCAGCACTGCTCCCAGGTGATTAATAACTTGGAAGATGGCTCTGAATATGGTGATGGATTAATCCCAGTGGAGAAAGAATAACTTGGAGACCAGATGCCTTGGAAAGGAAATGACTACTGGAAGCTCTTTATCTAGATCTGGGCAAATTTTCTTCCCCACCTAGGCCACTACTTGGATATACAGAACCTCCTGTTTCACTGCCAGAGCTTCTTATAGCACCTCAGTTTCCCATGTCCTGTTACTATTTCATTATGAAAACTTACCATTTTAGGGTCCTACACTCTGTTCTCTCCTTTGAGCTAAAAGACTCAGATTTTGATCTTGGATTTGTCATACATCAGCTGTTTTACTTTGCACAAGCCATTTAATTTTTAGACCTCAGTTTACTCATCTGTAAGATGGAAAGAATAGTCTCTATGAGGATAAAAGGAGGTAATAAATTTGTCAGTTCTTTGTAAATTGAAAAGTTTTGTGCAAAAGTAAGGATCAGTTTTATGGGTCTTCCTATATAATTTTTTTCATCTTAGAAGAGGGATTTCAATGTCAGAACTTGGAATCATGAGTAATATAGATATTGCAGTTATTAGGACAGGTCAGGGACATACATACCTGGCTGGAATGATGGGAACTTTTCAGGGATCTTTATTGGAAACTGATTTTGTGTAGATATTCACTCTTCTGATTGAAGCACACAGTTATTCACACGCAAATAAAATGTAAACTTATACATGACAGAGGGAGTAATTTGAGGATAGAACATTTTACCTTTTCTTGTGAATTGCCATGATTCTCAATGAGTCACATTTTATTTACTAGAACTTATATGTTATTATCATTAGTAATATGTGTCATTATTAATTAATAGAAGGAAATACAGATAACATTTTATTCTGCTCTGTCATTATTCTCTTTGGATCTAATATGAGAAACGTGTTTTGCTCATGTTTATGGTTTCACCATCTTGGAGGAGAGGCCCATGCCACTTATGAAGTCTTTCATGTTTGTCATCTATCATCTTGGATGAGGGATCTTTCTTAGAAACCTCATTCAGCTAATGGTTTTGGAGCACCTGCAATATTGCCATTGGGGATCAGCTAGAACAAGATAGACAGGTACTCTGTCCTCATGAAGCTTAAGTCTGCCATTTTATTTGCTAGGTTCTGTTCTAAGCTCTATGAATGGAATGGCAAACAAGATATACAGGGCCCCTGTTCTCATGGAGACAGACAAGACACAAATAAAAATGTATTAGGTTATGTTCCATAAAGAGAATGAGACACGGTGATTAAGCAGAGAGTGCCTAGCAGGAGACTGTAGATGGTATGGCCAAGAAAGGCCACCTTTGAGCTTATGACCTTTAAGCTGAAGCTTAAATGACAAGAAGGAGTATGCCATGCATAGATTTAGGGCAATGAAAAAACAAAAGAAGGTCGATGTAGCTGGTGCCTTATGGGCAAATGGAAGGGTAGGAGAAGATGAGATTGATGGTGAAAATTGTCTAGGACATTGTGTATTGTTGATTCTTAGTGCATCAGAAATCCACTCATTTTAAGCAGTAAAGTGATATGTTTAATATGCTTTTAAAAGATCAGTAGCTTATTCTGGCTATTTGTGGACAATGGATTCTAGGACTGAAATGATAGCAAACTCAGGGAGACATACTAGGAGGTATTTCAGTAGTCCAGACAAGGGACAATAGAGATTTGGACTGGGGTATTAATAGTGCAGATGGAGAGAAGAGGAAGAATTCAAGGTATGTGTCAGATTTAGAGGAAAATTGCATGCTGGAAGTAAGGGAAAAAAAGAGGAATTGTCATCACCATATTTTAATATGTTTACTCATGTATCTCTTTTATACACTGTCAGCTCCTTGAGGTCAGAACCTGGTTCTTTAAATATCCCTTGCACATAGCACAATGTTCTGTATAATGGGTATATGCTGAATGAATGAGTAAATGCATGCATACATGTATACAAGAATACAAGTAGAAAAAAATTACCTTAAGTTATTCTTTTCCTACTTAAAATTTAAAAGTCCTATATTTGTATTTGATATGTATTTTTTGTTTACTTTTCCTCTTCATAACTGAGTTTTAATAACACCAGAGCAGCAAGATGATATTTATATTAAAGCCAACTATCTCATGACTGTCCAGTAGTGATTAAACACCTCAAACAGTGGCAACCTTACTTTACCAAGGTAGAGATTCTGTGGACTTCATCTTCCATCTTCCATCTTTTACCTGGTTAAAGCCTCTTTTCTCCCAGCAGCTCTGCTTCTGGGCACAGGTCAGTTGTAGACTAACATTAACTGCTCATTGAGAAATGAGGGCTAGGTAATCAAGACTGGAAATTCGAGCTGCAAGTTCTGTCAGACTTTCTGCAAGAACTTCTCAGCCTAAGGAGCTAAGCTCATTGAACAGGGACTGGTATGGATGGAGGAAGATTTAAATTGGAGCTGCTTTTCCTTAGCCTTTGGAAAGCTGCTGATTCATCTTCTAAACCAGGCCAGATCAAAGGCAAAGATGAAGAAAAACTTTCTCAGGCATTTGCTCTGGGAGAGGAATGAGAGTTTGGCCTTCCACATAGAAATAAAGTGGATTGTAGGTTGTATCATCTCATGGGGACTATAGAGACCCTACTGACTGCTGTGGCCCTGCCAGGAAGTTTGAAATGCCTATTTTTTCCTTGATTTAAAGCACCAGAGGTTCCCTTGCAGATGCTAATGTTATGATAAAGTTGGACTGGATGATCTATTGTCCATGTCAAAGCTGATATATTAGGATATTACAATTCTTGATCTCTGAATAGAAGTCCATGGAATTGTAGACATTTCTCCAAGTTAAAGCCAGGCACAGGCTAATAAATCCATTCCAAGTTCTTTCAATCCCAGCCATGGTTCTTCCACTATCATGGTCCTGAAACAATGGCTCCAGCCAGAGGAAGAAACCTGGTCGTCCTGAGATGTTAGAACTGATAGGACATTGGAGATCAGCTAAGTTTATTCTTCCCTTTTTTTAAGAATTTTATTTTATTTAAAAAAAATTTTTTATATGATTTTTAAAGGCTACTTTCCATTTACAGCTATTACAAAATATTGGCTATATTCCCCGTGTTGTACAGTACATCCATGAACCTATCTTCCCCCAATAGTTTGTGCCTCCCACTTCCCCACCTCCCACTCCTATCTTTCCCCTCCCCCTCTCCCTACTGGTAACCACTAGTTTGTTCTCTATATTTGTGAGTCTGCTTCTTTTTTTTATGTTTACTAGTTTGTTGTATTTTTTACATTCCACATATAAGTGATATCATACAGTATTTGTCTTTCTCTGTCTGACTTATTTCACTTCGCATAACGTGCTCCACATCTGTTCATGTTGTTGTAAATGGCAAAATTTCACTCTTAGTATTCCATTGTATATATATGTACCACATCTTCTTTATCCATTCATCTCTTGGTAGACACTTAGGTTGCTTCCTTCAATTGTAAATAATGCTGCTATGAGCAGAAAATTACCAGTAATGAAATTGAATCAGTATTTTAAAAATACCCAGCAAACAAAAGTCCAGGACCAGATGGCTTCACAGGTGAATTCTACCAAACATTTAGACAAGCATTAACACCTGTCCTTCTGAAACTATTCCAACAAATTGCAGAGGAAGGAACACTTTCGAACTCATTCTATGAGGCCAGAATCACCCTGATACCAAAACCAGACAAATATATCACAAAAAAGTTGATTCTTTATGTGTCCATTCATTCCAGTATTCATTCTCAAAGCATCTATCAAACACCTCAACTCTTCATATGGGAAAATTTAGGCCTAAAGAAAGAAAAAAGACTTGACTGAACTTACCCATTTGGTGGCAGGTCTGAGGTGAGTTAGAAACTAGATATCTTAATTCTTTTTCCCTTTCCTAACACTTAGACTAAGCAAAAAATGCCCTCTTGTTTAATTTACAATTTCATCATGATGTAACCACCTTCGTAATTACAGAACAAGTTGGTGTCAACACTACATTAATGAAAAAGTAGCCATTTTCTAGTCCCCAGTCACTGGCTGCATGGGAGCTTGGAGAATTGGAAATGAATCACCTTTATTTACATTTGGTGGGGTCAGAAACATCTGAATAAGAAGCAGTTGAGACTCATGAATCTGGAGTTGGCTAATACAAATTGAGATGCGTTCCATGAACTGTAAAGAAAGAGTTTGCTAAGGCAGTCACCATCGTATATCTAATTTCAGGACTGTCCCTTCTCTAAAGCCTTTTAGAGCAATTTCAAACTAAATGAGAAGAGTAGCCCAAATTAGGAAATACAGAGACTTGCAGTTTTCTGTTACTTACAAAAACAAGTCTAAGTAAACGTTGCCTTGTGCATACCCTCAGTTAATTTCATGGTAGCAACAGATGGGAATGATACAGAATTAACAAATAATTAAGAATATAAGTGCATGGTTCTAATTTGTGTGACAATGTTTGAAAAATTATTTTCTCTAAGGTTCCCTAAACATTTCCTCTGAATTTGTTAAAATACATATTTGTTTGACAAAGGAGGCATTTTAGCTTAAGTTAAATTGAAGTCAGAATGATTCTGTTCCAACACTTACCACTACGTACCCCTAGGAAATTTTATCAATATTTTAGAGGCTTGGTTTTCTCAATAGTAAAATGAGCACAATAATATCAGTTTTGTAGGATTGTTGTAAGATTTTAATCTGGCAAAACATGTTCAGTGTTTAGTGCAGTGCCACTAGCATAGGTGTGAAATAGTGCTCAATGGATACTAGTATTACTATTGTATTTATTAATACGAATATTAGACATTTCAAATATTGGCTTCCCACTTTTAAACTATCACAAATTTTATATTAGCAGAAGATAATGAAAACTAAATAAGAATACTATCACTGTAAATATTGATACTGGTGAGCCTGTTGACCTTAGCAGACCCAAATCTGACTCCTTAAGGGAAAGACTGGATACTCATTCCTAACAAAGCCTCCATGAACTTTGAATTATTTAAACTTATTATTATTCTTTTTTAATTAATTAATTAGTTTATTTATGGCTGTGTTGGGTCTTCGTTTCTGTGCGAGGGCTTTCTCTAGTTGTGGCAAGCGGGGGCCACTCTTCATCGCGGTGCGCGGGCCTCTCACTATCACGGCCTCTCTTGTTGCGGAGCACAGGCTCCAGATGCGCAGGCTCAGTAATTGTGGCTCACGGGCCCAGTTGCTCCGCGGCATGTGGGATCTTCCCAGACCGGGGCTCGAACCCGTGTCCCCTGCATTAACAGGCAGATTCTCAACCACTGCGCCACCAGGAAAGTCCTAAACTTATTATTATTTTTTGGCTGCATTGGATCTTCACTGCTGCGCACGGGCTTTCTCTCGTTGTGGCAAGTAGGGGCTACTCTTCGTTGCGGTGCATGGGCTTCTCATTGTAGTGACTTCTCTTGTTGCGGAGCACAGGCTCTAGGTCTGTGGGCTTCAGTAGTTGCGGCAAGTGGGCTCAGTCATTATGGCTTGCAGGCTCAATAGTTGTGGAGCACGGGCTTAGTTTTTCCAAGGCATGTGGGCTCTTCCAAGGTCAGGGCTCGAACCCGTGTCCCCTGCATTGGCAGGTGGATTCTTAACCACTGCACCACCAGGGAGGTCCCAACTTTGAATTATTTAAAACCATCCACTTGAAAGGACACGAATTCTGCACTGACATCTTAGGCCATTATTTTGATATATAGTTTCTTTCGAAGCTCTATCTCAGTATAATCTGTGTCCCAGCCAGGCTGCAGGTTAGTCATACTTTCACTCTATTGACTTGCCAAGGGGAATTATTTATTTGGCACCAATAATATGCTCTGTACTGTATGGCACTTGGTGATAGTAATAGCTTTGGTTTATTTGGTACCTTTTGCCCAAGGAATTGAGAGGACTTTCAGATACACAGGGACGGGTAAGCTTCCCCATATTGCTCCTCCTAACTTATAGCCCTGGGCCTCTTACAAACCACTTTGGGATGATGATAATGTTGAGATGTATGTTGGAGAAAAGGACAGTGGTAATGGAGATGAAGAAGAATAGAGGAGGAGGAAGGAAGGAAAAAACTGAGAAGAGGAGCAGAGAAAAGACAAAATGAAAGAGTTCTAATTTCATTGCTGTAGGGAGCAAGAAACATCTTTGAGTAATGTTACAGGGAACCTGCAGAGTAAAAGATCCCTCAAAAATATGTCACCCTTATTTCCTTTGGGAGTCAAATCCTCACCTTGGCACTCAAAGACAGCCGTAGTTGAGTTCACCCAACCTATATAACTTTCTCTCTTTTGTCCTCAATCTTTCCTGAATTAGACTCTCAGGGCTTAGAATTCCTCATCTTACAAGGAAAACATGAATTAAAATACATTCCAAAATAACCCATCATAATCTCTGATGACAAAGTCTCAGTATTAGAAGGGATGAAAGTGGGTGGCACCAGTCTTGTCACCTCCTCAAACAGTAATCCCTTCTCAAGTAAGTGAGATAGTTGGTTCTCAAACAGGCTTTGTTACGAAAAGCTCCATATCTCACGGGATAAACCATCCCAGGGTTCAGAAGCTCTGGATGTTAAGAAAGGTCTTTCTTAGGTTGACTTGAAGTTTGTTTGTTTTCCACTAATGGCTAGTAATATGCAAGGCTTGCTAGCCATTGTTCTGTGTGCTTTATATACATAATTTCCAAGCCTCCCAATAATTTTGAAAGATAGATATTATTATCCTCACATCTTTAAATAGGAGAAAATAAGACTCAGGGGAGTAAATGGCTTGTCTAAGCTCGCACAGCATGTAAGTGCTAGAGCCATATTCAAAGCCAAGTCTATTTGATTCTGTAACCTATTCTCCTTCCACTTCTTAACTGATTGCATTTCCTTCCCTTTCTGCTGTCAAAACCCTACTTGCTTATAAGGTTACCTTAGATCCCAATTCTTCTATGAAACCTTTTTTTGAATACATCTCGAGGTGTTCAATTTTCTATTATGAGCTATTATAGCAATTTAATTCTATAGAATTCTTATAGCAATTACTCCATTAGATCATGCATCGTGAAATCTCTTCTGCTGTGATCTTAAACTTTATTTAAATATTGTTTGATTCTTTAGAATCATGGAATACCAGAAGTGAAAGTTACATAAGGGGTAATAAAAATGACAATAGTTTGCAGTTTTATGAGTACTTACTAGGAACCATGCATTACTCTAAGTGATTTACTTGCATTAATTCATTTAAAACTTGTGAAGTATGTACATATATTATTTCCATTTTATAAATGAGGAAATGGAAATACCAAGAAATTAGTTAATTTTCCCATGCTTAATATCTACAGGTTCAGTCAGTTAACTTTGAAATGGAAAGTTATTTTTCTAAAAAGCTTATGTGTCAAAAAAACCTGATGTGATTTGAACTGATTTTGTGGTAAAAACTGACATGATCTGACATCAGACTACTCATTAATTATTTATGTCACTTAATGTTAATATTCATATGTTTTGCTGCAGAAATATTTATGTGTTTAATTATTGAGTACTACTCCAGACCTTCTTGGTATAGGGGTATGTTGTGTATTATTTGTATATGACTTTCCTAACTCTGTCTTCTCAGCCCCCATATTTGGAAACACATCTGGCCCTAAAGGCTTTTGCAGAAAGGATTTAGATCTGTACTGAGTGGTAAAAGAACCATGTTTTAAGTCAGGCTATTAGATACCAGAGCCTGGATCCATAATAATGATTCCAGCTTTTTTAAAAAAAAAATTTTATTGAACGATAGATGATTTACAATATCGTGTAAGTTTCAGGTATACAGCTAAGTGATTCAGTTATATACATATACGTATAACCTTTTCAGATTCTTTTCCCTTAGAGGTTATTACATAATATTAGGTATAGTTCCCTGTGCTATACAGTAGGTCTTTGTTGGTTATCTATTTTATATAAAGTAGTGTGTGTATGTTAATCTCAGTCTCCTAATGTGCCCCTCTCCCCACCCCACCCCTTTCCTCTTTGGTAACCATAAGTTTGTCTTCTATGTCTGTGCGTCCTTTTCTGTTTTGTAAATTAGTTCATATGTATCATTTTTTAGGTTCCACATAGAAGTGATATATGATATTCATCTTTCTCTGTCTGACTTACTTCACTTAGTATGATAAGTGAAGTAAGCATCCATGTTGCTGCAAATGACATTATTTCATTCTTTTTTATGGCTGAGTAATATTCCATTGTATATACGTACCACATATTCTTTATCTATTCCTCTGTTGATGAACATTTAGGTTGCTTCCATGTCTTGGCTGTTGTAAATAGTGCTGCTGTTAACATTGGGGTGCATGTATCTTTTCGAATTATGGTTTTCTCTGGATATATGCCCAGGAGTGGGATTGCTGGATCATATGGTAGTTCTATTTTTAGTTTTTTAAGGAAACTCCATACTGTTCTCCATAGTGCCTGCACCAGTTTACATTCCCACCAAGAGTGTAGGAGGGTTCCTTTCTCTCTACACCCTCTCCAGCATTTATTATTTGTAGCCTTTTTGATGATGAATGCCAACTTTTCTAATACTTCCATGCAAAATATAAGAAAACCAGAAGTCAGGGAAGAACAATGACTTGACCAGTGTTGTACAAGTGGTAAAATACACGTTTTTCATATATTAGTGACCTTTCAAACAGGACACTTTTCATATTGACCCTTAACTAAACTCTTAGCTCTTTGAGGAGAGAGGCAGTACCTGAGATGCAGGCATTTCCCCTCCTGGGCCCACCATGGCACAGTGGTTAAGAGAACCCAAGATTTGTGGTCACAGAGACCTGTGTCTAAATTGTACCTCTTTCACCTAATGGTCAGTACATGGCGATGGGTCATCTCTGTAAGCAAAAAACACAATGAAGACAACACTAAGGGGATGAAAGGGAATGATGGATATAGAATCTGGTACAGAAGAAAGGTTAGACAAATGGAAATTTTTCTTCTTAATGGATTTTTGATGATTGAGTTTAACCTAAGAGGTTTTGGTATCCCCTTTGCTTGTCTGTCAGTGTTAGAAACAACCTCTGTGCTACAGCCTCTGGGCCTCACCTTTATCACTACAGTAGGAAGGACAAGTCCTTCTGAGAACTCCTCGTTTTGTTGCCAGCCAGCCACTCATGACCGTAATTCAGTGAGGCAAACGTGGAAGTGAAAATGATTTATCTTCCATTCTAAAAAGCATGATGTTTGGAACTTGACTTGAGAAACACCATTTTTGAGCTGTATAGATTGAGAAAAATCTTCACAGGAAAAGCATTCATAGTTACTTTATAGAGAATGAATATTCAGGCATTGATGAACTCTGTCACTATCCAGTTATTTTCAAAAAAGGAATGATATTCACATGTGCTAATCCTCCCCCAACTTTTTTTTTTTTTTTTAAATTGATTTATTTATTTATTTTTAGTTGTGTTTGGTCTTTGTTTCTGTGCGAGGGCTTTCTCTAGTTGTGGCGAGCGGGGGCCACTCTTCATCGCGGTGCACGGGCCTCTCACTATCAGGGCCTCTCTTGCTGCGGAGCACAGGCTCCAGATGCGCAGGCTCAGTAGTTGTGGCTCACGGGCCCAGTTGCTCCACGGCATGTGGGATCTTCCCAGACCAGGGCTCGAACCCGTGTCCTCTGCACTGGCAGGCAGATTCTCAACCACTGCACCACCAGGGAAGCCCCTCCCCCAACTTTTTAAGTAGGCCATATCAAGAGTGATTTACACTGAACGTCAGCTGGGCTTTTGTTTTCCATTAGATAAAATATACTAGGTATAAACCAAGGATTTGGCTTAACCAAAATGGTGAACACCAGCTGGAAGACTGTCTGCAGTAGAATCACCATGGAAGCTTTTTAAACTACAGATTCTTCGCCACTCGCCCAGAGATTCTGTATTCAGTAGTTCTACTAGGACCCAGGCATTTATACTTTATGTTCCCAAGTCGGTTTTTTTTTTGGCTGCACTGAGTGAGGGCTTTCTCTCTATTTGCGGTGAGCGGGGGTTACTCTTCGTTGCAGTGCACAGGCTTCTCATTGTGGGGGCTTCTCTTGTTGCAGAGCACGAGCTCTAGACGCGCGGGCTTCAGTAGTTGTGGCACATGGGATCAGTAGTTGCGGCTCATGGGTTCTACAGTGCAGGCTCAGTAGTTGTGGTGCACGGGCTTAGCTGCTCCACGGCATGTGAGATCTTCCCAGACCAGGGCTTGAACCCGTGTCCCCTGCATTGGCAGGCGGATTCTTAACCACTGCATCCCTAGGGAAGTCCCAGTTCCCAAGTGGTTTTGATACGTAATCAGGTTCCCAAACGACTTCTCTAAGCAAAATACTGGTCTAGGAATGGAAGCTCAGTTATTATTTAGCTTATTAATTTGTTATAGGGACTCATTCAAGTCTTTTGCCAGCACTAGTTCCCAGGTTTCTCATTTGTGAAATGGGAGGTTAGTTAACTTATCTCTAAGTCGTTTCTGGTGCTGATGTTTTATGACTTTATTTCTGAGGGTATAGTAATTGCAATATATGGCTCTAGACTGCTTAGAAGGATAATTTGTTGTTGTTATTGTTGATGTTGTTTGCCAAGATAGGCATTGTTCTGTAACACAAGACATAACAAACTGTGGGTATTGATACCAACAGAACAGCAGTCCAGAGAACCTTTTAAAGATAAATTGTGGGGAAATTCCCTGGAGGTCCAGTGGTTAGGACTCCGTGCTTCCCCTGCCAGGGGGCCCGGGTTCAATCCCTGGTCAGGGAACTAAGATCACTCAATCTGCGTGGCACGGCCAAAAAATATATAGACATATTGTGGTAAAAACACATAACGTGAGATCCACTCTCTTAACAAGTTTTAGAGTGAATACTACAGCAGATGTCTGAACTTTTCCCTGCACGACTGAAACTTTATACCCACGGAACAGCAAGTCCCCATCTCCCCCTCCTCCCAGCTCCTGGGAACCACCATTCTACGTTCTGCTCTGATGAGTATGACTGCTTTACACACCTCATATAAATGAAATCACGCAACGTATGTTCTTCTGACTGGATTATTTCCCTCAGCATAATATCCTCAGGGTCCATCCATGTTGTAGCATGTAGAAGGATTTCCTCCCTTTTTATGGCTGAATAGTATACCATCATATGTATGTACCACATTTTCTCTATCCACTCATCTGTTGATGGATATTTAGGTTGTTTTCACATCTTGGCTGTTGTGAATAATGCTGCAGTAAACACAGGAGATCAATCAAAATCCTGATTTTAATCCTTTTGGATAAATATTCACAAGGGGTATTGCTGGATCATATGGTAGCTCCATTTTTTCATTTTTTGAGGAAGATCCACACTGTTTTCCGTAGTGGCTGTACTATTTTACATTCCCACCAACAGTGTACCAGGGTTCCAATTTCTCCATATCCTCACCAACAATGGTTATTTATTTATTTATTTTTTGTAATAGCCATTCTAACAGGTATGCAGGTATGCAGTATTCTAACAGGTATTACTCCTCATTGTGGTTTTGACTTGCATTTCCCTGATGATTAGTGATGTTGAGCACTTTTTCATGTGCCTGTTGGCCATTTGTATATTTTCCTTGGAGAACTATCTATTAATTTCCTTTGCAAATTTTCAATTGGGTTATTTTGGGTAATTATTTTTAATTGGGTTTTTTCACTATTAAGTTATAGGAGTTCCTCCTATATTTTGGATATTAATCCCTTTTTGGTATATGATTTACACATATTTTCTCCCATTCCATAGGCTGCCTTTGAGGGATCCATGATTTCAATGCAAGAAAACTTAGATTTTTTTCTTCATTCTTTCTTTAAAACCTAATGGATAGTAGTCAAGCCCTTAACTTCTGTTGACTCAGTTTCCATATCTGCCAAAAGGGATAATAACACCATTCTTAATTGATTCTTTATCTTGTGAGCACCAGATGACTTAATATTTTTTAAGGTGCTTTGCATCATACACTTAAGTTATCGTCATTTTACATAACATTATCAAAATCCAACTCACATGTAGCATGTGTTTATAGAAAGCTAGTTTCTCTTAGATTTGTCCATAACAAGAGTCATAGAGATATTTTTGCAGTCTCTATTAGGTGGTAGGGAATGTGGTTGTATGTGACTTTTGAAATGCCTGGTCATCCATCTCTCCAGCTATTCATCTATGTATCCAACTCCAGTTAATAGTATTTATCTTCTCCTAATTATTTCATTCATAATAATTATAATGATATTTAAAATAATTACTATAATATTATACCTTACATGTACATGGTGCTTTACAGTTTACAAAGCACTTTGGTTTGCATACCATAGCAGTCAATTGTTTTTCCCTATTACATGTTTCTCTACTGAAGGTGGTCCATTTAAGCAAAATTTTAGCTGTATTCTTGCTAATGAGAAACAGAGATGGCTGTCTTAAATCATTGTTTATCTCTTTAACACATTGATCACATAACTTGTATCCTCATGTTAATATCATCAAGCTAGTTAGATGAAGTGGCTAATTACTTAGCAGGTACCCAAGGCCCAGAGAAAGTCCATGACTTGACTAAAATTAAATAGAAATTTAACCACAAGGGAAGATCTCCAGTCTGCGTTTCCTGATTTGGTCCAGACTCTGAACGCCTGTATACCTGATGAACCCCAGTATCCTCATCACAACAGCCTCCCCGTTTGCCTCATCCCGGAGAGCTACCATCATTGGCTCCATGCCACCTCCTTCTCCGCAGTGCCTCAGATGAAAAAAAAAACCATGTCACTCTTCTCCACGTCCTAACCCCATTCTGTCACTCCTGCCTGTATGCTGGTGAAATATACTTTTGGCTTGGGGAAGAAGATTTGCAAATCGCCAACTCGGAGAAGGTCTTGTTGGGGGCTGGAGTGATGCAGTGACCAGGTTCCAGGGGGAGAAACTGTTCTACGGAGAGGGCTGTCTCCTCTGTGGTCTCTGTACTGAGAAAGGTCACTCTGTTTTCTGTATCAGTTTTCCTAAATTTAGTTTGTAATGGGATATATATAAACGTATTATTTATATATACTCCCAGGTGTAAGAACCATAGTGTAATGAGGAGACATTGGAATTCATGAGTACAGCCTTACCATTTTACAGATGGGCAAACTGAGGCCTAATGAGTCTGAAGGATCTTGCCCAGTAAAATTGTCATGCACATGATAGAGTGGCAGAGCCAGCTCAGAACTCAGGGAAGCCTTGCCTGACTCTGCATAGAAAAAGTACAACCACCAAACATTTCCAAATCAACTCATATCTCTCCTTTATAGCACTTGTAAAAATTAAAACTAAATAATTATTTATTTATTTTGTTTACTGTCTTTCTCCTCCACTAGACTGGGAGCTCCTCGGGGGAGGAACTGGGTTTGTCTTGATCACTATCCTATCCTCAGTGTCTCACAGGATGCCTAGCACACAGAGAGTTCTTAATAAATATTTGTTGAGTAAATGAACAAATAGATGAATATATTAATGATAAATTAATAGACAAGCTAGGAATAGAGGCTGAGTTTTAAGATTCCAGAGTAGTAGTCCTCCTGTGGAGCAAACTGTCCCTCCGTATTTTATATCTTGTAACGTATTTTATATTTAATGATGGCATGAATGCATTTTTCATTCATTTTGTGTACAAAGGCAAAAGGTCCCCTTGCTTTTAGGATGACAAATACAAAGTGATTTAAAATTATATAGTATATTGAGGACTGGAACAGGACCAAGGATTGGTTCAAAGCTGGTGACAGGATCTGATGGCACAGCTGACTGACCCAGGGAGGCTGGTTGTTCCAAGGATTCTGTTTCCTATACTGCATCCCACCCCATCCTATCTTCACCTTCCATCCCCTACTGCCCTCTTCATCTCACTCCTCACCCACCCATTACAGACCCTTGCCCAGTTTTCCATGCAAAGGACAGGGAAAGCTGATTCCCAGAGCTTGGCTATAATTTGTCACTGGGGGTTGCCTGGGTGTAAGAGCTAATGTTTGCCCAGATGCTCGAGTCAACTGGATCCTTTTTAGAGCATACACTCAAGTCTCTCCCCTTCCTTCTGCCCTCATCCTCAGACGTTTGTGATCAAAGGCAGCCACGTGTACTGGTGACATTATTCTCCTGTTTTGGTCACTCCTAGGTAACCAGGTTGAGAGCAGGAGGATCATCCTGCTGCATTATTTAGTCTAGGTAGGCTTCCTGGAGCAGAAGCCCTTCAAGGTGTTTGGATAGCTTGTGAAGGACTGTCTGTCCATTGGCCAAAGTTTATCTTTTCATCTTCTTGCCTGAATCATGGGCCAATAAATTCCTCTGTCTGTTTTTTTTTTTTTAATTTATTTATTTATTTTTGGCTGTGTTGGGTCTTTGTTGCTGTGCGAGGGCTTTCTCCAGTTGCGGCGAGCAGGGGCCACTCTTCATCGCGGTGCGCGGGCCTCTCACTATTGCGGCCTCTCGTTGCGGAGCACAGGCTCCAGACGCGCAGGCTCAGTAGTTGTGGCTCACGGGCCTAGTTGCTCCGCGGCATGTGGGATCTTCCCAGACCAGGGCTCGAACCCGTGTCCCCTGCATTGGCAGGCAGATCCTCAACCACTGCACCACCAGGGAAGCCCCTCTGTCTGGTTTTGATTCTTGCTTCTTTGAACCATGTGACAGCACTAGCCCTTACCTCAGAGGGTACTGTCTTAAACATTGAGGTTTGAAAATTAGTTAATATCAGTCTGACATGATGTCCTATTTCTGACTTAAGTATGCTTCCAGTTAGAGAAGTAGCAGATCATGAAGGGAATTTAGGCTTCACCTTCCTTGGGATATTGAAGAGCAAACTGAGTTCCAGAAGAGAAAAATGACTTTTCCAAGTCCCCACAGCAAGTTCCTCTCCAGTTATTCCAATTTGTGATTTTTAAAGCTAGCCATTGTTAGTCACAAATAGACATTTGAGAAGGTGGATAAGAATCACCTAGGGAGCTTGCTAAATATGTTCTCTTTCAGTTGGTCTGTAGTAGGGCCCAGGGATATACACTTTAAACTCCCTTCCCATGTTCTGTTGTCTGAGGACTACACTTGCCCTGGTGTGGACCCTGAGGACACCCTGATTGGTAAAGTAAGTGCAGCCAGGCAGAAAAATGACTATTGAGATGGCCCAAGATGATTAAACAGAGGTAGATGAAAGGAGGTTGGAGAAGGTGATGGTAGTGGTGATAGAGGTGGAGGAGGATGCATTAGTGGTACATCTTAAACAGGGTCTTTTGATAGCGAGCAACAGAAATCAGTCAAGCAGCCCATATAATTTTTCTACAGCTGCCATAATAAAATACCACAGACTGGGGGCTTAATCAATGGAAATTTATTTTTCATAGTTCTGTTGGCTGGAAGTCCAAGTCCAAGGTGTCAGCACAGTTGATTTCATTCTAAGACCTCCCTCCTTGGCTTGCAGATGGCTGCCTTCTCGCTATGTTCTCCATGGTCCTTCCTCTGTGTGCACACATCCCTTGTGTCTCTTTGTATATCTAAATTTCCTCTTGTTAAAAGGACACCAGTCAGATTGGATTAGGGTCCCACCAATGGCTTCATTTAATTGCCTCTTTAAAGACCTTATCTCCAAATACAGTTACATTCTGGAGTACTGGGGTTAGAGCTCCAACATATGAATTTTGAGGGGACATAATTCAGCCCATAACACTGTCCTAGGCTCGCAGAGTTGATAGGGCACTGAGAGACCAGGCTTAGTAATGGGTAAATCCAAGTGGTCTAAGTTGAGAGGATGAGGTAAGTGGTCCTGGGGATGAGAGAACAATTTAGCCTGGAAAACCTAATGTTTTTATACTCTTCATTTCCCCTTCCTGGGGGTTATAGACATACTTTCAATCTTGCTGTGTTTCCATGAGATGATATAGAATTAAATTGTAAGGCTTTCATCCAAGTTCAAAAATATCAACCGCACAGATACACGTTGAAGACATGATCTAGAGTAGTGAATGAAAGATCATGACTGTTACTTAACTTTCTCTGAGGCAGCCATGAATAGAATATAAGGGTGTACACTGAGAAATCTACATTTAAGTTCCTGCTTCCACTTTTTGATGGAGACGCAGATCAATAGAATACTGACAGTAGAAAACAACCAAAAATTTAAAACTGATAATGCAATAACAGACACTCAAATGTACCAACTATATACCAGGCACAGTTTTAAGAGCTTTACGTATATTAACTAATCTTTACAGCAACTTTATGAGATAAGCATTGCTATTATATTCATCGTCCAGATAAGAAAAATTGGTACAAAGTGTAATTTTCCCAGGATCACCCTGTGAGTCATAGAGCTGGAAGTTGAACTCAGGGAGTCTGACTCTAGAGTTCTGTACTATGCTGTCTCTCAATGAAGAGTGCAGAAAATTGGAGATTTTTCTAGAACAATCAGTTTTCAGATGTACTTTAAGTTACCATATGGAAACGTGTTGATTCTGTATGAAGCATCAGAGTAGATCTAGAATCAGTGGCTGGGGAGATACATTGTTAAGCAGTTTCTGACTCAACTGTATAAAGAAATTTGGAATAGTTCAATAAGGGATTGGGCTACTATAGCAGATAGAGTTGACGGCCTATACCTAATAAACATTTTCCCTTTTTCTTTGCTTATAAAACTATTCTTTGTTCCAGAGGGCAGTGGGTACAACTCCAACTGCATTATTCACAATTGGTCAAGGCCAACTCTGTCAATCCTCTACCCCTCTGCCAATGACTGGTTTAGGGATGGGCATGTGATCATGTTCTGACCAGTGAGATGCTAGGGAACTCTTAGGGGACTTGGAAAGTTTTTCTACAATAATTATTAAAAGGGAGAGATATATGAGGAGAAAGCCTTTAGTGTGTACCACTTTTCTTCCTGTTTTAATAGTATCAGATGAAAGAAAGAAAATTGAGCCAGTGAGGAAAACCATCACTGATTTCCTATGAAATGGAAAGAGCCTTGGAACTTGGTGACTCTTTTGAGCAACCAAGCAACCCTGGTGCCACTTCCCTTCGGACTTCTTGTTAAGTGAGATGTCAAAACTTTGTATGGTTAAATATACTGTTACTGTGGCTCCAATCATCCTGATACAGCTGCCTTGGAAGATAATGAATTCAATCCTTGGAGGTATGTAAGCAGAACCTGGAGGCCCACTTATCAGGAATGTAATAGCAGGGGCTCAGGCTTTAGATAGGGTTTTACTGGAGAACAATTAAGGTCACTTCTAGTCCTAATAGTCTGTGATTGTCTTCATGCCCCTATACAACCCTGGCACAAGTCACTCTGTGTGACTCCCTATGTCTGCGTGTATTGAGTCAGGCTGGCAGAAACGGTTGACATTCTCTATGAGTCACTTGTAGTGTCAAGCCCTTGTAAAAAGGCAGAGGCTGTGATGTCACAGTTCCTCCAGTGACACAGCATCAGGGGACAGCCAGAAATAGACATGTGGAAGCCCTTGCCACCGGCGCTCTCTTGTACTCTGACACAAGTCACATTTCTCTTAGCTCAGAAGCCAGGCTGCTGGAGAATTGGTGAACCAAAATAGGCAGGACGTCTAGTCACTCTCCTAGAATTCCCCATCTGCTCTGACAAAGTTCTGGGGACACCCAAGGTGAAACTTGCCCAGCAGAACATTGAGAAAGTGACAGAGATTTAGCTGGGCTTTGGTTCCCCATCACAGTGAGACCCTCAGAAAATAAGGCACTGAGAAAACGTCTAGAGTCAGCTTTGTCCTCAACGCATTCTTGAGACCTAAGGTTGGGAAGTGTTGGAGACCATGGTCTGCTTCATCTCTTATGTCCTGGTGCTGCAGGCTGCTGGTTGCTGCTGAATGTAGCAGCCAGACCCTTTAGAGCCATGCCAGCCATCTGATGGGATGCAGAGAAGCCAGAGACCTCTGGCACTTTTGCTTAGAAACAATTTTTACATAATATCGGTTATCATAGCAGCAGATAATATTTGTTGGGGTTTTAGGGGATCAGTAGAAAATACCTACCTTTTTCCCTAAATCTAAGCCAATTCAGTGATGGATGTAAGAATCAGGAACATGGTTATCAAAGTGTCAACTCTGTTACTGATGAAAGTTAGGTTGGAGCATTTGGCTGAAGGATGAGGAAACAATGGATGTCCTAATACTGCATCTCAGAAAAGAACATTCTCAGACCAGGAGAGCATGTCCAATCACAGGCATCCCCTTAGAGAGTGGGAATCTCCTTTGTTGAACTTAATGCATGGCTGAGAGCAGACCCCAAAGTACCCTTCCAAATGCACACTCGGAAAAATCTCCTCTCCCTTGGGAAGTGTGAGAGTAAAAGTGGGAAGAGAGGCCAGGAATGTTGGTCTAGCTGAAGTCCCTGCACATGGAAATATGATGAGTGAGAAATAAGTGTTTCTCCCAACCATACTGGCTGAGTCCTCAATATTTGCTAGACACTGTGCCAGGTATCTGCATAGACTATACAGTTTAATTCTATTTTCAACCTTCTGAGGAAAGTCCTAGTATTATCTTCATCCCACAAATGGAGAAACCGAGAAACTGAGGCCCAGAAAGATCAAGACCTTTGCTGAGGTGGCACACCCAGTATGTGGTGAGAGGGGATCAGGATGGAGCCGTGTATGAGGCCAGAACCCACCTTGTAGGCACCATGCCACACCTCTTTGTCATGACTGTGCACTGTGGTTGGGGTACCATGAGGAGATGGGAGAACACAGGATTCATGATCGGGAGACTTGGGCTCTGACCCAAGTTCGGCCACGTCTTAGCCCCACAACTGTGGTGTCCTCACCTGCAAAATAGGGATTGTGAGGCCTTTCTGAGAAGCTCAGGAAGTCCCTATGAGGGTCAAGTGAGATCATGGGTATTAAAGTGTTTGGTAACTGGCAGGCCCCAGGCACACATGTGCATCTGGGAGTGGGAGAGCTCTGAGTTCCATCCCTGCCTCCCCTAAGAACTTTCCCAATGATGTGGTCCAGCCTCTTGATTTGCAATACCTCAGTTTTGCCACCTGTAAAATGAGCGCACTAGTCCTTGACCTAACTAACCTCTCAGAGGTGTTGAGATAACTCAAAGGGGGTAAGGCTAAGACAGTGCTTTCTTTGTGCACTATTGATATTCAGGAATTTGATGAGGACTGTTATTTTCTGTGAGATATGTTGAGGACAGTGACTATTTTTGGTGATAAAATGATTTTTTTATACTTTCATAGACTCACTTATCTGAAGAATTTAAAGGTTGGTAAATTTAGCTTTGCATCTCAGCAATTTTATTATACAAAATAAAATACTGAAAGAAAAATCTTTTTCTAATTCAAATGATTCAACTCAGAAACATAAGCAAGTATTAGCTTTGTAGTCAGCCTTATGTGCTAAGGGGCTAAGGGGCATAAAATAAAGATCCAAACATGCGTATAGCGCTCACTGTGTGTCTATTATGATTCTAGATACTTTAAATATATTCATTTATTTAATGTTCACAATAACCCTGTGAACAGGCGTATTATTATCTCCATTTTGTAAGTGGGGAGTAGGGGAAACAGAGGCTCAGAGAGGTTAAGTGACATGCCCAGGATCTCACAGAGCATAAGGAGCAGAATCAGGGTTTGAACCCAAGCAGGGCAGCTTCAGAATCTATTGTCTTAACCATTAGAGCAGGACTTGAGAAGCATAGTCTCTGCCTTCAAACAGCTTGCAGGACAGTTTACGAACCAGTTGACAGGCAAGAATTACATAGGAAATAAATAAATTAGAAAGCCATACAAGACACTACTGTGTTGAACTACATGCCAAATGACGCTGTCTGAACTACAGGATTAAAAGATTCAGAGTAGAGCAAGGTCATGGAAGTGATACGGGAGAGGTGGTACCTGACCTGGGCCTTTTAGGGCAGTAGGATTTGAATAGGTAGGTAAAACAATAAGACCATCCACGTGGTACTTGGCCCAGCCTAATGGACCTCTTAATTGAGAAAGCATTGGCTGAAAAAATACCACTAAATAAGGAAATGTATCATACAAAGAAGACGGCTCTAGGAATAAACAGAGGACAGTATTCCAGACCACTTACTAATCGTATGACAATTTGTGCTTCAGTGTCTTCATCCGTAAAATGCAGATAGTAATTCCAACTTTGCCTTCCTTCCAAAGTCAAGCTCATTTTGAAAATAACAAAGTACTGTATACATATGCAGTGAAGTAATATTTTTAAAATAATTTATATTTTTAGATAATTTATATTTTTATCTTTTTTCTTCCCAATTACAGGGGCTTTGCCCTAGTTGGCTGAGGAGTCTTTTGCCTAGAAAAATGAAGGACAAGATTACGAATGCCAGAGGAGGGATACACACCAAAAGGAACATCCATAAAACCAGGCTGTAGTTTACTTGAGAGGGAGCTGCCTAAATTCCTTTAGCTGCCTGTTTGGCATATATCAAGACCAGGCTTTATCTAAGGGATGTCTGCCCCTGAAGGCCAGGTAGAAGAGCCTGCCCCTTTCTGGCTTCAAAGCTAGTAGGAAACAGGAGAGAGAAGGGAGTGAAAGAGCAGAGCAAAGAGACATGGTCCTAATTTTCTCATCCCTGTGTTGCCTTTGGCACAGGAAGCCAGAGGCTCATTAGAGAAATTGGGCCGACATTGACTGAGATTTGCTTCTTCACCAGCCTAGGACACAAGATGGACCTGCCAGTCCCGTGTGGTGTAGGTTGGTCCCAAGAATACTTGAGAGTGTGTTTGGGGATCTTGCCAGTGTGGGTTATGGTGGTAGGGGCAAGCTGGTCCTGCAGTGAAGACTGAGGGTAGACCTGCCAGGTGGGGAGAGTGGAGTTACAGCCAAACCTCGAAGTCTCTGCTTCTAGCAGTAGGTGGGGTGAAGCCCAGGTGGCCAGGGGCCCCCAGTCTGTATTCTGATTGAAGAAAAAGAGCAAACGAGAAGCAGTGTCCTGCCAGCTTCCCTTTCTGCCATGTGGGGCAGAGGGGCAGGTGGATATGAGTTGGACAAGAGATGTGATTTCTGGACCACAGTGGGCAGGAGACCATCCTTCTACCTATATATCACCGTGAACAATTTTAAACCATAACTGTAGACTTCTCCCTCTCTCCACGTTTTTCTTATACACAGAATTCCTCTTGCTGGAGAAGCAGGGAGAGGCTGTTTGAAAGATTAAAACATTTTTATTCTCAGGAGACTGATACTACCTAAAATGACCATTTAGATAATAAGAGCAGACAGGTTTTAAACTAGATTGATCATTTAGTTCATTTTTCTACTAACTGTCAGGTGAGGGTTATAGACAAATGAAAGTTCACTTACGAGCAAGATAAATCCAAGTTGAAGTGGGAACAAAATTGTGTGATTCAATTATGTATAATGGTATTGTTTTTAAACATTTCCGACTGAAAGTAACCCATCTAAATATTGAATTTTAAAATATTAAGCAACATTAACCTTTGGCTGAAGCAAGATAATATTTGTAAAAGTTCCTGGCACATATTAAGTGCTAGGTGAATATTAATTGTTTTCATGTTGTTTGGGGTCAAGGTCAGGAAATAGAACCACTCTGTTCTTTGTATCACAGCTCTTTTAGAGCCTGAATGCTGGGCAAGATGGACCCAGAATAGCATCACTGCTTTTCCTTTGTGTGATGATGTGAGGAAGTGTGGTCCAGAGGAGAGATTCCCAAACCTGGTCCTGCATTAGAATCATCTGGACTGCTTATTTAAAAATATAGATAATTTCTCCTCTGGTTGCCCTTGTGATTATGATTCAGTATTTCTGGGGAGGTGCCAAGGCATCTTTTAAACACCATTAGAAATCTGTTCGGATGGCATTGTAAATACCAAGGAGCACTGTGGTACATCTTCAGTTATTTTTTTCCTTCTTTGATTGTTGTTGACTCTCACAGACTCACATATAGGTAGACTAGAGAACGTCTGGTTTGATTGTTTTTTTAGTTTTGTCTGTGTCTAACCAGCTCAGCTTCTGTCAATTCCCTAAATTCCAAAACAAAATAAACGTAAGGAATGATGAGATTTTTTTGCTGGCCAGGTCAAAGAAAACGGCATCTCCCCTTTACTTCAGAACACAGTCTCCATGCCAAGAGCAAAGATTAGGTGTGAGGGGAAATCCTTAACTGGACAGAACCATTTTCTTGTTTTTCTCTCCTTTTTTCCTCCCTGTTTTCATGTCCCAGAGGTCCATTGTTGCTGTCAAGTCTCAAAGAGGATTTTTATTGCAGCACAAATTGCTTAGCAAGCAAGGTGCATGCTAGAATTCCTATAAGAAAGTCTTCTTTCTTTAGAGTCCTAGCACTTTCTCCCACTTCTGCCACCAGTTTTAGGGTGCCGTTGCCTTACTGTGGCCTCCCCAGCACTTTCTGAGTCATTCTTTTTGGTTGGTCACCTGACCAAAACTGGTGCCCTGGCTGAAGCTGGCAAATGGCCATTGCGCTGAACATAATCGTTCCAGTAAAACATGGCTGATTAGCAAAGAAATCTCCATACGCCTTTCTATTCTAATTTTGCTGTTAGAATTCTGGTCCCTCTCAGAGGTCACACTAACCTAGTTAAGGCTCTAGGAGAAAATACTGTCGTTCCAGCTCATTGCATTTGCATTAAAATATATTGTCCTTCAGCTGACATGCTAACCAGCAACTCGTCGTCTGCAACTTCTCGCAAAACCTGAACTGCAGGGCACCATCCGTTATTTAAGCTGGAATCGGGGAAGCTCAGCGAAAATATATGATGGGCAGCAAGACATGAAGGCCCTTAAAGTTCTAGCTCTGTGCACTTCACTCTGGATAAAGTGAAAAGATTTTGATGTAAAGAAGATTACTGCATAGTAAAGGATGCTAACTGCTGGGGTCCTTCCACTGTCGCATCCTGTAGAGATGATATGGTATTGTGAGAGCATGAATGTCAGAGTCAGACTTCCTGGTTGAGATTCCTGTTCTACTACGGACAAAGTTTGGGGATTTGGGCAGGTTACTTAGCTTTTTTGTGCCACAGTGTATATTTCTATAAAACAGGAGTGATAATAAAATAGTGCATATCTCACTGGGTTACCATGAGGCTCAAATGAGATCACTGCTGTAGAGTAATATGTTACATATGGTCAATCGATGTTAGCTATTATTATTATTTTACTGTTAGTATTATGTATGCTCAATCGATGTTAGCGACTTATTTATTTATTTATTTTAACATCTTTATTAGAGTATAATTGCTTTAAAATGGTGTCTTAGTTTCTGCTTTATAACAAAGAGAATCACCTATACATATACATATATCCCCATATCTCCTCCCTCTTGCATCTTCTTCCCACACTCCCTGTCCCACCCCTATCCCACCCCTCAGCTCGGTCACAAAACACGGAGCTGATCTCCCTGTGCTACGTGGTGGCTTCACACTAGCTATCTGTTTTACATTTGGTAGTGTATATATGCCCATGCCACTCTCTCACTTCATCCCAGCTTACCCTTCCCCCTCCCCATGTCCTCAAGTCCATTCTCTACATCTGCATCTTTATTCCTGTCCTGTCCCTAGGTTCTTAAGAACCTTTTTTTTTTTTCTTTAAGATTCCATAGCATATGGTATTTGTATTTCTCTTTCTGACTTACTTCACTCTGTATGACAGTCTCTAGGTCCATCCACCTGACTACAGATAACTCAATTTCGTTTCTTCTTATGGCTGAGTAATATTCCATTGTATATATGTGCCACATCTTCTTTATCCATTCGTCTGTTGATAGACACTTAGGTTGCTTCCATGTCCTGGCTATTGTAAATAGAGCTGCAGTGAACATTGTGGCACATGACTCTTTTTGAATTATGGTTTTCTCAGGGTATATGCCCAGTAGTGGGATTGTTGGGTCATATGGTAGTTCTATTTTTAGTTTCTTAAGGAACCTCCATACTGTTCTCCATAGTGGCTGTATCAATTTACATTCCCACCAGCAGTGCAAGAGGGTTCCCTTTTCTCCACACCCTCTCCAGCATTTATTGTTTGTAGATATTTTGGTGACGGCCATTCCGACTGGTGTGAGGCGAGATACCTCATTGTAGTTTGATTTGCATTTCTCTAATGATTAGTGATGTTGAGTATTCTTTCATGTGTTTGTTGGCAATCTGTATATCTTCTTTGGAGAAATGTCTATTTAGGTCTTCTGCCCATTTTTGGATTGGGTTGTTTGTTTTTTGATACTGAGTGGCATGAGCTGTTTGTAAATTTTGGAGGTTAATCCTTTGTCAGTTGCTTCATTTGCAAAGTATTTTTTCCCATTCTGAGGGTTATCTTTTCGTCTTGCTTATGGTTTCCTTTGATGTGCAAAAGATTTTAAGTTTCATTAGGTCTCATTTGTTTAGTTTTGTTTTTATTTCCATTTCTCTAGGAGGTGGGTCCAAAAGGATCTGGCTGTGATTTATGTCATAGAGTGTTTTGCCTATGTTTTCCTCTAAGAGTTTTACAGTGTCTGGTCTTACATTTAGGTCTTTAATCCATTTTGAGTTTATTTTTGTGTATGGTGTTAGGGAGTGTGCTAAATTCATTCTTTTACATGTAGCTGTCCAGTTTTCCCAATACCACTTATTGAAGAGGCTGTCTTTTCTCCGTTGTATATTCTTGCATCCTTTATCAAAAATAAGGCGACCATATGTGCGTGGGTTTAGCTCTGGGCTTTCTATCCTGTTCCATTGATCTATATTTCTGTTTTTGTGCCAGTACCATACTGTCTTGATTACTGTAGCTATGTAGTATAATCTGAAGTCAGGGAGGCTGATTCCTCCAGCTCCATTTTTCTTTCTCAAGATTGCTTCGGCTATTCGGGATCTTTTGTGTTTCCATACAAATTGTGAAACTTTTTGTTCTAGCTCTGTGAAACATGCCATTGATAGTTTGATAGGGATTGCATTGAATCTGTAGATTGCTTTGGGTAGTATAGTCATTTTCAAAATGTTGATACTTCCAATCCAAGAACATGGTATATCTCTCCATCCATTTGTATCATCTTTAATTTCTTTCATAAGTGTCTTATAGTTTTCTGCATACAGGTCTTTTGTCTCCTTAGATAGGTTTATTCCTAGGTATTTTATTTTTGTTGCAATGGTAAATGGGAGTGTTTCTTTAATTTCTCTTTCAGATTTTTCATCATTAGTGTATAGGAATGCAAGAGATTTCTGTGCTTTAATTTTGTATCCTGCTACAAATTCATTGATTAGTTCTAGTAGTTTTCTGGGAGAGTGTTTAGGATTCTCTATGTATAGTATCATGTCATCTGCAAACAGTGACAGTTTTACTTCTTCTTTTCTGATTTGGATTCCTTTTATTTCTTTTTCTTCTCTGATTACTGTGGCTAAAACCTCCAAAACTTTGTTGAATAATAGTGGAGACAGTGGGCAACCATGTCTTTTTCCTGATCTTAGAGGAAATGATTTCAGTTTTTCACCATTAAGAATGATGTTGGCTGTGGGTTTGTCATATATGACCTTTATTATGTTGAGGTAAGTTCCCTCTCTGCCTACTTTCTGGAGAGTTTTTATCATAAATGTCTGTTGAATTTTGTCAAAAGCTTTTTCTGCATCTATTGAGATGATCATATGGTTTTTCTCCTTCAATTTGTTAATATGGTGTATCACATTGATTGATTTGCATATATTGAAGAATCCTTGTGTTCCTGGGATAAACCCCACTTGATCCTGCTGTATGATCCTTTTTATGTGCTGTTGGATTCTGTTTGCTAGTATTTTGTTGAGGATTTTTGCATCTATGTTCATCAGTGATATTGGCCTGTAGTTTTCTTTTTTTGTGCCAACTTTGTCTGATTTTGGTATCAGGGTGAAGGTGGCCTGGTAGAATGAGTTTGGGAGTGTTCCTCCCTCGCTATATTTTCAAAGAGTTTGAGAAGGATAGGTGTTAGCTCTTCTCTAAATGTTTGATAGAATTCACCTGTGAAGCTATCTGGTCCTAGGCTTTTGTTTGTTGGAAGATTTTTAATCACAGTCTCAATTTCAGTGCTTGTGATTGGTCTGTTTATATTTTCAATGTCTTCCTGGTTCAGTCTCAGAAGCTTGTGCTCTTCTAAGAATTTGTCCATTTCTTCCAGGTTGTCCATTTTACTGGCATATAGTTGCTTGTAGTAATCTCTTATGATCTATTGTATTTCTGCAGTGTCAGTTGGTACTTCTCCTTTTTCATTTCTAATTCTATTGATCTGAGTCTTCTACCTTTTTTTCTTGAAGAGTCTGGCTAATGGTTTATCAATTTTGTTTATCTTTTCAAAGAACCAGCTTTTAGTTTTATTGATCTTTGCTATTGTTTCCTTCATTTCTTTTTCATTTCTTTCTCCTTTTTTTTGAGTTTTTGAATTTTATTTTGCTTATTGTTTTATACAGCAGGTTCTGATTACTTATCCATTTTACACATATTAGTGTATATATGTCAATCCTAATCGCCCAGTTCATCACACCACCACCACCCCCTCGCCACTTTCCCCCCTTGGTGTCCGTACGTTTGTTCTCTACATCTGTGTCTCTATTTCTGCCCTGCAAACCAGTTCATCTGTACCATTTTTCTAGGTTCCACATATATGCGTTAATACACAATATTCGGTTTTCTCTTTCTGACTTATTTCACTATATGTGACAGTCTCTAGATCCACCACGTCTCTACAGATGACCCAGTTTCGTTCCTTTTCATGGCTGAGTAACATTCCATTGTATATATGTACCACACTTTCTTTATCCATTCATCTGTTGATGGGCATCTAGGTTGTTTCCATGACTGAGTAACATTCATGGCTGAGTAACATTCCATTGTATATATGTACCACATATATGTACCACACTTTCTTTATCCATTCATCTGTCGATGGGCATCTAGGTTGTTTCCATGACCTGGCTGTTGTAAATAGTGCTGCAGTGAACATTGGGGTGCATGTGTCTTTTTGAATTATGGTCTTCTCTGGGTATATACCCAGTAGTGGGATTGCTGGGTCATAAGGTAATTCTATGTTTAGTTTTTTAAAGAGCCTCCATACTGTTCTCCACAGTGGCTGTATCAATTTACATTCCCACCAACAGTGCAAGAGGGTTCCCTTTTCTCCACACCCTCTGCAGCACTTGTTGTTTGTAGATTTTCTGATGATGCCCATTCTAACTCGTGTGAGGTGATATCTCATTGTAGTTTTGATTTGCATTTCTCTAATTATTAATGATGCTGAGCATTCTTTCATGTGTTTGTTAGCAATCTGTATATCTACTTTGGAGAAATGTCTATTTAGGTCTTCTGCCCATTTTTTGATTGGGTTGTTTGTTTTTTTAATATTGAGCTGAATGAGCTGTTTGTATATTTTGGAGATTAATCCTTTGTCAGTTGATTCATTTGCAAATATTTTCTCCCATTCTGAGGGTTGTCTTTTCATCTTGTTTATGGTTTCCTTTGCTTTGCAAAAGCTTCGGAGTTTCATTAGGTCCCATTTGTTTGTTTTTGTTTTTATTTCCATTACTCTAGGAGGTGGATTTAAAAAGATCTTGCTGTTATTTATGTCAAAGAGTATTCTTTCTATGTTTTTCTCTAAGAGTTTTATAGTGTTCAGTCTTACATTTAGGTCTCTAATCCATTTTGAGTTTATTTTTGTGTATGGTGTTAGGGAGTGTTCTAATTTCTTTCTTTTACATGTAGCTGTCCAATTTTCCCAGAACCACTTATTGAAGACATTATCTTTTCTCAATTGTATATCCTTGCCTCCTTTGTCATAGATTAGTTGACAATAGGTGTGTGGGTTTATCTCTGGGCTTTCTATCCTGTTCCACTGATCTATATTTCTGTTTTTGTGCCAGTACCATATTGTCTTGATTACTGTAGCTTTGTAGTATAGTCTGAAGTCAGGGAGTCTGATTCCTCCAGCTCCGTTTTTTTCCCTCAGGACTGCTTTGGCTATTCGGGGTCTTTTGTGTCTTCATACAAATTTTAAGATTTTTTGTTCTAGTTCTGTAAAAATTGCCATTGGTAATTTGTTAGGGATTGCATTGAATCTGTAGATTGCTTTGGGTTGTATAGTCATTTTCACAATACTGATTCTTCCAATCCAAGAACATGGTATATCTCTCCATCTGTTTGTATCATGTTTGATTTCTTTCATCAGTGTCTTATCGTTTTCTGCATACAGGTCTTTTGTCTCCCTAGGTAGGTTTATTCCTAGGTATTTTATTCTTTTTTTGCAATGGTAAATGGGAGTGCTTCCTTAATTTCTCGTTCAGATTTTTCATCATTAGTGTATAGGAATGCAAGATATTTCTGTGCTTTAATTTTGTATCCTGCAACTTTACCAAATTCATTGATTAGCTCTAGTAGTTTTCTGGTAGCATCTTTAGGATTCTCTATGTATAGTATGATGTCATCTGCAAACAGTGACCGTTTTACTTCTTGTTTTTCGGTTTGTATTCCTTTTATTTCTTTTTCTTCTCTAATTGCCGTGAGTAGGACTTCCAAAACTATGTTGAATAATAGTGGCGAGAGTGGACCTCCTTGTCTTTTTCCTGGTCTTAGAGGAAATGCTTTCAGTTTTTCACCATTGAGAATGATAGTTGCTGAGGGTTTGTCATATATGGCCTTTATTATGTTGAGTTAGGTTCTTCATTTATTTCTGATCTGATCTTTATGATCTCTTTCCTTCTGCTAACTTTAGGGTTTTTTTTTTTTCTTCTTTAATTGCTTTAGGTGTAAGGTTAGGTTGTTTATTTGAGATGTTTGTTGTTTCTTGAGGTAGGATTGTATTGCCATAAAAATTCCCTCTTAGAACTGCTTTTGCTTCATCCCATAGGTTTTGGGTCATCGTGTTTTCATTGTCATTTGTTTCTTGGTATTTTTTGATTTCTTTAGTGATCTCTTGGTTATTTAGTAGCATATTGGTTATCCTCCATATGCTTGTATTTTTTACAGATGTTTTTCCTGTAATTGATATCTAGTCTCACAGCATTGTGATCGTAAAAGATACTTGATACAATTTCAATTTTCTTAAATATACTAATGCTTGATTTGTGACCCAAATTATGATCTACCCTGGAGAATGTTCCATGAGCACTTGAGAAGAAAGTGTATTCTGTTGTTTTTGGATGGAATGTCCTATAAATATCAATTAAGTCCATCGTGTTTAATGTGTCATTTAAAACTTGTGTTTACTTATGTATTTTCATTTTGGATGATCTGTCCATTGGTGAAAGTGGGGTGTTAAAGTCCCCTACTATGATTGTGTTACTGTCGATTTCCCCTTTTATGGCTGTTAGCATTTGCCTTCTGTATTGAGGTGCTCCTATGTTGGGTGCATAAATATTTACAATTGTTATATCTTCTTCTTGGATTGATCCCTTGATCATTGTGTAGTGTCCTTCTTTGTCTCTTGTAATAGTCTTTATTTTAAAGTCTATTTAGTCTGATATGAGAATTGCTACTCCAGCTTTATTTTGACTTCCATTTGCATGGAATATCTTTTTCCATCCTCACACTTTCAGTCTGTGTTTGTCCCTCAGTCTGAAATGGGTCTCTTGTAGACAGCATATATATGGGTCTTGTTTTTGTATCCATTCATCCAGTCTATGTCTTTTGGTTGGGGCATTTAATCCATTTACATTTAAAGTAATTATCCATATGTATGTTCCTATTACCATTTTCTTAATTGTTTTGGGCTTGTTATTGTAGGTCTTTTCCTTCTCTTGTGTTTCCTGCCTAGAGAAGTTCCTTTAGCATTTATTGTAAAGCTGGTTTTGTGGTGCTGAATTCTCTTAGCTTTTGCTTGTCTGTGAAGGTTTTTATTTCTCCGTGAAATCTGAATGAGATTCTTGCTGGGTAGAGTAATCTTGGTTGTAGTTTTTTCCCTTTCATCACTTTAAATATTTCCTGCCAGTCCCTTCTGGCTTGCAGAATTTCTGCTGAAAGATCAGCTGTTAACCTTATGGGGATTCCCTTGTATGTTGTTTTTCCCTTGCTGCTTTTAATATTTTTTCTTTGTATTTAGTTTTTGATAGTTTGATTAATATGTCTTCGTGTGTTTCTCCGTGGATCTATCCTTTATGGAACTCTCTGTGCTTCCTGGGCTTGATTGACTCTTTCCTTTCTCATATTAGGGAAGTTTGGAACTATAACCTCTTCAAATATTTTCACAGTCCCTTTCTTTTTCTCTTCTTCTTCTGGGACCCCTATAATTCGAATGTTTGTGCATTTAGTGTTGTCCCAGAAGTGTCTAAAACTGTCTTCAGTTCTTTTCATTCTTTTTTCTTTATTTTTCTCTGCAGTAGTTATTTCCACTATTTTATCTTCCAGGTCACTTATCCGTTCTTCTGCCTCAGTTATTCTGCTATTGATTCCTTCTAGAGAATTTTTAAGTTCATTTATTGTGTTGTTCGTCTCTGTTTTTTTGCTCTTTAGTTCTTCTAGGTCCTTGTTAAACATTTCTTGTATTTTCTCAATTTTATTTTCAAGATTTTGGATCATCTTTACTATCATTACTCTGAATTCTTTTTCAGGTAGACTGCCTATTTCCTCTTCGTTTGTTTGGTCTGGTGGGTTTTTGCCTTGTTCCTTCATCTGCTGTGTGTTTCTCTGTCTTCTCATTTTGCTTAACTTACTGTGTTTGGGGTCTCCTTTTCGCAGGTTGCAGGTTTGTATTTTTGGGTGTCTGCCCCCAGTGGCTAAGGTTAGTTCAGTGGGTTGTGTAGGCTTTCTGGTGGAGGGGAATAGTGCCTGTGTTCTGGTCGATGAGGCTGTATCTTGTCTTTCTGGTGGGCAGGAGAGTGTCTGGTGGTTTGTTTTGGGGTGTCTGGGACCTTATTATGATTTTAGGCAACCTCTCTGCTAATGGGTGGGTTTTTGTTCCTGTCTTGCTAGTTGTTTGGCATAGGGTGTCCAGCACTGTAGCTTCCTGGTCATTGAGTGGAGCTGAGTCTTAGCGTTGAAATGGAGATCTCTGGGAGAGCTTTCACCATTTGATATTACATGGAGCCTTGAGGTCTCTGGTGGACCTATGTCCTGAACTCAGCTCTCCCACCTCAGAGGCACAGGCCTGACACCCGGCCAGAGCACCAAGACCCTGTCAGCCACACAGCTGTCCGGCTATGTCATAGAGCCCCAGGAGGTACTCTTTGCCCCCTACGGTGATGCTAATATGAAGTGGTGTGAGGCTGGGACGATGTGGCCCCCAGCTGCCCTCTCCTTTCTCCCAAGTCCTGTAGCCACATTTCCCCTTTGGGGCTTGGGGCAGTAGGGAAGGCGGCTGTAGGAAGGTCAAGGAGGTCGGCCCCGGGTGCCGAGGGGGTCACAACTTTTATTAGTAACCATCACACACCTACAGAACAGTTAATCCTTCATGTGTCTCATTGATATAATTCTTAAAGACCTATTTGAGAAAAGATATCCAGGTGCTGAGACTACAACAGTAAATGAGAAGGGATGGTTTCTCCCTCTGCAAAGATTACATTCCAGAGAGACAGCCTGGAAGTTAAGTTACGAATCACTGCAGGTTCAAGAAGAGGGTGGAAGGTCATTTTACAAGAATGTTATAAATTTGTTTTTATTGGTTGGGAGGTTGTAAATTGCTTAGAACAATACCTGATACCATATACTAAGCCTGTAATATTTTTATTTATATTATTATTGTTATAGTAATGTAATTTCCACCTGTACTTACTTGTAGTATCTTGTTCAAACTTTATGACAACCTTGTGAGAAAGGTACTATGATTACCGTATGTTACTGATGAGGAAATCAAGGCTTAGATAGGTTAAGTAACTTAATGTCACATAACATTTATGTGACAGAACCACAATTTACACCAGCTACATTGGCTCTTTTGGAATTCTTGTTTGCTTATTTGTCATAACCTGTGTCTCTCAAAGCAATTGCAGAGGTATAAAAAGTCTGTTTTCCGTCTTTTGACTTGTACATTCTAAATCATTCTCTTCTTTTAAGGGGAGAGCTGTCAAATGTTTAGTGATGCATAGTGAGCTTTTGAAGGTCCTTGGCTATAACAAGTTTCAGTGGACTGAATATTTGTGTCCCCCTCAAGTTCATATGTTGCACTCCTAACCTTTAATGTGAAGGTGTTTGGAGGTGTAGGCCCTCATGATTAAGTCATGATGGTGGAGCCCTAATGAATGAAGTTTGTGCCCTTATGAAAGAGACCCCGGGGCACTCCCTTGCCCCTTCTGCTATGTGATGCTACAGTGAGAAGACAGCCATCTCTGAACCAGGATGTTATTTTCATCAGACACTGAATTTGGTGGTGCCTTGATTTTGGCCTTCCCAGCCTCCAGAACTGTGAGAGTTAAATGTTTGTTGCTTAAGCAACCCAGTTTATGGATTTTTGTTATAGCAGCTTGAACAGACTGAGACACAGATCTTTGTAGGGAAGGGGGCCACAACATTTGGTCCCTAGGGATTCCCTGTGGTTTGAGCTCTCACTCATTATTACATGACCTGGAGAGTTTATCTACCTCACTTCCAGACTTTAGGCAAGACTGTATCTAATCCTTCCTCAAGAAAACATCTAATTTAAAAACATTCTTGCAGACAAGGGGAATCTATATTCTCCCTTTATGAACTTTAAATAAAGTTGGACTAAGAAAAAATAAGAGTTGGAAGAAACTGTAAAGATCATTTAAACCAACTCCTCCAATTTGTATTTGAGGTGGAGACCCAGGGAAGGAATGGGAATTGCCCAAGTTTACTTGGTTAACTACTGTACAGCATGGTGGCTGAGCATGTTGACACTGGAGCCAGATGGCCTGGGTTTGACTTCCAGCTCTACTGCCTCCTAGTTGTGAAACCTCTTTGTAAAATGGTGGTAATAATAGTACATACTTCAAAAGGTTGTTGTGAGGATTAAGTGAGTTACTATATGTAAAGCACTTGGAACAGAGGCTGGCTGATAATAAACTATACATAAGTATTTACTATTCTTTTTTTTTGTCGACAGAACTAGGATTTGGGTCCAGATTGCTTAACTCCCTGCTTAGTGCACTTTTTATTTTCTTAAACTCTCTCTGTCATGATCTTCTTTGCATCTAGCTGAGGTTCATCTTAGTTTAGTTTGACCCCTGCCCACTGTTCTGTTCTTAGTCTGGTTATATTTGTAGTCCTTATGGATACTACCTTCACAAATTAGATCATGGGACTCTGAGGTCATATAGACCTAGGACTGAATTCCAACTTTACCACATATAGTTAGTTAGCCTCCTGTGCCTCTCGTTTTTCATTTGTAGACTGGGGTTAAAGAACAGTACCTACCAAAGCTTCTGCACGACAAAGGAAACAATTAATAAAATGAAAAGGCAACCTACGGAAGGGGAGAAGATGTTTGCAAACCATGTATTGGATATTATCTAAAATATATAAGAAACTCCTATGACTCAATAGCAAACACACACACGCACACACACACAAAGAATCGAATTTTAAAACGAGCAAAGGAACTGAATAGACATTTCTCCAAAGAAGACATACAAATGGCTAACAGGTACCTGAAAAGATGCTCAAAATCACTAATCATAAGGGAAATGCAGATCAAAACAACAATGAAATCTCACCTCACACCTGTTAGGATGGCTATTATACATATACACATATATGTACATATATACACATATATATATATACACATATACATACACACACATATATACCTATATGTATATATATGTAGATATGTTGGTGAGGATATAGAGAAAAGGGGACACTTGTACACTGTTGGTGGAAATGTAAATTAGTATAGACACAATTTACAACAAAGTTGGAAAACATTATGGAGGTTCCTCAAAAAATTTTTAAAAAAGTACTATATGATCCAGCAATTCCTTTTCTGGGTATATCCCCAAAGGAAATGATATCTCTTGAAGAGCTATCTGTGTTCGCATGTCCATCACAGCATTAGTCATAATAGTCAGGATGTGAAAGCAATGTAAATGTGAATTTACATTTACATTAATTGTGAATGGATTTCTTAAATGTAGTATATACATAAAATGGAATATTGTTTAGCCTTAAAAAAATGGAAATCTTGCCTTTTGCGACAATATGGATGAACCTTGAGGACATCACGTTACGTGAAATAAGCCAGTCACAGAAGTACTAATACTACAGGATGCCACTTACATGATGAATGTAAAATAGTCAAACTCATAGAAGCAGGGAGTAGAATGGTGGTTGCCAGGGACTGGGGGAGATGGAAATGGGGATGTCTTAGTCATAGGGTACAAAGTTTCAGTTGATGAATAAGTACTGGAGACCTACTCTACGGCATAGTACCTGCCTTAGTCTGTTTGGGCTTCTATAACAAAATGTCACAGACTGGTTAGCTTATAAGCAACAGAAATTTGTTGCTTATAGTTCTGGGAGTGAGAATTCTGAGATCAGGGTGCCAGTATGGTCAAGTAAGGGGCTTTTTCCAGGTTGCAGACTTCTCATTGTATCTTCACATGGCAGAAGTGACTAGGGATCTCTGTAGTATCTATTTTATAAGAGCACTAATCCCATTCATGAGGGCTCCACCCTTATGACCTAATTACCTCCCAAAGGTCCCACCTACTAATACCATCACTTTTGGGGGTTAGGAGTTCACCGTATGAATTTTTGGGGGGACACAAACATTCAGGTCATCACTGTTCCTATAGTTAATGATACTGTATTGTACACTTAATATTTTGCTAAGAGGGTAGATCATATGTTAAGCATTTTTATCACAAAAAATAATGACTTATGATTAAGAGGGCAGGAGGAAACTTTTGGAGTTGAAATATTTAAGACATAGATTGTGGTGATGATTTCACAGGTGTTGTACTTATCTCCAAATACGTCAAGTTATATACATTAACTATGTACAGCTTTTTGTATGTCAATCATATCTCAATAAAGTGGTTAAAAGAAAACTCTTATTAGGGTTGCTGATAGGATTAACTGAACAACTATTCATAAAAGCACTTAGCAGAATGCCTGATGCTTGTTAAGTGCTTAATACATGGCAGCACATTATTACTACTATTGTTACAGCTCCTTGTGGAACAAATCATAGGAGTATTTCCAAGTCATAGGAGTATTTTCCTCATGCAGATTATCTGAATGGGCTGAATCATCAGTGAAAAGAGAGAATGAACATCTCAAAAATAGAACACCTGAGAGAATGGAGCCAATATGACACTTGGGTGAGTTAAACTTATAACCCTCAAGCATCAGACCTTGGACTAGATGATTCAGAATTTTCTGAGGATGTTAAAATATGGATTACTGGGGTCCCATCCCATATTTATTAAATCAGAATATCCTTCAGGAAGCAGGTCCCAGGAATATGTATGTTTTAAAGCTCCTTAGGTATACTTTATGGACTGCCAGATTTGGGAACCACATGACTAGGCTGCCACCTACATGGAGTGACTTACAGTGAGCCAAAAGATTGTCTTATATTATGATTTGTTTCTCTCATGACCTTCCATTTATACATCCATTCATCCACCTGTTTACCTATCCATCAGCCAAACATGTGTTAGTGCCCAGGGTTTGTCTTATGACCTGCTACTTCTGTTGTTGATGCAAAGATTAATGATCAATGCTCTTAAAGAGATGATAGTCTAAGGGATTAGATAAATTAAGTATAAATAATATATGATGAGCTATAAAGTGCTATGGGAGTTCATAAAATGAACACTTATCCAGGTTGTGGTGGAAGAATCAGGAGAGCTTTCATTGTATCCAAGGGAGTCCTCTCCCCTTGCGGTCCTTCTTGGAGTCAAGCTTCCCCTGCTCCTATCTGTTTGCAGTAGTATGGTTTCTATAGCTTTCTGACTTACTCTTCACATATTAGATTACAGTTACGTGGTTTCTTACATGCTTTATTTATGTGCTGAGAGCCCAAAGTGAAGGTTGCATCTTAATCACCACCTTTTCCTCCAACCTCCTAGCTAGGTGCCTGGCTCTGGTTGAATACCTGCAGGAAGTGCTCAGTAAATATTGAAGAAGTTGGGTTGTTGTAATGGATATGCAAAGAGAGGAAGCAATAGGAGCAAACCTGGAGAGGCAGGCCTGGGGCCAGGTCGTGGAGCACCTGGAATTTGAGTCAGGTTTGGGGTTTAGTTTTTAAGGCAATGAGCCCAAGACCATTTTGGAAGTTACGTCCATTGCCTATAATAAAGGCAGAAAGGGCAAGAACTAAGGCAGTGTATCTCAAAGTGTGACAAAGTACAGAGATGATTTTAGATATAAACTATGATGAATTACTTGAATTATGTAGTGAGGCTCTTCCCTTTTCAGTTCCATTTCAACTTATCTGATTACTTCAAGGAGACATTCTCAATTGGGTGCTAGTATTTTAACACCTCTCTAAAACTTTCTAATCTACCCTTTGAACAAAGAGAAAACATACTTTGGCTTAGAGCCTTGGCAAGTATATTAGTTATTTATTGCTATTTAATATGTATGCAGAAAACATTCAAAAAAAAAAATCCTCTGTGTCTTTCAACAATAAACCTTTATTTAGCTTGAGAGTCAGCCATTAAGGCCAGTGGTTCCTTTGGTCTTGGACTGGATTTGCTCTCAAGTTTTGCATTTAGAATCTCAGCTGACTCTCGCCTGGGGTAACTGGGCTGTACTTCATGCATTTCTCACATCCTTCCATTAGGCTAGCCTGGGCACATTCTCACTGCAGAGGAGCGATCCCAGTCACACAAGAGCTTTCATGCCTCTGTATGTGTCAAATCTGCTAACACAGTCTTGGCCAGAGCAAGTTCTATGGCTGAATGTAGAATCAAGGAATGGAGAAATGGACTCTGCCTATTTAGTGAGAAAACTGAAAGTCAAATGGTAAAGTGGCATGGATACAGGAAGGGGTGAAAGAATCATTAATGGTCTCAGTATATCTAGCATAGCAGGCAAGATTGTCTTGCTAGAATGTTGTAGCATGTTTTTCATTGTTATTTTTTTCAGCTTTATTGAGGTATAATTGACAAATAAAATTCTGAGATATTTAGAGGGCCCATTGTAGTGATTTGATGTATATATACATTGTGAAAGAATTCTGTTTGTCTAGTTAACTATCACATCCATCACTTTACATATTTGTCTTTTGTTTTTTTTTGTTTTTCTATTTCTGGTGAGAACATTAAGTTCTGTTCTCTTAGCAAATTTTAATTATATAATATAGGGTTATATTCACCAGGGTATACATTAGATCCTCAGAATTTATTCATCTTTTTTTAAAAAATTGAAGTATAGCTGATTTACAATATTGTATTAGTTTCAGCTGTGCAACATAGTGATTCAATATTTTTATAGATTATACTCCATTTAAAGTTATTACAAAATAATGGCCATATTTCCCTATGCTGTACAATATATTCTTGTTGCTTGCCTATTTTATACATAGTAGTTTGTATCTCTTAATCACATGCTCCTATCTTGCCCCTCCCCACTCTCCTCTCCCCACTGGTAACCACTAGTTTGTTTTCTATATCTGTGAGTCTGTTTCTGTTTCGTTATAAACATTTATTTGTTTTATTTTTTAGATTCCATATATAAGTGATAACATAGAGTATTTTTCTTCCTGTGTCTGACCTTATTTCACTAAGCTTAGTACTCATCCACATTGTTGCAAATGTCAGAATTTCATTCATTTTTATGGATGAGTAATATTCCATTGTGTATATACTACAACTTCTTTATCCATTCATCTGTTGATGGACACCTAGGTTGCTTCTGTATCTTAGCTATTATAAATAATGCTACTATGAACATTGGGGTGCATGTATATATTTGAATTCGTATTTTCATTTTCTTTGGAGATATACCCAGGAGTGGAATTGCTGGATCATAAGGTAGTTCTATTTTTAGTTTTTTGAGGAACCTCTGTGCTGATTTCCACAGTGGCTGCACCAATGTACATTGCTACCAACAGTGCCCCAGGGTTCCCTTTTCTCCACATTCTCCCCAACATTTGTTATTTATGGTCTCTTTGATGGCAGCCATTCTTAAATATATGAGGTTTGTGGTTTTGATTTGCATTTCTCTGATGACTAGCCATGTTGAGCATCTTTTCATGTGCCTATTGGCCACCTGTATGTCTTTCTTTGAAAAATGTCTATTCAGGTCTTCTGCCCATGTTTTAATTGGGTTTTTTTTTTTTTTTGATATTGAGTTCTATGAGCTATTTATATATTTTGGACATTAACCCCTGTCGGTCATATTATGTGCAAATATTTTCTGCCATTCAGTAGGTTGTCTTTTCATTTTGTTGATGGTTTCCCTTACTGTGCAAAAGCTTAGTTTGATTAAGTCCCATTTTTTTGTTTGTTTATTACTGGGGTATAGTTACCTCACAATGTTGTGTTATTTTCTGCTGTACAATGAAGTGAATCAGCTATATGCATACATATATCCCCTCCCTCTTGGACCTCCCTCCCACCCCCCATCCCAGCCATTTGTTTATTTTTGCTTTTATTTCTTTTGTCTTAGGAGACAGATCCAAAAAATACTGCTATGACTTATGTCAGTGTTCTGCCTATGTCTTTTCTAAGAGTTTTAAGTTTCATACCTTACATTTAAGTATTTAATCCATTTTGAATTTATTTTTGTATATGGTATGAGAAAATGTTCAAATTTCATTCTTTTACATATAGCTGTCCGGTTTTCACAGCACTACTTGTTGAAGAGACTGTCTTTTCTCCACTGTATATTCTTGTCTCCTTTGTTGTAGATTAATTGACCATAAATGCATAGGTTTTTTTCTGGGCTCTGTATTCTGTTCCCTTGATCTATGTGTCTGCTTTTGTGCCAGTACCATGCTGTTTCTATTACTATGGCTTTGTGGTATTGTCTGAAGTCAGGCAGTGTGATATCTTCACTTTTACTTGCTTTTTCTCAAGATAGTTTTGGCAGTTCAGGGTCTTTTGTGGTTCCATATAAATTCTAGGATTATTTGTTCTAGTTCTATGAAAATTGTCCTGGGTATTTTGATAGGGATTACATTAAATCTGTAGATTGCTTTAGGTAGTATGGACATTTTAACAATTACTAATTCTTCTATTCCAAACCCACAGCTAACATCATACTCAACAGTGAAAAGCTGAAAGCTTTTCCTTTAAAATCAGGAACAAGACAAGGATGCCCACTCTCACCACTTCTACTTAACATAGTATTGAAAGTCCTAGCTACAGCAGTCAGACAAGAAAAATACATAAAAGACATCCAAATTAGAAGGGAAGAATTAAAACTGTCAATATTTGCAGATGACATAATACTATATATATAGAAATCCCTAAAGTCTCCACCAGAAAACTATTGGAACTAACAAATGAACTCAGGAAATTTGCAGGATACAAGATTAATATATAGAAATCTGTTGCTTTTCTATACACTGATAATGAACTATCAGAAAGAAAAAGCAAGACAACAATCCTGTTTAAAATTGTATCAAAAATAATAAAATACCTGGGATTAAACTTAATCAAGGAGGTGAAAGACCTATGCTCTGAAAACTATAAAACATTGATGAAGGAATTTGAATAATAAAATAAAAAATAAAAGAAATGGAAAGATATCATTATTATTTTTTTAAGCTATCTTTTTGTGGGGAGTGTTACAAGTTATCACTTATGGTAGTAATAAAAAGTTTTCTTTTAAAACAAATTTATTTGAGACAAATGTAAGTGGGCGTAAAGAAAAAGTATTTTTAAAAAGTAGCCCATGTGGTACACAGGTATGGCAAAAATGATCAGACAAAGAAAATGACAGGTTTGGAAAACTCTGAACCAGGATGATCGCAACTGGGACTCTGAACAGGGAATGTATGAAAGAGGTGTTGCAGACTCAGCGAAATAAGCTTAATAACCACATAGGTTCAGTTGAGTTCGGTTAAATGAACATATATTAAGTGTCAACAGCCTGCCTGACACAGTGGCAGGACCCAGAGATACAAAGATGAAAAACTAGAAGTCCTTGTCATAAAGCAGTTTATAACCGAGTGGGTGAGAGACACATAGCAGATAACTTGGATCCACCATGGTAAATTCTATATTTAGTGGACGTGCCCTGGGTACCTATAGAAAGGGAACTAAGCTTAGGCTGGGGAGTGGGCATTGGGAAGGGTGACCAGCAAGTTCCCTGGAGAAGGCTCTGGAAGAATGAATACAGGTTTCTTGGTAAGATGAATGAGCAAAGGCGTGAAGAATGTGTAATATTCTTTGGGAAAGTTCATTCTTATTGAAGTCTGATGTTTGGGGCAGGAGATGAGACTGAGGAATTGAGGGCAGCCAGCTAGTAGACAGCTCTGTTTGCTACCCTAGACAGCTTAGAATTTACCCTGTTATGGACAACAGGGAGTCAGTGATGGTTCTCAAGCAGGGAAAAGACATATATATGTATGTATTTATATTTATAATATATGTATTATAATATATTTTATAAATAAATATATTAAATCACATTATAAATATATATAATATAGATTTATAATATATAAAATACATTTTTTTCTTTTTTTACAAAAAATTCCTGCCAGGTGGTTTTGCCACTTTTGTTTTGCAAACCCCCAGTGACCAAGTCCTCATTATCCTACAGTTGAGCCTGCTATAGTCCTGATGATAACCCGATAAAAAAGATAGTCTTGAGGGACACAAAATTGGAAATCAGGACCATGCAGTAATCCAGGTGAGGGACACAAAGGGACTGAAATGAGTAGGGAGAGTCCAGATGTAAAGAGAGAAGAGAACTCTTGGGTTAATGCTAACTGCTGTAAAAATGTGAATTGCGGTTGTGCTTGCTTTAGAGCCCAAACTTATTGCATAAACAACTCCCAAACCACACAAATATCTATTTTTTCTTATAATTGGACAAAGCAATGCTGACACCCAGTGGCTGGTTCAGATTGCCTGCAGCTCCCAGAGAGAGGATCCCAAGGGACAGAGATAGACGTCAGCTTGCCTGACCTGGCCCTCAGAGCATCCCAGAATCCTTCGCTGAAAGGGCAAGTCTAAATTCAGCTAGAAATGGCTGGCCATGTGATATGTTTGGCACCACACAAGGATAGTTCCTTGTGAGTTTAATGCAGACAAAAGAGCTAAATTAAACCTGCAGATGAGAACAGCATTGTATCAAAGTCAGCCCCTTCTAAAGCAGAGGCAAAGCAATTACCCTCAGAGTTCCCTGGAGAGCTCCTATCCAAAGCACCAATAAGAAAATGGAATATCTAAAGATCAGTTTTACGGTCAAATCAACACTCTGTTTGCATGGCTGTATTCCAGACTCCTTGCTTTGGATGGAAGCTACTCAACCCCTATTCCGACAGAGTCAGAATGTGTTAGAGCCACAAGAAACTTGACAGATCAGGAGGTAAAACAGGTCCAGGGAGGGGAGATGAGCTTCCCGAGGTCTCAGAGCAAACTAACGGCAGACCTCATGGGTTATACAGCAAATATTTATTATAGTTCTGGTGGCTGGAATATCCAAGATCAGGGTGCTGGCAGTGTCTGGTGAAAGTCTACTTCCTGGTTCATTAGGTGGTCCTCTTCTCACTGTGTCCTTACATGGTGGAAAGGGGTGAGGGAGCTCTTTGGGGTTTCTTTTATAAGGGTGACAATCCCATTTATGAGGTCTCCACCCGCATGACCTAATCACCCCCAAAGGCTCCACCTTCTAAGACCATCACATAGAGGGTTAGGATTTCAACAAATGAATTTTTTTTGCGGGGATGTTCAGTCCACAGCAAAGGCCAAATCTTGTTACCATCTGTATGTTGTTGATGCCCGTCATCTACTTGATATCACTATTTGAACATCCCAGAGGAATGTTCAAAGCCAAACTCAAGATCTTCTACCCGCAAAGTTGGTTTTCCTATAGTGTCTGCTATCTTAGTAAATGACACTACCATCTACTGCACAAACCAGAAACAGGGGAGTTATCTTTGGCTCCTTTTTCCTTATTCCTCTAATTCAAGCATCAGGCTTGAATATATCACTTCCCAGATATCCCTTATATTAATCCATTTCTTAATGTCCTCTGCACCCTTGCTCTTCCCCCTTCCTGCTTTATTTTTCACTATAGCACTTATCACCATCTGACACATGTTTTACTTGTTTGTTTATTGTCTCTCTCCTCCCTACCAGAATGTCAGCTTCCATGTCTGCCCTGGTTTATATCCCCCTGCCCCATCCTCAAATATACTCTGTTATATTATACCCTATTATTTTCTTCTTAGCTCTTATCAGCATCTGAAATTATATTTATTTGTTTAATTATGAGACTAGGAACCTCATTTACCTTGTACTTGGTTGTTGACTACTTTAGCAAGAAAATGTTACTGAATCAAAAGAACCAAACTTGGGTCTGCTTGCCTGCATGCAGCAAAGCCAATCTACTGACACTGGCTTGTGGTGAAGGAAAGTACAGTGTTTATTGCAGGGTACCAAGCAAGGAGTCCAGGGAGCTAGTGCTTAAAAGGCCCAGACTCCCAAAGGATTTCAGGGAAAGGTTTTTAAAAACAGGGTGAGGGAGAGGTTTGCAGGGTGCTTGATCAGCTTGTGAATATTCTTCTGATTGGTTGGTGGTGAGTTAATCAGGAGTCAACACCATCAGCCTTCTGGTTCTAACTGGTCTGGGGTCTACATGCTTATAGACAGCATACAGTTAACTTCTTCCACCTGGTAGAGGTTTCAGTATCTGCAGAACATGTCAAAGGACATGGCTCAGAATATTTTTTATACTTTTTTTTTTTAATTGAAGTATAGTTGATTTACACTGTTATGTTAATTTCTGCTGTACAGCAAAGTCACTCAGTTATACATACATATGCATTCTTTTTTATATTCTTTTCCATTATGTTTTATCTCAGGATATTGAATAGAGTTCCCTGTGCTATACAGTAGGACCCTGTTGTTTATCCATCCTATATATAATAGTTTGCATCTACTAACCCCAAACTCCCACTCCAGCCCTCCCCACCCGCCACAACTGCAAGTCTCTTCTCTATGTCTGTGAGTCCGTTTCTGTTTCATAGGTAAGTTAATTTGTGTCATGTTTTGGATTCCACATATAAGTGATATCATGTGGTATTTGTCTTTCTCTTTCTGACTTCCTTCATTTAGTGGGATAATCTCTAAATCCTTCATTTTAATATCAAAAACATACTGTATATTAAGTGGATAATGCACATTAAATGATACATTTCTATGGCTCTTAGTTACTTTTAGCTAATGTAAATGGTTTTATTAGGCATGACACATGAAGACTAAATTGGATTTCATTCCTTTTTTTTTTGAGGGACACAATTTAAAAAAAAATTTTTATTGGAGTATAGTTGATTTATTCAATACAATGTTGTGTTACTTTCTGCTGTACAGCAAAGTGAATCAGTTATCCATATACATGTATCCACTCTTTCTTAGATTCTTTTCCCATATATTACCTATAGCCCTTGAGGAGGAACTAAAGGTCCTTGACTTTGTTTAATGGTTAAACTATTATTATTTTGTCTTGCTTGACTGTTTTCCTTTCTTTCTGTATTTTCTCGCTTCTCTGATTAAATTTACTTTTGGAACTCAGGGAAGGCCTAGGAGGCTCAAGATTTTCTACAGGCAGGAGGCAGGCAGAGGACATGGTGTGGGCAGTAGGGGGGTGGTGCCTATTTGGGAAGGCCCCATAGGATCCTGCTCGGTTACAAAAAACTTTATCTGTTTGGTTCACTACTGTATCTTCAGTCTTAGACCAGTGCCCAGTACCAAGCAGGTGCTTGGTCCATGCTTGTTGAATGAGTGAACATGCACATATATGTGCATCTGGTGGGCCAGTAGTTCTTGGGGGTGGTGGTATCTAGTAGAGGATGAATAGGGTTAGCAACTGCCTAGTTATTGCCTAAAACTCAACTACCTGTGCCTGGTCATTTCAGTGGTTTATAACTATGGAAGCAAATGTTACTGATCTGACAAAGGACTCAAAAGGGCAGGCTGGTCTAATGGAGGAAAAAAACCCTTATTTTAAACCTGGTTTCTGAAAGGGAGGTAGGACACCTGGAAGACACAGTCTCAGGCTAACCCTGTCTGCTGCTTTTATTTTCTGCTACTTTCTATTACAGCCAGCACCTGCAAGGAAGGTGGTTTGTTATTGGTTCATGCCACAGTTTAGCTGGTCCTTGACTGAGTCCACTTATTTACTTAAAAGAATGACCTGCCCTATTCAAGGTGCTGTGGGGAGACAGATGGAAGGTCTCCTGCTTCCACTGTAGTTCAAACCCTGACCCCACCTTTGCATTCTTCAAGTAGGAGTCAGAATGCTCTTACCCTCTCTCTCTCTCTCTCTCTCCTTCTCTCCCTCCCTCACTGGCTTAATACATAAAGTTTATTTTTACTCTATAACAACCCAACATTAGTGTTCCTGGCCAGCACGAGGACACCTCTGAGATTATCTAGAGACCCAGACACCTTCCGTCCTGTAACTCTGACCTCTTTTAGGGCCTCGGGGACTTCTGCAAAGGGGGAAAGAATGGGGAGGATCATGCATGGGAATTTTTTATGAGGCAAGTGCACGATCTCTTTAAAATATAAGTTGTCCAGGATCTTACCCTGCCTACAACCTTCAGTGTCTTCCCACTTGCCATAGCATAAATTCCAGACTTCTCACTATGGCCCACAAGGCCTTACATCTTTGATCTCATCTTCCCTTTGTTTTTCCCTCCTCACTCACTCTGCTCCAAGACACACAGCCTTTTTTTTCTTGTTTCTTAACATACCAAGCTTTGATCTGTCTCAAGTTCTCTGAGTTTGTTATCCTCTCTGCCTGAATGCCCCAACTCAGCATGGCTGCCTTCTTCCCTTGATTTAGTAGAACTCAGCAGAACTCAACTCAGAGAGGCCCTCTCTACCTGCCCTAATTAACGCCCCTTACCTCTTCCTCAAAGATACTCTATTTTATTGCATTCATTATTTTCTTCATAGCTCTTATCAGCCTCTGAAAATTACATGTATCTGTTTATTCATGAGAGTAAGGATCTCTGTTGTATGTGACTGTCCATTTCTGTAGTTCAGAAGAGTACCTGGCACCTGGTAAGTGCTTAGGACTGAGTACTGAGTACTTACCCTGTGGCAAACACTCCTTGAACCACTGCATAACATTTAATTCTCACGACAACTCCATAAAGTTCCTACTATTACAATCCCTATTTCATAGAAGAAACTGAAACCCAGAGAGGTTAAGTAACTTGTCTAGGGTTACACAGGTAATAAATTAAAAAGCTGGAATTCTGATTCTATGACCTTGACCACTGTATTGTATCACCCCCACTCAGAATCCTAGTTTTGGAACAGAATTTGGTGTCATCGGATCACCTCACCACCATCAAATGCATAGATATGCTCCATGACATTCCTTCTGAAGTTTCCTAACTTTTCTTGAGCATTCTGGGGCAGGGAACCCACTTCATTATGGAATGTTAATTTCCCCTCCATATTGAGATATATCTGCCTCCTTATCACTTCTCCCCCAAAGTTCAAATTCTACCTGCTCAGCCCTCCGTGCCCTAGGGAAGCCCATCACCAGTGACAGGGTCTTCCTCTTGACACTTCTCTCCTCCCAGGTGAATAGTGCCAGGGTCACCATGGACATGGTTTATCTTCCTTACCTTGCAAGGAAGTGCAAATATCTGTCCAGGCTATATACAGGTGAACCCCTTCTTTGTTCCTGTACCTCTTTTGGGAAGCTCTGGCCCAGCCATGAGTTAGTGGAGTTTCTAAACCCATCACATCTGATCTCTCTGAATCTCATCTCACAGCCAGGATGGCACAAAGGCAGTTCCTCTCCGGGACTGTGGGAGCTGTTATCTGCTGCTCCTTGGATGATGTTATTAGCATTACTTACAGCTCCCGTTCGTTCCTCCTTCACAGACTGAAATCACTAGTGTGGGAGAGGCTGATAAAGAAACTGGCTTATATATGCCTTTCCTTTCACGGCTGATATGCTTGTCCCTTGCGGGTTTCTTGCAGAATAATGGAATTGTGAAGAGAGGAGAAAAGTTATCATTGGGTTAGGAAGTATGGAGCGCCATTGTGAGGGACTGCCTGGGGGTTACTGATTCAGGGGCTGGAGGTGGGCAGCGTTTACAGACAGAATAAAACATTTGCCCAAAGAAGGCCACATCAGCTAGAGGTAAGACTAGCTGGCCTGTGTACAAATACCCGTTTTATTTATTTGTTTTATGACTCAGGAAAGTTACTTTCCCTCTCTGAGCCTCTTTAAAATAGAGGAGCAATACTTAGCTGACACAGCTGGCATGAGGTTTAATTCTGCTTTTCTGTTTTGTGTGGCACGGGTCCTCCAGCACATTAACTCAGATCAGTTGGACTCAACTAAGGTTTCTTTTGTTTGTTAAAAGCCTGTGTTTGTGGGATGTGAATCTCTATCCCAGGCATCTGGCTAAACCCACCTGTGAAACAGGGTGGTACTTTAGAGAGGTAGAAAAGTTTTTAGTGATGACAATTGAATTATGCCTAGTGCTTTACAGTTTTGCAAAATGCTTCACCATATGCTAATTCATATGACAACCCTATGAGGTAAGGATGCCAATTTTACATTTTATAGATGAGGAAACTAGGACACAGAGAGGTTGTTTAACTTGCCCCAAATCACAGTTATTGAGTGAGTGGTCACTATTTGAGCCCAGAAGAACTGGACCAGGACCATGCCTTGAACTTAGGTCCTCTGATTTTAAACTCTGTTCTGGCTTTCCTTCATTGAACAGAGAGTCCTTTGCTGGACTTGTAGAAATCAACCTTGTATTACCTATCTCTGTATCTTCCACATGAGTGCCTGGCACACAAAAAGGCACCAAATCGGCATTTATAGAATTTTTAAAGTTTTAAGCAGCTGAGGATAATAAATGCATTTTTGCAGGAATGGGGTTTAATGAGCCCAGTGTATTAAATAAGACAACTTACAAATGAGGCCCTACTTACCCACCCCAGAACTTGCAAAGATTATTCATAACCCCATTTCTTAGCTTGTTTGTGTCTTGGACTGGAACATTGGAGACTTCTACCATGAGAACAGTTGTGGGAAAAAATGTGGCTAGTCCAAAGAACCTGTGTTTTTATAACTGAAAAAAGAGAAATGCTTAGGGGAGCAGCATGTATCACCGGCGAAGGCGTAGGTGTGGGCGTCAGTTTCTGGTTCAAGCCATATGGATCTTTATGGATTCTATACCTTTATGCATCTACCCATGACTCTAAGGCAACCAGCCTACCCCTTAACCTGCATGACTAGCACTAGTAACAACAGACTTCCAATCACCCCCTTTGTGTATCATCTTTCCTGACCTATCTCTTTTTACATTTCTAGCACTTTGCATCCTTACCTATTCCGAGCTGCCACAGCTCCTGACCCCTTGCCTCATCTCCCATTCATGGCCTCCTCCTTGGGCCTGTCCCTTGGCACTACTTCTCTGGTTCTGACTTCTGGCTTCCCTGGTCAATTAGGATGAATTCTGGTTTGTTTTTTTGTTTTTGTTTGTTTTGTTTTGTTTTCTTACCAACTGCCCTGAGAAACATACACCCTCATGAGAGTGATTCCCTTCAGTTAGCCTCATTTCTTCAAATTGGAATTGACCCTATGGAATCTTTTATTTCTAATGTGTAATGATTCTATTCATTCATTCCTGTATTTATTCATTTCATCTTAGTCTGGTTGGGCTGCTATAATAAAGCACCATAGACTGGGTGGTTAATAAACAACGGAAATTTATTTCTCACAGTTCTAGAGGTTTGACACCTGAGATCAGAGTGCCCCCAGGGTCACGTTCTGGTGAGGATACTTTTTTGGGTGGCAGACTACTGTCTTCTCGCTGTAACCTCACATGATGCAAGTGGGCAAGGGAGATTTCTTGGGCCTCTTTTATAAGGCTACTAATCCCACCCCAAAGGCTCCACACTCCTAATACCATCACCTTCGGGGTTAGGATTGCAACATATAAATTTTGGGAGGACACAGACATTCAGTCTATGGGACCTTCATTTAATCGACCAATATATATTAAGTATCACCTACTTGCCAGGCACACCAATGCTGGAATACCATGTGACTCGGACACAGTCCTTGCCCCATGGAGCCCAGCACCTAGAAGGGGATGTGATGTAGCATGGTGGTTAAGAGAATGTGGGCAGATCTGTGTTCTAAACATGGCTCTGCCACTTGCTAGATGTATAATTTTTGTTATCTTTGTCAAGGTACTTAACCTCTCTGAGCCTGTTTTTCCATTTGTGAATGGGGATATCACCTTGTAGAATTATTGTGCTATTAAGTGAAATAATCTGTGTCAGATGCTTATTCCAGTGCCTAACACATATTAAGCACGCAATCAACGTTAGCTATTGTTTTTATTAGTGAGGGACAGATAAGTAAAAGATAATTAGAATATGGTGTGATCAATGCTGTGACAGCGAAAGCATAGGAGACCCTTATCAAGGTTTCAGAAGGCTTTCTAGAGAAGGTGACACCCAATTAATACCTTAAGAGAGAGCATGAATAGTGAGGTTAAGCAAATATGGAGCACTCCAAGGGGAAGAAACTGCATGTGCAAAAGCCTGGAAGAGAGAAATAGCATGCAACCTCATGTAGCTTAGTATGGAGAGAGAAAAAATTTGAGAATGAGTGGGGAGAGATGAGGGTGGTGCCCTGCTTACTTCCTTTATCTTGACTCTGTTCTTCCTCCTGCCCCTTCCCAGGCGATGGCCTCATCTCTTTACCCTACTTTTCCTCTTTGCACAGCTGTGATTTGCTAGGGGCAAAAGATGCCTGAGAGCAAGTTGCTTCCTCTTGGTGACTTACTTACAGAATCGCTGATGCAGGTACCCCATGGAAAACTTGGAGCCATATTCTATTTCAAGACATTCAGCCTTACACAGCAGATCCAGCTGCTGGCGCTTTGCTCATTACCCATTAAGGGGACATTTGCATGGAAAGAAATGGTTTTCTTCACCTTGTTCCTCAGGCATATCTGTCCTGCAGAGAGTAGGTTAGGAGAGTGAGCAAGAGGTCACTGAGAGGTGCTTCCAACGGGCCCTTGGTGGAAACACAGAAAGTGAGGCTGGGAGACTCCTGTGGCTCATTTCTACTTTCCTGTGACACAGAAAATTGTGAAAATTCCAAACCTAGATTCCAGGAATGATAAGGTGTAGGGAATGGGTGCAACTGGTAAGAAGAGAATGATAGTGATGTTGACAGTGGGAGAGTATTTGCTAAGCTGTTAAAATTTGCCTCTCTGATCAATGTCGCATATGTGGCATGTCTCCCTCTACTCCTCCTTTATGCACCCATGGCAGACGTTACTAGCTGAAGGCAGCACTTTTCTTTTAAGCTCAGATAGGGCCTCAGAATCCTTCTAAACGTGTGCCTTAGAGATCCACTGTTGAGTGTGTGGAGTTGGCACTTGTAATGAAACACGTTAACTAAGCTTTTGCTTCTCTTTTGATTTGCGGGAAAAGTCAAACGCATCAAATAAAGCATTTTATCCAAGATAAATCTGCACATTAATGGCAGAGATTAGGTTACAGTCTTGTGCTCCTGACCCAAACCCCCTAAAGGATTTGCTCTCTTTAAAAGCATCACAAAGGCCAGTTAACAGTTCTTCTTTCCAAAAAGATGCTATTATCATGCTGTTCTCCTGCTCAGCATCCTTCAGTAGCTCCCCATTGCCTGTAGAATAAGGTATAAACAACTTAGCAAAGCATTCCAAGTTTTCCATGTCCTGAGCCCACCTTTAGTTGTAATGGATTCTTGCCCCACCGTTCATACTTCCCCATCAGTTCGTCTACCTGTATCCTCCAAACTTGGGTCAAGTCTTTCAGCTTTTCTGAAACCAGCCAATTTTAATCCTATTGATCTTGTTCCCCTGAACAACTCTAACATTGATGGTTCAAGCCACATCACTTATTGGAGTTCTAGAGATTTTAATGGTTGAAAAATGACATCTGGACCATATTGCTCTAGATCCTAACTGCCCTGGAACACTAGAAAAGGGCAAGCTCCACCTAAGGGCTGACCTTTTAATTTACGTTAACGCTTTCCACCTGCAAACACAGCCCAACTTGGGTCCCAGGGTTGGACCAATCTGATGAAAGTCCTGCTGGCTTGAGGTGGAGTGAGAAGGGAGTAGTTAGTAAGCAAGGGTCCTCTGTTCCTTAGAGGCCTTCATTTAGTACATGCTGTCTCTTTTTTTCCCCATGTTCTTTTTTTTTCAGCCTATTTGTAGGGCAGTATCTCATTAATTAGTTAATTAATTAATTATTTATCAAGCACCTTCTATTTGTCAGGCACTATTTTTGGGGGTGGGATTTGGGAATACAAAAATAAGACAAAGTCCCTCCTCTCATGGAGCTTGTATTCAGATAGGGGAGACAGACAAGACATGAGTAATACATAAATAATGCCTTTCTTGTCTAGCACATTCTAGGGGAGCATACTATGTACTCAATAAACCCTAGTTACTTTGGCTTACTTATTTAGATTTGTGTCTTCTTGGTGTGTGCTCATTTATTCAAGTATACTGGTTGAATGTTGAAATAGTCAAGTATCTTTTTAATTACAGTCAACCAAGATGGTCCAGAAGCATGGAATGTAGAATTATGTAGCCTAGAGTCAGTCCCATATTTCTAAGTACAGCTACATTTATTTAGAGTACTCTTCTCCGTGCTGGACACCACATTGGCAGTCTTCAGAGGGTCTGACAGAGGGTAACTAGGTTGGTATGAGGTCTTGGCATCATGTTACCTAGAAAACCTTTGAAGGAAGTGGAACTGTTTTGAGGAATAGTCTAGGATTTTGGTTGGAAGGTGGGCAATGGTGGTTAATTATTTGTTGTAAACCCTCGAAGAGCTAATATATGTCAAATTTGAATATGAATATGAATAAATTTTTTTTCTGTGCATCCCAGAGGATAAAACCAGTACGAATGAAAATACCAGGAGGCAACTCTAAGTTCAATTTAAGTTGTTCCCAAATGGGTTACACATACAACTCCAGTCTTGTGTAGAGGGAAGCTCCCTGACCCTGGAGAAGCTCAAGCAGAAGTCATAGAGTTTATGGGGGGGCATTCAAACATTAAGAAGATGTTTGTACTAGGCTATCTCCAATAGCTGTGTTAACTTTATATCTAATAGTGATTTGTTATAGGGACCACTATTCTGTTTTATGGGCTAGAAAGAATCTTCATGTAAATTATCAATTTGATCTTCACAAAGAACTATGCTCATATAGTAGTTAGTACTCTGCATTGAGATCTTCACAAAGAAAAGATCTGCACTATCCCCATTTTACCGATGGGCAAACAGACTTCAGGAGTCCCATCATCCCTGGCCAAGCTGAGAAACTATGGTATATGGCTTATAACCCCACAAATAGTTCTCTTCCTTCAGAGTTTAACCATGCTAGTTGATTCATCTTATAAATTGGAAATGACAGGATAGTGGTTTATAGCTACTTTGTGCCCTGTATATCCCTGATTTTCTTTTTTGAGAGAGCCACTGTTGCATCATCTCTGATTTTCTATTTCAGTACCTATATGTTTCTTGCTGCTTTTGACTTTTCCTTTCCACATTTGAAACATATATGTATATGCATATGTATATGTGTATGTGTGTGCATGTTTCCTCTCTACAAGTTACCAGGCACGTGAGCTGGTTGATCTCAGAGGTAGTTCCTAAGGGGCTAAAGGTTATGGAATTATTTACATGATGCCTGGAGAATTTCATCTTTGTATTTTTTTCTAAGCTGTACCTTCTTTATCTGTTCAATTCCAGTTCATCCTTCAAGGTCCAGCCTAAATCTCACCCTTCCCTAGAAGCCTTCTATAACCTCAGATCATGAAGTTTTCTGCCTTATTTGACCACTGGTATCATTTAATGTATATTCCATTCATTTTGTCTTATATAATTTCTATTTTAAAATTGCCTAACATTGGTAACTTACCTGTTCCTGCTTAGACTATGAAATCCTCTATTGTACATTTTCCCCTTCCTTTGTATACTCCAAATCTCTTGCCACAATGTTGGGCACCACAACATCTGATGACTTTGAATTCACCTCTGTGGGCTTCAGTCTTCTCATTGATGATATGTTAAAACATATTTTCCATTTACCCTTAAGAAAGCAGAAGGAGCATGTAGCTTTGGCTCTGGGACGCAAAGATCTTAGAAACTTGGCTCTGCCTCTTTCTAGAAATATGACCTTGGGGAATGTTCTTCACTCCTCCAAGCCTTACCTGTAAAGTGGGAATCATGATAGTACCTACCTTCAAAGGACATCATGAAGGTTACATCAAGAAATGAGTGCAATTTTTGCACATGGTGCCTGGCACATTGTTAATGTACAATGAATGTTAGCAGTTATTGTAAGTGTTATTATTCTTACCACAGGATTTGTCAGATAAAATGACCTGGATTTGTTTAAATGATCTGGTGTGCAGACTCTAGGGATATATAACTAGTAAATCAAGAGCCCGGTTTTAGGTATGTATGTGTACATTTGTATGCTTGTACTTATATATTTATACCTAGCCTTGTCCTAAAAAAGGGTATAAGGCAGCTTATCAACATGCATAGAATATAGCAAAGTAAAGTAAGACTTAAAATAAGAAAAACAATGCAAAAGGAAAACCAGGGAAGAGAAAAGCAAAACTTAGAAATGAGGATAGTGTATAAAATATATGCCATGAAATATTTTACCCCTGATGGAGGTGAGCTATAAACCCGCTTTTAAGTTTCTGAGGAGCAAAGAGTAAAATAAGATCAGTTAGTTACCCAGTTTACAGTGCACAGAAGTTAAAAACAGTCAAACTGCTTATGAAAAGTGTTAGATTTTTCCTTGTGGGATTGGAGAAGATTCTTTCATGGTTCCAAGAGAGCTGGGCAACGTAATGTGCAACATCCTGTGGTGATTTTAAAATATGCCCACAAGCTTTTTGAGATTCCTCTCTTCCAAAGAGGGGGGTTCTAGTTCTCCCCTTATTAATTGTGAGCCTTCTGACATTAGGACAAAAAAAGCACTGTGACTTTCTCCTTCTCTCCCCCCACCAACCAGGATCCCTCACTCTAGGGGTAGCCAGCTCCCATGTGGTGGGGATGCTCATGCAGCCCTGTGGAGGGGTCCTTGTGATGAGTGACTGAGGCCTCCTGCCAACAGCCATGTGAGTGGGCTGTCTTGGAAGCAGATGCTTCAGCTTCAGTTAGGCCTTCATGTGTCTACAGCTCTGCCTGACAACTACAATCCTATGAGAGACCCTGAGCCAGAGCCACACAGCTAAGCTGCTTCCAGATTCCCTACCCTCTGAAACTGGTGAGAGACTACATATTTGTTGTTTCAGGCTGCTAAATTTTGGGATATTTTGTGACACAGCAGTAGATAACTAACACAATTCTCAACACCTCCTCGCAGTGATCACAGTGAGGAATTTCAAGTAGTTGCTTCTTGTGGTGACCCACAGTTTACGATGAGTGCAAGTTGTGTGCAAAGCAGTCAGGGGTCAGGCAGACATAGAAAAGACTCTGAGAGCTTACCATTTTGTAGGAGGATACAGACATACAGACCATCAAGTGTAATGTGAGGAGGAATGGATACGTCTAAATGAAACTATACAAGTAACAAGCTCTGGGAGCTCAGGATGTAGCCCTTAATATTGAAGGTTTTATGGAAGAGATGACACTTGGGTTGGGTCTTGCAGAATTGTATATTAGTTAGGACTCCTTTGGTTACAAACGCACAACCGCCCTGTCTTACATAAAGTTCCCTAGGAAACAGAATCAGATGACAAATTGCACGTAGGGAGTTTCCTGGAGTCTCTTGTTGAGGGTAGAGCCTGTGAGGCAGTAGGGAAGCAGGATTAGATAGAAGGAGGTGTTAACACTGCAGTTAAGTTGCAACAGAAGCTTCAGTCAATTCCGTGGGAGATTGGATCTGGGATAGCCTTTCAGAATTGTCTGGAATTGAGACAAGGGGTCTGGGCCTAGGTACCCTTGCAGTGATCATTCATCAGAAGTAAACTGCTTCTGGGGAGGAAATATAACCTTGGGTGAGACACTTTCATTCAGTTAAGGGCAGTTGCTGGACCATCAGTAGGCAGCATTTGTCCACTGATGGAATGAGTGCCTCAAGCCTAAAGGGGAGTGAGGGTAGCACCCCACAGCATCCATTCTACCAGCTTACACTGACTTAGGCGATTATCATCCCAAACATCATTACCATCATCGTTATCATCATTTATTGGCTCCCAGATAAAAGCCAGTGGATAGGGCTAGTTTCAAGCACGGCTGGATTCAGAATCTCAAACAGTATTTTCCATAATATGTCTTCTTTTCTGGTCTCTGTTTTCCTTTCTGTTGGCTTCATTCACACTCCCAATTTGTGGCAGAGAAAGCTGCTGTAGGTCTAGGGTTACATTCTGCTCTCCTAGCATCTCAGTGGAAAGTGCTATCTTTCTTATAATTTCTAGCAAAAATTCTGGGCTGTCACTGGCCCCCCCTGAGTCACCAGCTTATCCCTGAACCCATCCGGTGACTAGGTGACTGTGGGTTTTGACTGACCAAGGCTGGATTATGTATCCATCCCAGAGCCAGAGTGGGGTCATTCCCACACAAACCACATGAACTTAATCCCAAGAAAGACTGGATTCTCAAAGGGAAAATTGGAGTTTTGTTACCCAAGGCTGACAAATAGAAGTCTTCCATAGGTAGGTGGAATGTCAATAGGAAGTAAAAGGAGAGAAGGTCCTTCTCAGCCAAGGGACTAGCTTGAGCAATGACATGGGAGTGTTAAAGCGTATGGCTTGTTCAGTGACTGGCAAATAGCGTATATTTATGCATAAACACATTTGATATATAAAAACCTCTCTGTCTCCCCTGATACAGGTATAGACCCATATCCCTTTAGTCAAGGGAAAAAGAATACATTGGGAGTGATAAATTATTCAGGTCATATTTCCATATGCGCACAGAGTCCAATCACAAAAGACACCGTACTCCCTTGGGAAGCCTGTCTGAAAGATGATGGGCCGAGAAGGAAGAAGGAAGGAAGACAGAAGAAGAATGAGGTCTGGCAGGTTTTTCTCTCAGCTGGAGCGAGGCTGAATGAGCCACCAATTTTCCCTGAGGCTGTTCCATCATGACCAAAGTGGCCTGGATTGGCTGCAGCAGCCTGGGCCGTCAGCTCTGAGGCACATGATGACAGAGTGTGGACCTGATAGGAATTTGTGTCGCTCTCTGAAGGGTGGCAGTTTTGGTGATTACCAGGGCAGCTGGGAGTGAAGAGTTGTTTGGTGTAATCAAAAGGTTGTGGTGCCTGGGAGAGAGCTGGGCAAGGAATTGGGACACCTTTCCTGGGCTGCTAGCATGTTGTAGCGATGCGGGACAGGTACCCATGAAAAGACAGCAATGCATTCTCAGAAGGACCACTCCTAACTCTGTGTCTGGATATGAGGATGCATAGAAGGTGTGTTTTGATAGGTATGGGGGTGGCATACCTCTCAGGGGCAGTGAACGGAGGTTCCAAGGGGAGCAGGTGGGCATACAACATGGAAGTTTGAGTTCAATAAAGTCAGATAATTTCTGACCTTACTAAGAGAGATCAAAGAGGCTTTAACCGGGACATTGACTTTACAGAATGAAAGCATTTATCTTTACAGAGATAATCTGGTTATGCCACGTCATCTGAAGAATGAGAAAAAAATTAAGCCTCAATAGGTTATATTTTTTATGATGACATAAAAAGATGTTAACAAAGCTATGGTTTGCATTCAATCTTTCTTTTATCGAAGTATAGTTGATTTACAGTGTTGTGTTAATTTCTGCTGTACAGCACAGTGACTCAGTTATACATATATATACATTCTTTTTCTTATTCTTTTCCATTATGGTTTATCACAGGATATTGAATAGAGTTCCCTGTGCTGTACAGTTTATCCATTCCATATACAATAGCTTACATCTGCTAACCCAAAACTCCCAATCCATCCCTCCTCCACCACCACCCCCGTTGACAACCACAGGTCTGTTCTCTATGTCTGAGTTTGTACTCAGTCTTATAACTTTGCCTTCCTTGATTCGAAAGTAACTTTTCCCATTAGGGGATCAGATGGTACAGATCAATCAAGTTAATTCATACTTCCTGAACAAACGAACATACTTGACGAAAAACAGAAAGTTATAGAAGAGAAATTAAAGGGAGAAGAGTTAGCTGGTCAGCTATATGGGCTATAAGGCAGTTTTCTAAGAGAGGTGGAAGGTGGGGCATGTCTGTACCAGAAAGATGCAGCTAATTCACCCAAGTGATGAGAAGCAGTATGATGTGATCCTGGAAAGATCACCACACACCCATTTCCCAAAGTATTTTTATGAAATCCAAGTCCTAAAAAAATTCTCTAGTCATTTGGGAAATACATTTATCTCATTCTAGAAGATTCACAGGGAACATTAGCTTATTAAAAGCTCCGAGAAGTTCTGCAGGAAACAAAACTGCTTAACTATTTAATCAAATGTTTCTTAAACACCTTTGAATTCCTTTTCATTTTTTGTTTTTTATTCATAACACCGGTCAACATCCTATAGAAAGTGCTTTGAAAGATGCTATGGCAGATAAATTGTATGACTTTAGGAATTTCTCTCTTAACCTCAGTCTTTCTCTATAAAATTAGATAATTAGGTTAAATTTATTTTATTGAAGTATAGTTGATTTACAATGTTGCATTAATTTCTACTGTACAGCAAAGTGATTCAGTTATACATATATATATATATACAATCATTTTCATATTCTTTTCCATTATGGTTTATTGCATGATATTGAATATGGTTCCCTGTGGTATACAGTAGGACCTTGTTGTTTATCCATCCTATATATAATAGTTTGCATCTACATAATTAGGTTAAATACTTTCTCTAGTTCCCTCTGAGCTCCTTTGATTCTAATTATTGCATACTAGTGGTAGGATTAAAACTAGAAGCAAGGAGGCAAGTGAGCTTCTCTAAGCAATCATCATCTCTTTCCTGGATCACTGCCATAGTTTCCTCTCTGCTCTGCCACTTTCAATCTTGTCTCTCCCCAAACTATCCCCTCCACTGCAGCCAGAGACACCTTCTAAAATGCAAAGAAGATTATGTGTCACATCTTTGCCCTCAAACCTTTGAGTTTCCCTCCAGGCTCTGAGGCAGACCCCTGAGACTTTGCATTATACCAGAAAGCCTTTGCTAAATATCTCACTAGCCACCAATACCCAGTGAAATCAAACATTTTTTAGGTTTAAAAAAAAAACACCTTATCGTTTAACAGAAATGGAGGACACCAGAAAGAAAAGATTACTAAGACAGCCTGAATACCCAAAGAGGAATATGCAGACCACGTTGCAACTTGGTAGAAATGCTGGGACTCAGGCCCAGCTCAGCCCTTCTGAATCAGAATTTGCATTTTAACAAGATGATTTGTGTGAACAGGACAACTCAAGAGGCACTGTCTTAGAGATGATCCAAGTCATTGGACAAGTCCTTAAGGGTAGGGACAAAGGCACAGCCTTTGGAGTCAGGCCTGGTTTTGAGTCCAAACTGTGTCGTGACCTTGGACAAGTTCTTTAGCATATCTGAGGCTCAGTTTTCTCATCTGTAGAATGGGAGATTTTTTTAAAAAACTAACTACTACCTAGCTCACAAATATATTAAAAGATTATAATCATTTAATTAAATGATTAAATGATCCTTTAATTAAAGGATTAAATGCTGTAATATTAGAGACAGCCTTTGTCACTGTGTTGACGTACAAACCTTAATACAAGTTAGATTAATATATTGGGAAACTAATAAGCTCATGGAGGCCCTCCAGCATGTGGCATCATGGTCTAAAGGTTAGAACAAGGTAGAGGTGAGACAAGGGTAGGAAAAAGGGGTAAGCCTTTTGGACTCGTTCTCCAAGGAGTTACTGAGCACCTACGATGAGCCAGGCCTCTGGAAGGAGCTAGGGTTACTGTGGTGAGCAGGGCACCGTCCTTGCCCTCATGAAGCACACAGCCTGTTATGTCAGAGACATCAATCGGCAGGGAGCCTGAGTGACACTGAAAACAGACTTGGCCACGCTCTGTCCTTGCTTGGCACAGATCTCGCTGCGGCAGGGCTCCGATTCCAGCTGATCCTTCTCGCTGGCTCTCGGTTCTCCGAAGAATTTGTCCTTGGGGAATTAAAAAGGGTCTCATTTTCCCCTCTCCCTCAAGGTATTATTTTGTCCATTTGGAAGGGGAAAAACACCCATCAGCTGTTTTAGGTGGAAAATATCTTTTTTCTTCTTCCTATGTGAAACCATGTTTTTTTTCCCAGGGCTTTCTGGGTCACTGAAACCTCAGCACGTGTCTATTCGTCTCAGACTCTTGGGTGACCCCTTCATTTGCCGAGCAAGCTTTCCTGTGTACACAGGGCTTGGCAGCCTCCAGGATGATTTTTCTAATAAAGACATCTCTCTTTCCTGGCTTGGCAGAGATGGGAGTCCTCCGTGGGTAAGGCTTGAAGAGGAGGGGGGAGTGAGGCAAATGTAGGAATGATCTCATTGCCGTTTCTCCCCTACCCCCGGCTGCCCTCTAAATTTCCCATGAATTGGTGAAAGTTCTGTGAGTTTTGATATGATAAAACATAATATTGGCATGAGGAAGATAAGAAGAAACTGCTGGTTGATTTCTATAATTTTGATGAACTTTAAGCAGTAGTATTTATATAGGAAAGCTTTGTTGGAATGTTCCAGCTAACGCTTTCAGGAGAATAGGGACTTGTCAGTTGGAAATGCTGTCTTGGGTGCCCTGGGACTCTGGTGGTGGTGAGAAACAGCTTTGTGAGGGAGCCTGGAGGAATACAACCACGTGTCTGAGAGAAGGGCTACCCCAGGCCAGAGGAACGGAATTGTTTTAAATGAAGCCATCTCTGTCTTTCTCTCCCTCTCTCTCTCTCTCTCTCTCTCTCGTTTTAGGATGTCCCCATGATTTTTTTAAATTTAAATTTATTTTTTCTGGGCTCCATTTTTATTTATTTATTTCATTTTTTAAAATTGAAGTATAGTTGATTTACAATGTTGTGTTACTTTCAGGTGTACAGCAAAGTGATTCAGTTATACACACACACACACACACACACACACACACACATATGTATATATATATATATTTCAGATTCGTTTCCCTTATAGGTTATTACAAAATATTGAGTATAGTTCACTGTGCTCTAAGTAGGTTTTTCTTGGTTAGCTATTTTATATATAGTAGTGTGCCTATGTTAATCCCAAACTCCTAATTTATCCCTCCCCCCACCTTCCCCTTTGGTAACCATACGTTTGTTTTCTATGCCTGTGAGCCTATTTTTGTTTTTTTGTTGTTGTTTTTTTTTTGTTTTTTAAATTAATTAATTAATTTATTTTTGGCTGTGTTGGGTCTTCGTCTCTGTGCGAGGGCTTTCTCTAGTTGCGGCAAGCGGGGGCCACTCTTCATCGCGGTGCGCGGGCCTCTCACTATCGCGGCCTCTCTTGTTGCGGAGCACAGGCTCCAGACACACAGGCTCAGTAGCTGTGGCTCACGGGCCTAGTTGCTCCGCGGCATGTAGGATCCTCCCAGGCCAGAGCTGGAACCCGCGTCCCCTGCATTGGCAGGCAGACTCTCAACCACTGTGCCACCAGGGAAGCCTATTTTTGTTTTATATATAAGTTCATTTGTATCATTTTTTTAAGATTCCACATATAAGAATTATCATATAATATTTGTCTTTCTACTTATGACTGACTTCACTTAGTATGATAATCTGTAGGTCCATCCATGTTGCTACAAATGGTATGATTTCATTCTTTTTTATGGCTGTGCAGTATTCCATTGTATAAATATACCACATCTTCTTTACCTATTCATCTGTGGATGGACATGTACGTTGCTTCCATGTCTTGGCTATTGTAAATAGTGCTGCAAGGAACATTGGGGTGCATGTATCTTTTATTGAAGTATAGTTGATTTACAATACTGTGTTTGCTTCAGGTGTACAGCAAAGTGATTCAATTATATATATATATATATATATATTCATATTACTTTCCATTATAGGTTATTATAAGATATTGAATATAGTTCCCTATGTTACACAGTAAATCGTTTTTGCTTATCTATTTTATGTATAGAAGTTTGTATCTGTTCATCCCATACTCCTAATTTATCCATCCCGCCCCTGTCCCTTTCTTCTTTGGTAGCCATAAGTTTGCTTTCTGTGTCTGTGACTCTGTTTCTGTTTTGTATATAGATTCATTTGTACTATTTTTTAGATTCCACATGTAAGTGATATCATATAATATTTGTCTTCCTGTCTGACTTACTTCACTTAGTATGATATTCTCTAGGTCCATCTGTGTTGCTGCAAATGGCAGTATTTCATTCTTTCTAATGGCTGATTAAAAATGGAGTAATATTGCATTGTATACATGTACCACCTCTAAATGAAGCCATCTCTTGAATGATCTCTCCGAGGAAATCATGTAGAGGACTTAACGATTGATTAATTAGAGCAATATATTCTTATTCTGATAAAACAAAAAGCAGTGAGGAGTGGACTTGGAGGCTGAGCTGAGACCTGAGACGTTGTGGCCTCTATATATACTGCCAAATATATAATAGATAGATAGTTGGAAGCAGCCACATAGCACAGGGAGATCAGCTCGGTGCTTTGTGACCACCTAGAAGGGTGGGATAGGGAGGGTCGGAGGGAGACACAAGAGGGAGGAGATATGGGGATATATGTATATGTATAGCTGATTCACTTTGTTATAAAGTAGAAACTAACACACCATTGTAAAGCAACTATACTCCAATAAAGATGTTAAAAAAAAAAAAAAAAAGAAATGGGAAGGCAATGATTGTTCACTTCATTGAAACAGGAAACACAAAGTATGTGAGTGCCCTGCCAGCATCTGCCCAAATGTGTTTCTTTTCTCCTCTTCTTCCCTTTTAATTTTTAAAAAAATTTCCTTGGAATCTCTGGTTCATCTTTTGTTTATAACTGCTAAAGATGTGAAGTTCTTATTTGTATGATTTTAGTTGTGAGATTTGAGAACAAACGCTTAATCTTTTAAAAGCCTTGGTTTCTCCATCTGTAAAATGATTAGTTTGCATCGGATTATGTCTAAAGCTTCTTCCGACCTAAAAGTCTGATTCCCAAGGATGCCACATTATTTGATGACTACTTGCAACAGGTTGGCAATTAGCAATTAGCTGGCAGCTAAAATAGAGTGTGAAGTTGAAAATAGCTGAGATCTGAAAAATGCCTGTTACTTTTTAAAACAATATGAGCCATGCTGCACTTTTGTCTTGGTCGTGTGTGTGTGTGTGTGTGTGTGTGTGTGTGTGTGTGTAATTGTAGACATTACTGAAAAGTCTACATGGAGTTGGGAGATGATTAACCAACAATATAAGGTAGGAGGGAAGAATACCTACCATGATGCCATCATTCCTCTGGGCACTTCTGATGCTCAAGGGCAGACATCACTATCGATCTTATCCTTCATTTCTACACAGGGCTCCAGAGAGCCATTTGCAAAGCTGTGATGGAGGCTACTTGTCTCCCTTAGTACAAGGCATAAACCCCACAACACTTCTACTATCAGCAGTATTCTCTAACCTTTGAGATCCTGGAGATTCTTCTCATTTGAATATTCATTCATTGAATAGATATTTTTAAGCTCCTACTGCGTTCCAAGCACAGTTCTTGGTAATAGTGATAAGCAGTGGAATAAAGCAGACAAAATTCCCTGCTCCCATGGAGCCTTCATTCTAGTAGGAGCAGGGGAAGGATAGACAATAAACAAATTAACAAGTAAATATACAGTGTGTTAGGTGTTGGTAAGTGCTATAAAGAAAGCAAAACAGAAGAAAGGGTAAATGGAGTGGATTTGTATGAGCTTGGAATTGGACTGCCATTTTAAGTAAGATTTCACGGAAGGCTTTACTGAGGTGGCGTTTGAGGAAAGACCTAATGGAGGTGAGAGAGGTCAGGTGAGAATGGGGGAGCGGTCATCCAAGGCCACGTAATCATGCACAGAGGAGCAAAAATCGTCTTAACATGAAAATATTCACTGATGAATTGACCGCTTATAAAATTAGCCCCACCGAAACACTCTTTTCTGCTTAACATTTTTTTCTCCACCCGTCATATCAATATTTTTGTTGGCAAGCCTGCTGATAATTAACAGACATTACAAACATCAAATAATACAAGCAAGGGGAATTCAATGTAGTTGTAAAGTAAAATTACCAATTAGAGTAAAGATAATGATTTCACGAAGCTGTTGAAAGTTATGTGGGAAAAGTGCTTGGGTTGTAAGCAAATGAGGATTGGAGTGTTCAGAGCTAACAATCGCGGAAGAGAGAATCACTGAGGATTGAACGCAATAGACTTTTTCAAAGAAAATGTTTAATCGAAGGACTATGAAAAAGCCTTTGGGAAAATTTTTTTTTACTCAAACATTTCTGAAAACTTGAACCTGTTCATGATCATCTGTGAACATCAAATCTAAAGAAAAGTTTTTTCTTGCTTTGTGCCTTTTTTTTTGGGAAAAGTATGCCCCAAACCCTCCATACTTGATTTATTCTTTCTTGCTTCTGAGAATTAACATGGAGTTACAATTCGCTAAATATATGTTACAAGTAACTTATTTTAAAGATTTTGGTTTTATTTTTAAACTAAGGTCCCAATGGTATCTCTTCTACTGTTTAGTATAGTGTTTTAGAACTTGTTTTAAGTGACTTTGCTTTAAACTGGCTGATTTCCATTACCAGTAAAATTCCCCTGAAGAGGCAAGTTAAGTTTGGAGGGATGAAGGAACTCATTCAAGGTCAGATGGCTAGAAGGTGGCAGAGACTAGGAAATGCTTTTTCTGTGCTTCCCAAAGGAGATCAGAGTCAGGTTGAAAGAAAACTCTAGCAGATTCATGGTTTGAATCCACATGGGAAATCAGGGCTTGCAGACAGTTAATCAGAAAACCAGCATAGTGACTCTTTTTTTTTTTTGAAAGATAGCTTTTTTTTCTCTTTTAATAAGTGGACATGATTCTGTTTTAGGAGACACTCCTCATAGCTTATGGCAGTCTTCAAGGAAGCAGTCCTCTTTTTACGAGACCTGCGGAAGAGGATAAAATGTGCTTATTTATCTGCAGAATGTTGTAGGGATGCTCTGAATGTCTTTTCCCCTTAGTGTATAGTATATGACCTCTCACTTTGATTAGGATATAGAGTATATACTGCATTAAGTAATGGACCAGCAATTTTAGGAGTCATCTTTTTCCCTTTACTCTTGGGACTCTTAGAGAAGAAATAGATGCTTTCTGGAGTTTCTAGACTGTTTACTTTAGAAATACCTTGCATTTCCTCATTTGACCTATAGCTTGACATCCATGTTGTTTTGAGGAGTACTTGGGGATTTTTGAATTTGCGTTTTGCTTAAATCCACATATAAGGAGATAATTTACTTGCTATTCACTTCTAAATGTAGATTGATAGATGAATAGATAGGATTTAGTTTCTGTGAATACCTAAACACTTCTGAAACTGACTTTAGGAATCATCTCTTTTTCCTTTTTCATTTTACACTGAGGTTGTACAGAAAGGGAAAGCAATGCACCTGGGTCACACAGCAAGGCGGTGACAGATCTCATACTGAAGAAGTATTTTCTGAATTATGGTTGGGTGCTCTAGTTCACCTCAGTATGAATGTCATTCCTATATGCATTTATGCATGAGTAGCCAGCATATCTTATGTTTAAGATATCTGCCAGAACTATCTTTTTCTTTACTACATGCCAGTACCCAAAGAAGACCATACCATATTCTGCTTTTGCACCCATAAAATTGAGCAGCAGGGTTATGGATATGAGTATGTCATTAAGAGCTGTACTGAAATACCTGCCCTGCCACTTCCTAATGAGCTGTGTGACTTTGGGTAAATGTTTAAAGTTCTCTCTGCCTCAGTTTCCTCATTTGCTAAATAAAGGTAATGATCCTTCCTTCTCAGCTGTATTTTGAGGATTAACTGAGTTAATTAATATAAAGCACTTAAGTACTTGAACATGCTTATAATCAAGCATAGATGGAGCTCAGTAATGTTAGCTGTCGCGTGGTCATCATTACCATGAGCTACAGTGGCCTCAACATCCTCATCATCAGTATCATTAGCATCTTCATCAGCACTCTTTGTTAGTGTTACTGGCAAATTGAAATCAAACCACTGAACTGTCCTTTGAACACATCCAGTCCAACCTTGGTCTGATGACTTAATATCCTCTCGCATCCATGCCATGTGGCCAGTTAATGTTGGTGTGAATACCTCCAGCTCCAGGGAACTCATTTCTTCCCAGGGTAGCCCATTCTATTTCTAGAAAGGATTTTAAATACAACTAAACTAGGCTTTAAAAGTTTCTAATATTTAAAATAAACGGCCAGTCCTGGAATCATTATTCACATCTGAAATGATTTATATACCAATTATGTAAGGGATTTGTTTTTACTGCTTTCTCATAAATATTATAGAACAGTTAAGTTCTTGTTTCTTCCTTGTCTAAGCGTGAAGATTCCAGAACAAAATGTGGAAACTGGCTGACTGGAGAAGGAGGCAGGGTGCCCCATCAGTCTTTGTTTCCAGCCTGGGCTTTGTCACCAGTTGTCATCCTGGGCTGAGGGGCCTGCACTGTGCTGCCAGCTACTCCTCTTCTTAGCCAGTCACTCCTCTTACTTCATCTGGTTGATTGTCCATGGGTATTTGTGGTACCCGACATCTGCCAGATACTGCTTTTGATCCTAAGGATGTGAAGATGAACAAGATAGACAGACAAGTCATATGGTCTCATAAAATTTACGATCTTGTAGGGGAACTGCAGCAAGTAAGTGAAGAAAGGGGATCATTTCAGTGAGCAATAAGTGCTATACAAAATGAAAACCGGGCAATATGACAGCACGTTGGTGGGGGGCGTGCGGGCAGACGTTTTAGATTGAACAGTCAGGGAAGGAGGTGACAGTTAACTGGAGGTCTTCATAATAAAGAGGAGACAGCTATAAGAAGACCTAGGAGTGCATTGTTCCGGGCAGAGGGAACATCATGCAGGAATGAGCTTGGTCATCTTGATGACCAGAGTGGCTTGACTAGAGGGAGATTTTAGGGCAGGAGGCTGAACGGGTAAGCAGGCCTGAAGGCGATTCTGTTCTAATTGTGTTGGGAATCCATGGGAGAGCTTTGAGAAGTGGAGTGATACTGTGTGGTTCACATATTTAAAGGTCACTTTCACTGGTAGATAGATTGTAAAGGGGCCAGAGTGGAAGCAGGAGGTCACGAGACTGTTGCAATTGTCCAGATTAGAGACAGTGGTGGCTTGGATTGGGTTCTTAGCAGTGGAGATGGAGAGAAGAGGACAGATCCAGGGGATACTTTGAAGAAAGAGAGATGAGAGAAGTTGCAGGGGGGTGAGGCCAAGTAAGAAGTCAAGGAAGCCTCTAGGTGCTGGGTTTGAGCAACTGGATGTCTGGTGGTATCATTTACTGAGCTGGGGAAGATTGGGGATAAACACATTTGGAGGTGAAGATCTAGAGTTCTGTTATGGACATATGGATTGCATTTGAGGTGGGTGTTGGACGTCTCAGAGGAGAGAGGATGCTGTAGCTCAGCATGCAAGTCAGAGGTGAAAGAACACACTGAGCGAGTTACCGGCCTGGGATGGTATTTAAAGATGCAGGGCTAGAGAGAGTGCTGTCAGTGTGCTGTAGCAAAATCCATTCAAAAATGTTAGCTGACAGCAGCCACTGGATTAGCAAGTTTGTGCCATTCAGATTCTCTTACTCTGTCTTCCTCTAATTGAGAAAACATACCTGGAGGACCATGACCATACAAGATGCTGGTTGGGATCAATTACAGAGATGATGTCTCCCTTCTGCTTAGTAAACTTGGAATCATCAGTTGAAAAAGAGATGCGCAAGTCGCTAATTACAGAACAAGAAGGTTGACCTGGGTAAGAAGTGCAGGTATCAGCAAGTCCTAGGTCAGAGCATAGGAGGAACAGTTAGTTTGGTGGACATATCAGGGAGGCCTGTACAGGGGAGATGCTATCTGTAGGGGAACCTGAATGATAAAAAACATTTTAGCGATTAAAAAAAAGGGGGTGGTAAAAGCATTCCAGGCAGAGGGAGACCAGGCTGAGAATGGATTGGGGTGAGGCAAAAAGAGGCCACATAGGAGGGATCACATAGCAGGAATTCAAAACAGATTTGTGGAATGAATGAACAGTATCCTACTGATCCTGTGTCTGGGCTGGCCATTTCTCCTCTGCCCAAAGCCAGCCCTTGAAATGGATTTGCCCCTGTGTTCTAAGATGTAGATCTGGCATAGCCCAGGGAAAGTAGCAGGAGCCTTTCACCTTGGGCTGAGAATCGAAGGGCAAGGAAGAAACAAACTGCTCCCAGGGGGCCAATAATGATGCCGCTCAAGATTGTGGATGGCGAGCTTGTTCCAAAGGTGCTGTCGGGTGTGCAGGCCGCCTCGCAGTACATCATGCTGCACCAGGCCTCAAGCACATTGCCGGCTGGCTTGGCGCGTTCTCTCTGGGGCAGCAATGACAACAGATCCAGGAAGCAAAAGGCAGGTCTGTAGAGAACACCAGAGCCAGATGGGCACCCCATGGGGCCCATGCCTCTCACTCAGGAGATGGAGAAACTGAGGCTCTGAGAGAGCCATCACCTACATGGCTGACACAACAAATTAGTGACTCTGCTCCCTTGCTCCCTTTCTTCGAGGTTGGAAGCCTTTTGCTGCCTCAGCTTGTGCTTGTCTCTGGCTCCCGGGGAGTTGCTATCATTTGCCATCGTGATGCCCTCTTCCCCAGCATTCCCCTCCTCTTGCCTTGCTCCCAGGAGAAGGCTGGGTTGAATGCTGGAGAGAAGCTTAAAACGTTCGCCTCCCTGAGGAATCATGGCATCTTAACAACGAACATTATGAGTACAGAGAATGGTGGCCCTTTGGGTTGTGGACATTGTTGGGCTCTCTTTGAAGTCCCCGTCACTGGGCAAGTCTTCCTCAAGCCAAGTTTGACAGGAAGGGGTTATCGCTGTCCTTGGAACTTGAATGACTATTTCATCCTCCCCCAGAAGCCAAAGCATCCTTTTCCTCCCTCCAAGCTGCTGTCTGAATTGCTCCCCAAATGACTCGGGGACAGATGGTTCGTTTATGCTCCTGTTCTCTCCCTGGGTCTCCCTGGAACCTTCTTGTCTTGTGGCTGAGGTGGTTGTTTCTCTTGGAAATGGAAAAGGAAGAGGCAGTTAGACCACAGGGAAGCTGGGGGTGGGGGCCTGTGTAGGAGAAATGAAAGGGGTGTGGGGTGAGGACCATAGGGAGAATGGTGGGGGAAAGCTGGATAATTCAAGTCGAGACAGTTATGACTCTTGTAAATCCATATGCGGCTTCTAGATGCCTGGCAGACTAGTTTCTTCGGTGTAAATGCTTTTTTTTTTTTTTTTCTTTTTTAATGAGCCTGAAATAGCGATCCTGCAGTATATGAGAGCAGGCCTTTTGTTTGCAGGCAAGTAAGGTACTGAAGATGAGAAAAAAGGAGGAAAGCGTTGCTATTTCTGCGAGGTTCCAGCTCTCTGAGAGCTGGGGTCCAACCAGTCCTGCTTACTCTGACCTCTTCTCACTAGTACATTACATGGCACATAGTAGGTGCTCAGTAAGAATTTGTTTAATGAACAAATGATTTGTTAGAAGAGAATCAGTCTCGAAAAGCACCCCTTTCAGGCTTTTCACCCCAGAAGTTTCTAGCATCAGAAACTTCAGCATATTATTATGTTCACAAGAAGGAACTCAGCCATCATTTATATTCACACAGTATTTAACAAGGTGTTTCACATTCATTAGCCTGCCTGTGCTCCCCACTGTATTGAGGACTTCTTAAGATCAGGTGTCTTGTCCATCTCCTCTCTGTAACCCTGATCCCTGATGGCCCTAGACTGGTGATTGACATTCATTCAGAACCCACCATGTGCCAGGTACTGTGTCGGGCAGTGGCGAGCCAAAGTGGATAATAGATACACGTGGAAAACCTACCAAATAAAGTATGACCAGTGCCAGGAAGGAAAAGAGCAGTTCTGAGAGAGAGAATAACCATGGCTCTAACTTGATTGCGATGGGGTCAGAGACGATATCTGGGGATCTCTGGAGTTTCGCTTATCTGAAATTTATATCCCGTACCATCTTCTCTCTCTCCTGTGTTGTCCCCAGTGCTGGAACTGAGAAGGCACACCTGAAAGGTGTTGAGAGATTCGGTGAACCTCCCAGATTGGCTACACCTGGCTGATTGACTTATTCTCTCCCTCCCTCTGTTTCTTCTTTCATTCCTTCTATTTGTTCATTTATTCCATCAACTAACATCTGTTCAGCACCTACAACTTTCCACGCTCTGTGCTGGTGCTGGGAATATACCAGTGAGCAAAATTGACATAGTCCCCACCTTTGAGAAGCTTATGGTCTCCTAAGTAGAGGCTCATTAGTCAAATAATCCCAGAATGTCGTATTATGAATAGTGGAAAGTGCTGTGAAGGCAGATTCCATGCTTCATTGAGGGAGTGTGTTTAACGTGGAGGCTTGATCTGGTGTAGGGGTTCCAGAAGTGTCTCCCCATCGAGGCGACGTAGACAGGGATCTGAAAGGGGGTTGGACATCACTAGGCACCATCAGGGGAGGGTGGAGACCACTGCAGTCATTTATAGGTAGACCCTGACGTCATGGTTGGGAAATCAGTGACCTTCATGTTAATTCCTTGAGTGGGCAGGGATGACTCTATTACAGAGATATATTTTATACATGAGAAAGAACTGTGGCTTGAGGAAGGTTAGTGAGTCACGCAGTCCCTTTGAAGCAGGACAGAATTGGGACTTGAGCCTCGACATATAGCCTGAACGTCTCTTTAGCACTTTCCATGACTTCCTGGGCCATAGTCTTCTGGCTATAGTTAAAGTATCTGATGCCTGACTGGCTGCTTAATTGTCACCAGGGCAGTTCCAGGCACATGGAACATGTACTAAGTCACGGTTAGGAACGTCACCTCCAGGTCCCATTACCTTTTCTCCAAATGAAGAAAGATGAATAGTGGTAGTCATGTAAGCCAAGGAGCTGGGGGCGTCTAGCCCCTGCCTGTTCATTTTTCAAGTGTCTGCATCTAATCACTACTATACAGTGTCATGTCCAAGGTCAAACAAGCAGTGGCACATTTGAGACTCTGGGCTCCTTAAAAGAACTCTTCTTTCACCTCTTCTTGTGTCTAAAATACTTGGACCAAAAAATGGAGGCCTGCTTCATATGCCTGACTCCATTTCCATAAAGTTATAATAACTATCTTGGGCAAGAGAAAGCCCAGATTAAACACAAGTATCTTATCTAGTTCCTTCTCTTCCTTGCTCTCACTCTCCCTTTCAGCTTTGTGAAAAGCATCGTTATCTCCTAAAGGCTAATATACCACTGGGGATAAACTACATTTTCATAATAATACCTCCTGATCATGTGGAATTTTGATTTTCCCCTAAACATCCCTTATGTGGGTGTTGTTTTTTAAAATAAATGTATTTATTTATTTATTTATTTATTTATTTTGGCTGCATTGGATCTTTGTTGTTGCACGTGGGCTTTCTCTAGTTGCAGCAAGTAGGGGCTGCTCTTCATTGTGGTGCACGGGCTTCTCATTGCAGTGGCTTCTCTTGTTGCGGAGCACGGGCTCTAGGCACATGGCTTCAGTAGTTGTGGAATGCGGGCTCAGTAGTTGTGGCATGCGGGCTCAGTAGTTGTGGCATGTGGGCTCAGTAGTTGTGGCTCACGGGCTCTAGAGCGCAGGCTCAGTAGTTGTGGTGCACAGGCTTAGTTGCTCCACAGCATGTGGGATCTTCCCGGACCAGGGCTCGAACCCGTGTCCCCTGCATTGGCAGGCAGATTCTTAACTGCTGTGCCACCAGGAAAGCCCCTCTTATATGGGTTTTTATGAGGACGCGTGTTCTGGCTGGGACAAGCAGTAGGAGTGAGGGCTTTGAAGTCAGGCCCCCCACTCGCAACTCACCAGCTCTGTGACTGCAGACCAGTTACTTAGCCACTCTGAGCTTCTTTCCTCTCATCTGTGAAGCTGAAATGAATAGTGGGGGAGAAGCGGATGGCATTCATGGAAAAACCGGTGCAAAGCATAGAGCTGAGGCCAGCCTGGAACATGGTTGGTCCTCACTCAACTTTGATTGTCATATCATAAATGTTCCCTTTCACAAATGAAGAAGTGTAGGGTCCAGAGACCAAAGGGGACTTGCCTGGAACCACACAGCTAGTTAGATCCTTAGTCTGGGCCAAAGCCCATATCCCTGCACCCTGTATGTCCACTCAACCACTTATTCTTTAGGCAAAAAACAAATATCAGATATCAGTGGGAAACAGGACTCATCCCATTGCCTACTTGTGACTTGAATTCCTGGGATCTCAGATCAGCATTCCTGCCTCCCCCCACCCCCTCTCTTTTGCACCGTGCAGAGATATTATTAGGGAGAAAATGCTGGTCACGTTTCCACTTTCTCCTCTCCTCTGGGGCAGCCTGTTTTCATAAAAATAGGATGGGGAGGAGGAGGAGTATTGGTATGATCTTTATCATCATTTATCTGGAGCAAACTTGAATTGATTTCTTTGAGAAGAAAACTTCCTCTGAAGATTGACAAGGCAGCAGAAGATAGTATAGCCACTCAGGCAGCCCAAGGGAGGTGTGAGATAATAAGAATCCCTTACGCTCCTGCTGGCTTTAAAGCTCTCAAAGTGTTTCAGTTATATCACCTAATTTGATCGTCTCAGCAGACCTGTGAGGCAGGCAGGATAGGGAGTCTTATCCTTAGCTAGGTAAACTGAGTCATGGCAGGAATTAGGTAGGTCATATAAGGACAAAGCTATTTCTGCATTCATTCATTCAGCAAATCTTCATTGAGCAGCTACTATGTGCTGAGCCTACCTTAGGCGTGAAGAGTTATATCAGACATTGACCTGGTCTCAAGGAACACCCATTAGTGGGGAAGATCAGCACAGGGACATAAATAAGAAATTACAATATTTGGTTAGCACAGTGACGTACGCATGCCAGGAAATTAAAGGAAAAGGAAGAGGAATACCCAGTTTAGCCTGAGGAGGAGTGGTAATCAGGGAAGTCTTCCTGGAGGAGGTGTTGCCTGAGATTTAAGGCTGAAGAGGTGTAATCCAGGTGAAGGGATTGGGGAGATGGCACAAGCAAAGGCATGGCCTGGAGAAATGGCCTGAGAATAAAAACAAACAAACAAATAAACAAAAAAATGAAGAATGGGAAATCAAAGAAATTATGGAAGTTGGATCTTGAATTGCCCTGAATGCCTAGCTGGGGACCTTGAGTTTATCCTATGGTCATTGGGGGTAAAGGTAGGGGCAGGGGCATTGAAGGGTTTTAGGTAAGGGGATGCATGCCTAGTTTCAGCCAGATTAGAACTCAGATATTTGATTTTCTGGTACAACACTCTGGTACCCCAACTTCACCTCTTCACAGCTAGGGCCACTTGTTCAGCCGTCATCAGTAGACTAAGCTTTCCTCAGCCTCCTGGAACCCACCAGCCCCTCGTCAGAGAAACCAGGGTTGGCCAACGCAGGTGACAAAGTCTTTCAGGCTATGTATCCTTCCTCTGGTATTGTGCCCTGCTTCTGCTTATTGGGCTGTTGCCTTCTCAGGACCAAACCTCATGTGCTCTCAGCCCCTAGCAGAGCTCCCCTGCATATCCGGTCGTCTCCATCCATCTGACTTTAAGTGCCAGCTCCCACCACCTCCCTACCTTGGGAATAGCCCTTGCTGCTGTGAAGTTTTGTTCTCATACCACCCTTTTCTTTAGCCCAATGGGCCCAGGGCCTGGAACAAACATTCTTGCATCTCAGCAGCCTGGACTCTGTACTTTTTACAGATTCCCACTTACCTACTTTCTGGTTCATATAAAAATTCCCCCTCTGAAACCCCTACTTTTGAGATATCTTTTCTGTGCTCTGTGGTAAAGAATGTGAGCTGCTCAATTAGGTCCTAATGATTGCTAAGCATAAGGCTTTATGAGTTCTCTACAAGCCTCTTTCCTCATCTGTGAATTAGGGATAATATTAATACCTACATCCGAGGGTTGCTGTGAGGTTTAAGTGAGATAATGCAAGTAAAGGACTTAACGTGGTAAATACTTAATAAATCTTTTTTCATTATTATTGTACTGACTTAATAGGGCTTCTGCTTCAGACAGTATAGAAAATGGAGCAGCATAATTAGATTCTCTCTTTGCAGAAAGTGCAAACAGTCGCCATTTAATTCATCCAAAGTGGCTTTTAGGGAGACACAAAGGAAGGTGAGAAAGCATCAGTGACAGGGGCATGGAGGTCTCCAGTCCACTTTGGGCACTAACTTCCCTGCGACCTGGGGTCCACAAAGCTCACTCTTTCTCCTGCTCTCATTTCCTTCTGGCTGAATAATGTGAGCTCTCCTAGTCTGTGATTCTACCACTGGAGTCTACATTAAGTCCATTCTCAGCCTCTGCCAAGTCTGGAGACAATTCAGGGCTAAGATGTCTGACCAGGCCTGTGGTCAGGGCCAGAGACTGGGCTGGGAACTGCAGTGTCCACCTGCCACTGCCTGGGGAAAGGAGAGGATGGCTTTATTGCCCAGCAGACAGATGCCAGCTCTCCCATCCCCAATCTGCAACTGGAGGCTGGTGCTGGGATTCTAGTTCTGTGGTCATTTTTGCAGTCCCAGGGGCTTTTTTTTTTTTTTTTTTTTTAATTTATTTTATGGCTGTGTTTTAAGTCTTCGTTTCTGTGCGAGGGCTTTCTCTAGCTGTGGCAAGCGGGGGCCACTCTTCATCGCGGCGCGCGCGGGCCTCTCACTATCGCGGCCTCTCTTGTTGCGGAGCACAGGCTCCAGACGTGCAGGCTCAGTAATTGTGGCTCACGGGCCCAGTTGCTCCGCGGCATGTGGGATCCCCCCAGACCAGGGCTCGAACCCGTGTCCCCTGCATTGGCAGGCAGATTCTCAACCACTGCGCCACCAGGGAAGCCCCCAGGTGCTTTTTAAAGTTCCAGACCAATCTGGGATATTTGCTATAAGTTTAGCTGGAGTCAACACTCTTTTTTTTTTTTTTTTTAACATCTTTATTGGAGTATGATTGCTTTACAATGTTGTGTTAGTTTCTGCTGTATAACAAAGTGAACCAGCTATATGTATACATATATCCCCATATCCCCCACCTCTTGCATCTCCCTCCCACCCTCCCTATCCCACCCCTCTAGGTGGTCACAAAGCACCAAGCTGATCTCCCTGTGCTATGCGGCTGCTTCCCACTAGCTATCTATTTTACATTTGGTAGTGTATATATGTCCACGCCACTCTCTCACTTCATCCCAGCTTACCCTTCCCCCTCCCTGTGTCCCCATGTCCATTCTCCATGTCTGCATCTTTATTCCTGTCCTGCCCCTAGGTTCTTCAGAACCATCTTTTTTTTTTTTAGAGTCCATATGTATGTGTTAGCATACTGTATTTGTTTTTCTCTTTCTGACTTACTTCACTCTGTATGACAGACTCTAGGTCCATCCACCTCACTACAAATAACTCAATTTCGTTTCTTTTTATGGCTGAGTAATATTCCATTGTATATATGTGCCACCTCTTCTTTATTCATTCATCTGTCGATGGACACTGAGGTTGCTTCCATGTCCTGGCTATTGTAATTAGAGCTGCAATGAACACTGTGGTACATGACTCTTTTTGAATTATGGTTTTCTCAGGGTATATGCCCAGTAGTGGGATTGCTGGGTCATATGGTAGTTCTATTTTTAGTTCCTTTCTTTCTTTTTTTTTTTTTTTAACACATGATGCCTCTTTTTAAAAAAAATTATTTATTGTTAGCTGCGTTGGGTCTTCGTTGCTGTGCGCGGGCTTTCTCTAGCTGTGGTGAGCAGGGGCTACTCTTCGTTGAGGTGCATGGGCTTTTCACTGCAGTGGCTTCTCTCATTGCAGAGCATGGGCTCTCGGTGTGTGGGCTTCAGTAGTTGTGGCACGTGGGCCCAGTAGTTGTGGCTTGCAGGCTCTAGAGAGCAGGCTCAGTAGTTGTGATGCACGGGCTTAGTTGCTCTGCAGCATGTGGGATCTTCCTGGACCAGGGCTCGAACCCGTGTCCCCTGCATTGGCAGGCAGATTCTTAACCACTGTACCACCAGGGAAGCCACTGCTGGATAATATGGTAGCTCTATTTTTAGTTTCTTCAGGAACCTCCATACTGTTCTCCATAGTGGCTGTACCAATTTACATTCCCACGAACAGTGTAGGAGGGTTCCCTTTTCTCCACATCTTCTCCAGCATTTATTGTTCGTAGACTTTTTGATGATGTTCATTCTGAACAGTGTGAGGTGATACCTCATTGTAGTTTTGATTTGTATTTCTCTAATAATTAGTGATGTTGAGCATCTTTTCATGGCCTCAGATGGCCTCTTGGCCATATGTATGAGTTCTTTGGAGAAATGTCTATTTAGGTCTTCTGCCCATTTTTTGATTGAATTGTGTTTTTTTTTTGACACTGAGCTACATGAGCTCTTGAGCTCAATTTTTTAACCTGGTCCAAAGTCTCCTCACCTGTTAAATGGAGATAGTTATTCTCATATTCTTCCAGAGCTGTTGTGCCGAGTAAAGGAAACACACGTGTGGCGGGTTGAGAGTCTCAGGAAGTGGACTCAGGTGGAGACTGGCTGGCAGGACGTTCACTAGAGCTGCTCTCAGGAGCCACACCTGTGAGAGGAAAGGCCGGGCAGCAGGTTGGGCAGGAGGACAGAGGTCCCGCGGGTAGCTCTGCACGGAGACCCTTCAGAGCTGCTCTGAGTTGGCCTGAGACAGCCTCTCTGCCTGTCAGTCACTGGATGTAGGCAGATACATTTCTCCGGCTGAGGCAATCCTCTAAAAGGACTGGTTGCCCAGGCCTTCATTCCTGGAGGGGGATCTGAGCGGCAAATCTCAGGTTAGTCAATTCCTATATGTAATACGCTTTGTCTGATAAATAAAGGGAACTCCTCATCCTCCACCTGAGACCTTGTCCACCTCTAGTGTGTCCTGTTAGAATAAAGGGCCCCCCGTAAACGTAGACACCCAGCCAGAAAACTCCAGTCAACCCCCCCTTCAACCTCAGTCCAATCAATCTTTTGGATTTACTTGATTATCCCTTTTTTTCTCTTTGTTTTTGCTACTATTGCCTTAGTTCAGTTTGCCATCTTCTCATTTGAATTATTGCTCTCCCTGCTTCCTGAATTCTTTTTCTGTAATTCATCCTGCACACCACTAACTGCCAGAGGGATCTTTCTAAAATGCAGAGCTGAGCCTGTGACTACCCTGCTTAAAACCTTTCAGTGGTTCCCTACTGCCCTCAGGATATAGACCAAATTGTAGGATGGCCCAGGGAGTCCATCTTCATCGGGTTCTGCTTCTCTGACCTCTCCCTCCTCCCACCAAGCTGCTTATAGCTTCTATCATATAGTGCACTGCTCTGCCTTCTTGCCTTTGCATATGCTGTTCCCTCCTCTTGGAATGACCTTGCCTCTCCATCTGGCTCCTTCATATTCATCCTTTAAGACATCACTTCCTCCAGAAACAATCCTGGACTCTTGGGCTCCCAGTGCTTTTGTCCAGTAGAACTCGTCTTTGTATGTTATTGCATTTGCTTCTTATTATTAAAAATTCTAATACCTAACATTTATTAACTGCTGACTTGGTATACCATGCTAAATGCTTTATATAGATTATCTCATTTAATCCTCAAAATAACCTTATGAATTTAGTACTATTATCGTCTCTACTATGTAGACGAGCAAGTTAAGCCTCGAAGTAATTCGTTCAAAGCCATGAAGCTAGTAGTTAGGATTTGAAATCAAGGCTGTCTGATTACACTCTATTTGTTTTATTAGTCTTTTAACCTCAGAACTCAGAATGGTGTCTAGCGTATCATCTTTTGAACTAAACCTGGCACGGTGACTAGATCACAGTTTGTTTTTAATAATTGATTTCCTCTCTGTATCAAATATATTGAAATAGGTTGAAAGTTATAATAGCAGTACTAGTGTTTGATGTAATTTTCACCAGTATAAAGGAAAGCAAATGAAGAACTTTGTTTTTTAAAAAAACGCCCTGACCCAGAGGCCTCTGGCTTCTGATCCTGGACCAGTGACCATAGAAAGGAATGAAACCCAGATATGACCTAAAATTTACTAAATTTGTTTTTCATCTTAGTAAAGGTAACATGATGCCTGTTTATTTTTCCACATGGTAAAGATAGGTTCTTATCATTTCCCTTAATTTTCAGATCATGTACAGTAGATATAACTTCTTCCTGAGTTGGGAGGGGTCCCAGAAGTAAATAAATAGCAAACGTGTATTGTGTCCCTTTCAATCCCCCTTTAACCTCCCCACTACCCCAGCAAGGTCGGTTTTACCATCTCAGTTTTACATTTTTGGAAAGAGGGGCTCAAGGAGGTAGAGGGACTTGATCAATATCACGTAGCTAATATGTGGAGGAGCTGGGGCTCAAGTTCAGGTGGGTCCAACTCCTAGCTCTTTGCTTGTTCCTGAATCACCCTGCAGTCCTGCCCACCTCTGCTTCTGGAAAGCCTGGCTTGTCCCCAGAGATCTGAACAGCTTCTAAAGACCATTGACGTTCTCAGGCATCTTCAGTTGCTAGTGCAATGGCTGCCCCAGGGAAGGAGCTGCGTGTTCACCAGGCCCTGTGCTCTTCAATTAGCTAATGAGCAGGTAGCCCCCTGGGGAGCCAGGTGGAAATGCTGGAGCAGAGCCTTGAACAGAAAGGGAGCTGCTGTTTTCTGGAACCACGATCTTTCAAGGGTCTTGTCCAAGTACATTATTTAAGAGGAAACTAAGAGAGTTTACCTAAACCCACAGAGACAGAAAGTAGATTAGTGGTTACCAGAGGCTGAGGAGAGGGGGGGTTCTGGGGAGTAACTGCTTAATGAATACTATGGGGTCTCCTTTGGGGGTGATGAAAATGTTCTAGAACTAGGTGGCGGTGTTGGTTGTGCAACTTTGTGAGTGTACACAATGCACCACAGTGGTGCCTTTTAAAATGATAAATTTTGTGTCATGTGCATTTTACCACAATTTAAAAAAATGTTTCCATAAACATATGGGCCAGATCTGTGGACTGTTTGCAAACAGGTGTGGTCCTCCTACCCATCTCTGTGTTTAAGATGATTTCGCACAGCTATTTTGGTAGTAAAATACAGCAATGAACAGCCGGCAGCTATAAACATGTCCACAGCCTTCGTGTTGGTGTGGCTTGCTTTTTCTCTTCACTCCTGACCAGAAACTTCTTCCCTGAATCCAGGGAGACAGCACAGTGTGGTAGAATAAGCCTGGGCTTTGGAGTCACGTAGACCCGAGTTTCAATCCCAGCTTGCTATTTACTTACTGTGCTTGAGAGTTACTTGACTTGCCTCTGAGCCTTGGGAATCTGTAAAACAGAAATGATAATATCAATAGCACTTTCCTCTTAGAAGCTGGTGAAGATTAGAATTACTATCCATAGAGTCTGGCATCTAGAAGGTGATCAGTAAATGATGCTTCTCCCCTTCTTATTCTGTTCCTTCTCCTCCTTTTCCTCTTTCTCCTTGTTTTTTCTCCTAATTCCACTCTTCCTCCTCCTCATTATTATTAAACAAAAAAGAAATGCTATGGCTATCAGAAGAGAGAGGACAAAGGAAAGGGCTTGGAAAAGCAGAATATTCTGTAAAAGATAAAGCTGACAGTAACAGCAACAATATTAATTGTTCTGATGTATATTGACAGGGCTGTGACATCTTCAAATCCTCCCACTCTCTATCTTCTTTGTTCCTCACTTTTATTCTAGTAACATTCAGAATAGACTTATTATCCCCATTTGAAGGATGGGGACACTGAGACTCAGGCAGGTCCAGTCAGTGGCTCCAAATCACACTGGAAATGGCAGAGCCAGAATTGAAACAAGAGCAAGTACCTGTCCATGTCTGGCTTGCTGCTTTCTGTAGCTACAGCTGTAGTCAGAGCTGCTGAATGTGTTCCTAACATCTTTCATAAAAAAGAGTTACTGAGTTTTGTCATGTAAGGAGTCTGTCTTCACGGGGCACCAAGATATTCTGTTTGACTATCCTACACTGTCCTGATTCCCTTTACCGGTGGGGTGGCATAATCTGCATAGAGATAATTAGTGTTGACATCAGGAGTCCTGAGTTCTAGTCCTGACTTGGCCATTAAAGCCTCCAAGAAGACAGCTTAAGTCATGGTAATATTGTTTGCTTTCATTCATTCATTCATTCAGTAGGTCTTTAATGAACAGGTATTCTGCCAGGTGTCAGGAATAAATAAAACAATGACAAGCTAGGTGTGTGTTTTTTTTTTTTTTTTTTCTTTCTTCCCTTGTGGAACTCATATTTTAGTGGAGGAGAAAAATAATTTAAAAAAACAAACCATTACATAAATGAAATAATTACAAGTTGTATCAAATGTTAGAAAGGAAATAAAAAGGGGCCAAGATTGGATGTAACAGAGAAAGCCCTCATTTAGGGCGATCAGAGGGAAGAGAGAGAACAGACCTTGAAGGTGAGAACTGGAAACCCAGAGGGGCCAGTCCAATGAGAGGAGCAGGGGTGGTGAGGGGACTGCATTTCTGGCAAAGTGCTGAGGCTGGAGAGGATTCAGAGGGTTCTAGGAACCTAAACAAAACAGTGTGGCCGGAGCTTAATGAGGAAACAAAGAGTGGCCTGAGCTGAGGTTGGAAAGGGTCAAAGTCCAGGCCATTCAGAGCCTGCACACCACAGTAAAGACTGAATTTTATTTTAAGTGCAACAGAAATCCTTTGAAATCTTTTCTAGGCAAGGAAGCTGTGTGATCTGATTTTAAGAATACAAATCAAGCTGCTGTGTGGAGAATGGACCAGAGAGGAAAGCCAGGATCCCAGTTAAGACGCTGTAACCATGATTCAAGGAAGAATTGAGTGGCTTTGAATAGGAGTGATGACAACGAAGACAGCAAGATGCAGAGAGACTGATGATCTGTTTTGGAGATGGAATCTAAAGGACTTGCTCATGGGTTGGCTGTAGAGACGGATGGGCACTATAATTTTGTGTAAGGCCACTGGGAGCTGGGGAAGACTGGACTGGGAATAGAGGAACAGCTAGTTCCATTTTGAAAGTGGCAGAGACACGATGAGGGACAGAGAAACCAATAGAGGGCCCTGGGTTGGAGGACCTTGTAGAAGGTCTGGAGCAGCCTTTAATTCACTGAGTGGCTGTAAGTTCTTTTTTCTCCCCGAGTCCCAGTTTCTCCATCCATAATATGTATGAGTTAGATTAGATGATATCTTGTGCTTGTCCTGGCTTGAACATTCTGTGATTCTAATAACATGTTTACTTGTCACTCATGGGTCTATCTAAAGTTGTGTAAATCTGTTTATATTTGAAGTTTCTTTTACCTCTTATAAGTCAGTGAATTCCTGCTGTAAGTACCACTTCCTTTCATTTGTCCTAAGAGATTTTTTTGAGGTCTTCACGTGGGAGCCCTTCATCTGACTTTGTCAGACTGGGGTGAATCCTCCACAGAGTTATAAGCCAGAACTTTGGTTCTGGTGTCCCCACCCATTCGTTACTTCTGTGTTTCTGGAAACTTCTCTATTCTTGATTGCTTAGATGTCAGCTCACTGGTTCCCAAACTTTGACACACATTGGAATCACCTGAGGATCCTTTAAAGCTACTGATGCCTGGCTCTTACCCACAGCTATTCTGATTTAATTGGGATGTGAGCTGGGCATTGAGAGTTCTAAAAGCTCCCCAAGTAATTGTAATGTGCAACAAAGATTGAGAACCGCTGTGTTCCTGATACTTAAGATACTTAAGATAGTCAAGGTATGAGCTAATAAATGGCAAGCTAACAGGGAAAGAATCAGAACAGTCACTCCTTTTCTAGGACTTTAGAAGTTACCCCAAAGTCCTAATAGTTCAAAGGAAAAGGACAGGAATGATGGTGTGGTAGGGTAAGTTATTAATACAGGGAAAGGGACCAGCCCTGTACCTTGTCTGGTGACAGTCAACTACACAGCAAGTGTATTTTTCTGTCATTTTCTCTCCTATTCCCCTTCACAGATTTGAGACTCTGATCTTACCTATTTTGAATCAGAAGTGTGCTATATTACTTAACTCGTACTCAAAACATATGCTGTCGCTCCTGTGACCAAAGCAGACATTGGCAATCAATCACAGGAGTTATTCCTACTGGACTAAATCCTGAATGTGTCCTCCCAAGCTCTCACTACTCGGTGATTCTGGTAGTCCCTGCACCAGTGGATCAGAGTTGGTAGGAAGATATCTATTTATCATCTTGACTCTAAGGAATACACAGGCACACATTTCTTGGAGGAGAGAGAAAGGATGTGTTTTCATATTACATGGTCCTGTCCTCCTGATGGTAACTTTGAGAAATCACCTTCACACTCTGGTCTTAAGTTTTCTTATACGAAATAGGAAATTTGGATTCTTTAGTCTACTGGTTGCAAAAGCACAAGAGGCCTGTCACTTCAGTGGTGTTTTCTGGGGCTCAAATCAATGAGAGACAAATCACCAATTCAATTGAAAGTCCCATGTGGAAGACTCATTATTTGGGAAAAGGGAGCCTTGAGGCCATTCATCCTCATTTCATAGAAATGAAGCAGATCTAGAAACCACTTCTCAAAAGAAGAGATATAACTTTCTACTTTTTGAGATGGGTTTTAGATTTTTCTTTCTTATTTAACCGAGTTTCTTTATGGAACACAAATATAGCCTATGGAGTAGAAGCATTGGAGAAGATTGAAAAATGATTGCATTTTCTCTCCCTCCCCAACTTTGAAGTTTAAAAATCATATTTGATTTCTTCTTTTTATTTATCAAGGGCTGTACACTTGCAAAGTTTAGTAAAAGTAACCAGAAGTATAAATTGTGTTTAGTAGAGGGTGAGGTCTCAACACCTCCACACCTCCTTGGGGTTCCATCTTGGTCTCCAGACTTTCCTCTGTGGAGGGGATGCTTCTGCTTGGGAAAGACCAAGGCAAAAGTTCTCATCCAAACCTTCAGGCTTCCGGGCCTTGCCACATCAGAGCCTAGAAAGCATCCCTGCCCCTTACTCTGTTAGTACGGAGTGCCATGAATAGGTTCAGACTTTGGAGACAAACAACTGTGGGTTCAAATCCCAGCTTTGCTTCTTACTTGCTCTGTGGCCTTGGATAGCTCACCTAGCCTCTTTGAGCCTTGGTTTCCACTGGTACAGAAGGGGATAATAATGCCTGCCTTTCAGGAGTTCAGAAGTCAAGGGCCACACAGAGGGCCTGGCTCAAGGTAGATGCCCTACTTGGAGAAACCACCCAGGCAAATCTGCTCAAACCATGATAGTGATGACTTAGCTATTTCAGACTTGAGAGGACAAACACTAATCATTTTCCTTTTCCATTAACTGGAGGACAAAACCCCACAGTGGCCATGCCTTCTTGGTGGAAGGTGAATTTCTCCAGCCTGATACATGGGGACTGCCTTTTGTCCACCTCAGGAGAACTACTCTCCTTTCCTACTGTGTAGTTTCGGTGGGTTGCCAATCACAGGACCCTCTGCTTCCCTACCATAGAGACGACAGGTGCCCAACACTGACCAATCCCATTCTCCTTCCTTAGAGCTTGAATCTTGATGGAAACACGTAAGAAAGTCAAGAACCTGGGACAGAGTCATCCTAAGCTTGCATGGGAAAAAAGAACACAAATTCTTTCCATGGAAAACTCTAGATCCTCCTTCTTTCCTGGCTTCACAAAGCCATGCCATTTATGATATTCACTTGTCCTCCTTCAATTCTAAGCACTACCCAGTGCTGATCTATTTAACTTCCCTTTTCTATGCAACAGAGCAGTGTCTGTCCCCGGCCAAGAATATGATGTATGACAGAATTGTCCCGATGTGGATTGGGGTCTCCACTTTTAATATAATATGACTACACTTACTAATTAACTTACCTTGAAGAGCAAAAGATAAGAACTTTCATGCAGCTATTGGATCCACTAGTGTAGACAGACAATCTTTGGTCCAAAGAGGGCTTCAGAAGGCATCCGGTCTAATGTCCTCATTCAAAACCCAAGAAACCTGAGGCCAGGAGGTGAAGTGTAACTTGATCATTGTCCCATAGTCATTTTATGGCAGACCTCAGTTTAAAATTCTGATCCCCTGACACTGAGCGCCTAGTGTTATTCTGCCTCTTACCAGCCTGAACTTATGCTTGTGGACGTAATGCATTAAGTTCAGCCCGTACGAGGCCACAATGATAGTTTCCATCCTCATAAAAGCGAATGAGCTTTCCCTTGGGATATAGGTCACACATGTACCACTGACCGGGTATCTGGCCTTGCAGGCTCTTGGTTCAGAAGAGGGATGGGGGCTGGTATGAGAGAGTGAGGTTGGATCCAGGCAGCTCAGATCCACTACACAAAAAAACAGACCCTAAACCCCATCAAGGCACTGTCCTTGCACGAGAGAGGTACACACCTTGATTTTCTTCTTTGCCATGGATATTCTGACCCTAACCAATCACTTATCTTCTCTACCCTAGGAAGGTGGAAGGGTTCCATTTTTGAAATAGCAAAAGCTGGGAGAGAAGTTCATTAAACACTAAAAGAAAGAGAGGAGACAGCTTGCTTTTCCCTTTAAAGATTTCAGGGAATCCTGAAACTAAACAACAGTATAAGGACAAACATCAATCCCTCTCTGAGTAGCAGGAAAGAGGGAGGAAAACAGCACCAGGGTGGTCCTTATTCTTACAGAGTGAGATGAGGTTCTTCGTGTGGGTCCTTTAACCAAAAGAAAAGAAGAAAAACACTGGCTAAAATATAGTGAGCACTTCCTGTGCTCCAGGCCCTGGGTCTGTGTTATTTAGCCTGCGGTCACTTTGGAAAGAAGTATTCCCATTACATAGATGAGGAAATTGAGGGTCAGAAAATTGAGATCATTTGTCCAAGATCACACAGCCAGTATGTAGTGGAGCCATGGTTTAAGCCAGGATGATTTAAACCCCAGACCCTTACTCAGTATGCTTTACAGCCTCCCACCCACAAAAGGAATAATGAGTCCCTAACACATTTTTGAAGTCTGCAACAAGCCAGACATTCCTGCTTTATGCATCTACAGATTGGGATAGCAACTCGACCTTGCAAATTTAATCGTTCTTTTTCCTCCTCCCCTGAACCAACTTTTACCAAGTGCTTAGAAAGGGCTACTTAAATCCATAGCCCAAGAAAAATGTATCTTTGTGATTAATATGTGTTAAAATGAGGAGTGACATGGTAATAAAATGGGAAAGGTTTGGAGGCCTTTGGGGAAATCCATCTGACTGCGGGCTGTGGTTCCAGTAATGAGGCTGCTACTTTGCAGTCATGGAGGTAATGTTTTCTGATGCTGGTAGAATGATTAACAAGGTGACTATCTCTGCCTGGAGGAAGGAGGGGTGAAGAGGAAGTGCCGGCAGGAAAATGGCTCAGGACAGGAAGTCACAGGCCTTTCCTTCTTCATTTTCGGGAGCTGTGAGAATTTTAAGTAAGCTCAGACGCCAGGAGAGGCTGGTTCTCTCTGCTCTCTTTCTCTCTCAATCTCATTCACTCAGTGGTGAAAAGGGGAGGGACAGGGTTGGAGGAAATGGGGCTGGAAGGACTCAGGAGGAGAGGCAAGAAGAAACAGAGGAATGCATTTTCTTAATCCATTTTCTCCATCGTCTAGAAGTTTCGGTCGGGTAATTCTTCTGCTTGCCTGGCGAGTGGAATGATAGCTGTTAGGGGATACTGCAGTGCTGTGAAGGGTGGTGACTGTGACTATATATGGCCAGAAGACCCAGGAGTACACAAATCCTGCTTTGGTCCAGCTATCCCTCTTCCTATGAGCTTCCTCAAAGAGATATAAGCAAAAATGTCTGGACTTTTTAGCTGGACTTTAATCTTAAACCCCACAGTAAGGATGGCCTGGATTCGGTGTTAGCTTTCTCTTGTTAAGGCTAGAGGCAGTCCAAGGGGCAAGTAAAGTCCAAATGATCTACCTTTCTCCCAGATTTAGATACCTGCCAGTATGGCAATATGGAAATGTATTATACATCTGCTGATAACAAAGAGAAAGGAGCAGAGAGAGAGAGGAGGTGGAAAGATGGCATCCTCTTCCATTGTCTTCTTCAGCTATTTCCTTTTTTTTAGTTTTTAAAAATTTAATTATTAATTAATTAATTATTTTTTTTGGCCACGCCGCGCGGCATGTGGGATCTTATTTTCCGACCAGGAATTGAACCCGTACCCCCTGCATTGGAAGCGTAAAGTCCTAACCACTGGACCGCCAGGGCAGTCCCCCTTGAGCTATTTCAGGCGTGATAAAGCTAAGGCCTGGCTACTATGCCAGAGGAGGAGAAAACCTCCTGAGATGTGAGATTCCCCAGGAAGTGTTATCAAGCCTGTGTGTCTCTCTCTGAGAGCACCACCCTTGGAAAACACAGCCCAAATTCGTTTGCGAGACTCTGACCATCCAAATAATCATGACTCTTATTTGTGTATGTCCGGGGGTGGGGTGAGGGGGTGGAGATGGTGGTGGGGTTCATGCCTTCCACCCCATTTCATCCTTGGGAATGAGACAGCAGCTGTGGAGGTACCCAGAAGATCAAATGGAAAAGAAAAAATGTTATTGATACTCCCTGTGTTCACAGTCTTCTGCCCCAGTTATGTCTTTCTGGATGAAAGCTGTGGTTTCCCTGATCACTGTACTCTATATTTGCTCTCAGAATGATTTTTCCTGAAGCACAGCTCTCATCACATCACTAAATGCTCAAAAATATTTCATGGCTCTCACTGTCCAGAGCAGCCATGGGCAACCTGGCCCTCTTTCTGTTTTTGTAAATAAAATTTTATTGGAACTGTTATGCACATCTATTTACGTATTCTCTACAGCTGCTTTCATGCTACAGTGTCAGAGCGAGGGGTTTTGACAGAGAGCTTATGGCCTACAAAACCTAAAATATTTACCATCTGGTCCTTTACCAGAGGAGTTTCCCACATCCTGGTCTAGAGAAAAGTGCCCGGACATCTATACCTGGCGATTTAGGTCTATGTCAATTTGGACCCAGTTAATTCTTGTTTTATTTATCTCTAGTCCCCTTCAAGTACCTCATGTCCCAGTCAAAAAGGCATCCCCTACTTCATGCTTTTTTAGTTGTTTTTGAACTTTTTATTGAAAATATTACATGCATATAGCAAAGTACCAATATTCTAAGTGTATAGCTTGATGAATTTTTACAATATCAACATATCGTTATAACCGACACCAGATCAAGAAACAGAACATTAATTACCAGTGCTCCAGAAGCCCTCCCCATGCTCTTTTCTATCCTGATTTCTAACATTATAGGTCAGTTTAAGCTCTTTTTGAGTTTAATATAACTGCAAAAGTAAGTGCTCCTTTTGTCTGGCTACTTTCCCTCAAATTACATTTGTGAAATTCAACCACGTCATTGCATGTAGTTGTAGTTTGTTTATTCTCATTGCTGAATTCCATTTTGTGTATTATACCATGATTTATTAATTCTACTCTTGAAAGGCATTTGGGGTTTCCACTTGGAGCTATTATGAATAGTGCTGCTATGAACATCCTTTTACATGTTTTTTGGTTAACACATGTACGCATTTCTGTTGAGTTAATGCCTAAGTGTGTCATTGTTGAATGATAGATTACATGTTACCTAATCATTTCACAGTGTATTCATATTAATAGATAGTCCTATCAGGAGTGTTTGAGAATTCCAATTGATGCTAAGTATCCTTTTCAACATTTGGATTTTTGTTGATTCTGGGTTTTTTTTTTCCCCCTTTTTAGAAATTCTGGTGGGTATATGATAAAATCTCATTGTGATTTAAATTTGTATTTCCTCAATGACGAAGAGGTAGAGCACCATTTCATAAATTTATTGGCTATTTAGATATCCTCTTTTGTGATGTGCTTGTTTAAGTCTTTTCTCTTTTTTTGTTGTTGTTGGATTATCTGTCCTTATTTATTTGTAGAAGTTCTTTATATGTTCTGGGTGTGAGCCTTTTGTCAGGTATGTGCCTGGTGAATTTCATTTCTTACTCTGTGTATTGGCTTTTCACTTAAAGTTTTTTTTTTTTTTTGCTGAACAGAGATTTCTAAACTTAATACATTCTAATTCATTATTTTTCCTTTATGATTAGCACTTTACAAATCCTGTTTAAGAAATTTTTGCCATTTTCAAAATTATAAAGATGTTCTTATAAACTTTCTTCTGTAAGCTTTATTGTTTCTTTTTTCTACCTTTAGATTTTAAATCTACCTGGCAATGATTATATATGTGTGTGTGTGTGTATGTGTATGGTATGTATCAGTAAGGATCAAGATTTATTTTCCCCATGTGGATATCCAATTGATCTACTATTTTTTATATTAAAAAATTCTTTACCCACTGAATTGCTGTGTCACCATTGCCATGTATTAGTTTGCTATTTTCATGCATAAATACTGTACAAGGAAATCACTATGTATACATTAAAAGAGTATATCATTTATGATAGCATCAAAACCCATCAAATTTCTAGGCATAAATGTAACAAAAGATGCATAACCCTCTACACTAAAAACAAGAGATAAAAGAAAACAGAATTATAGTATATGTGTGCATACACGTGTGTGTGTGTGTGTGTGTGTGTATTCAGCAGCTTTATAATAGGTCTTGAAATATGGTAGCGTATGTCTGGAGCTTTGTTTTTCATCTTCATAATTTCCTTGGCTGTTCTTGGCGTTTTAAATTCCCCTGTAAATTTTAGGACTAGGCAGCCAATTGGCGTTATAAAATCTGATGAGATTTTAAATTTGTAGGTCAAATTGGGGAGAATTGATATATTTACAATATGCTAATATGTCTAATCCATGAATATATTCCTCCATTTACTAAGGTCTTCTTCCATTTTTCTTAATAATGTTTTGTAATTTTTAGTGTAGAGGTTTATACATCTTTTATAAAATTTATTCCTAGGAAATTGGTGGTTCTTGATGATATTGCAAGTGATATACTCTTGAATTTTATTTTTGTAAGTTCTTATGTTACAAATAAATAAAAATGCAACTGATTTTTGTAGATTGACCTTGTATATAGTGATCTCGCTTGATTTACTTATTTATTTATTTATTTATTTAACATCTTTATTGGAGTATAATTGCTTCACAATGGTGTGTTAGTTTCTGCTTTATAACAAAGTGAATCAGTTGTACATATACATATGTTCCCATATCTCTTCCCTCTTGCATCTCCCGCCCTCCCTATCCCACCCTTGATTTACTTATTAATTGAAGTAGTACATGTGTAGTTTTTTTTGGATTTTATACATGTATTTTTACTATTATTCTGCCTTTTCTTCCCTTGTTTTATTACAGTAGCTGGGACCAAAACAGTATTGTATAAAAGCAGTCAAAGGGTGTAGCCAGTTTCTCCCCAGATTGAGGCATGTGTCACTCAAACAAACATGACTTATTTCATTGATCTTATCTCCAGAAACCACCTTAGTGAAAGGAATCAATGGGCTGGTAACTGTTAGCAAAGGTTCCTTATGGCTAGGCAGAATTATTCGTTGCTTACTCTTCCCTTACTCTATTTTGCAACAATTCTTCAACTATATATGGAGGACCAAAATCTACTTATTAGATTTTCTGGGTTAAATGAGTGTAGAGCTCTTTTGTTAGTGTACAAAACAAAGATATAACCATAACTATTATCTGTTGAATATTTACTAAGTGTTGATGGCTTTGTTTGCATTAGTTTATTTGATGGTACCAACAATCCTATAATGTAGTCATCAATATTTCTTTTGTACATGTAAGTAGACTGCAGAGTAGAAATTACAAATTTGACCCAAATCACCTTTGTGGAAGTTGTGAAGCTGGGTTTTGAACCTAGGCAGTTTGATTTCAGAGCCCTTGACCATTGTGCAGTGCTGATTTTCTCATACCAACTTGAAATTTGCCTCATTAAAATTCCTACGTAGCCGTACAGAACAAATGCCTTCTCTTTCCTATGAATCCCTTTCAGTTGCTTGAAGACAGCTTTTATCAGCCTTCTGAGTGTTGTCTAGATTCAGTGTTCCTAGTTTCTGTCATTCCTTGCATGACAGGGTTTAAAAATCTTCTTTGCTTTTCCAGTTAGCAGTTTCCTTCTCAAAACTCCTCTTCAAGCATGGTGCCCAGAGAGGGAGTACCTTGCTGCATTTGAATGATTTGAACTGTACAGACAGCAGAATTTTACCCTTCTTTATTGTGAGCCTTATACCCCTTCTAATGCATCTGGAGATTGAAACAACTTGGTATAGATTTTGAAGTTCAAAGATCCCATTCCATTCTTTGCAAAGCCATTTACTAGCTATGTGACATTGGGTAAGTCACTAGATCTCCTCCCCAAGCCTCAGTTTTCTTGTCTATAAAATATGTGACCATAACTGCTACCCTGGTTACCCCCCTCCCAGAGAATGGTGGGAGACTCATTTGAGATAATGGATGATAATGTTGTTTGCAAACTGTGAAGAGCTCTATCAATGTCAGTTATTTTTAGCAGACAAATCGTGCTGTTGACACATACTGAGTATTTGTAAAAAATGGAGAAGAATTCAGCCATAAAGAAAGAGAACAAAAGGGAACGTAGTGGCATTCAGCCAACATAAGGAAATCTAGTTGGGCTACTTAGGGAGGGAAAGTGGGAAGGGGGGGAGTTAGCCCCAGCAAAGGAGGACAGATACAGGCCTGAATATTCAGCTGAGATTTTGGAGAAGCTGCCGTGGTCCACAAGGACAGTGGGGACCAGGAAATCATAATCAGATCTGGTGACCTGAGATGCTGAATGGTGTTTTTCCTTCTAGTGGCTCTAATGGCTCCTTCAGAGCCATTCTCTGCCTCCCTTCCCCCCATCCCACAAGGCTAATTATTATAAAAATTCCCTGTCATTGCTTTGCAACGGTCCACAGCCTAACTAATTTAAAAATGCAAATGAATGCTAAATTACAGTCAGCTTTTGGAACTCGTTTCCTGCCTGTGCACCTAGAGATGGTAGGCATCATTTCTACAGCTGTAAATCAATCTTGAGCACCCTGGATGATTTGATAATGGCCAGTGGCATCGCTGCTGATGTCACAAGATGCTCAGGTGATGGTAGGTTTCTGCAGCATTGTGCACCATCAGTCTTAGGCTGTCTCTGCCTCTGCAGTGGCATACTGCAGCACCATGTTATTCCTTCTAAAAACCAAGGGGCCCTCCTCCTGCTATCTGTCGGGCCTGTGATAGGCCAAGCTATGAGCCTGATTCTGGCAGTTGGACAGCTCTGCCTTAACCATTATCCTTCCTAGCTGTGAGCTTTGGGTCTGAAAGCCTGTTTGATGATTACGATGATAATGAGAAATGAAGTCCTGCCTGTGAGCTAATGTTGAGATTAGTGTGTCTCACAGTGTATTCCTGGGACTTGGGGTGCTTTAAAATGCAGATTCCTGAGGCCCAGCTCCAACCTACAGAATTGAAATCGCTACAGATGGACCCTGGAAATGTATTTTTTTCATTATTTAGATCATCTTTATTTGACTTAGTTGTAATGGGGCTTAATTACAAAGGGAATCCATATTCCAAAAGTAAATACATACTGAAATGAATTTTAAAAATTTACTACAGTGAAAAGTCATCCAATTCAGAGCTTCTTATCACGGCTCAGTTCTAATGGTTGATTTTTAATAGTGAATTTTTTTCTTTTTCATATTCTTTTCCATTATGCTTTATCACAGGATATTGAATATAGTTCCCTGTGCTATACAGTAGGACCCTGTTGTTTATCCATCCTGTAGTTTGTATCTGTTAATCTCAAACTCCGAATCCTTCCCTCACCCCCCGACCCCATTGAAAACCACAAGTCTCTTTTCTCTGTCTGTGAGTCTGTTTCTGTTTTGCAGATATGTTCATTTGCATCGTATTTTAGAGTCCATGTATAAGTGATATCATATGGTGAGAAATGTATTTTTTAAATAGGCTTCCCAGGTGATCCTTATGCATGTGAAAGTTTGAGAACTACTGTCTTACATTGTAAAGTTAGGCATACTGGGGCTGAAAGAGGCCCCCCAGACCTCCTAGCCCAGTGGGTTTCAAACTTGGCTGCTGCACATTAGAATTATTTGGTGAGATTTTTAAAACTCCCAGTGCTGGAGGGCTTACCCCATATAAATGTCATCAGAATCTCAGGGATTGGGGTCAGGCTATCAATTTTTTTTTTTTTTTTTTAAAGCTCCCCAGGTAACTCCAACATACAACCAAAGGTAGGAATCACTGCAGAGGTCCAATCCATTGGTTTTACAGCTGGGGACCCCGTGACTGCCTACAGAGGTACCGTTACAGAGAGGCAGTAGTGACCCAAGAGAGTCAGTAGCCCAGACAGGATAGGACCTCAGATTTCCTGACTCCTCATTGGTGCTGCTTCTACCATAAAGATTGTTTCTCTTTGTTGAGCCAATGACAACCCTGATCCCCTGTGTTCTGTTTTATCCTACACAAAGTAAAATAACACCTAATGGTCTGATTTCCTTACAAGCCAGAGAGAGTTTCTGTTTTCATAAGGTGAACTTCTGACCCCAGCCAGAGTGATCCCTGACTCCAGCTATGGCCTAAAGCTCCGCCCCAGCTGCAGACTCATCCGCCCTCCACCCTAAGTGCCCTGGAGAAGGCTTGCTGGGAAAATAGGCTTCTCTTTCTGGCATTGGCTATGCACGTGTGACCTTTGAGCAAGCAACGAAAAACATTTTTCTGTGCTTATTTCCTTGCCTTATACAGAGTGCACATAACCAAACCAAAGTGCTTTGTTGAGAAAAGGATTGTTTTTCAATAACATAGCCTAGTGCTAGGCACAGCGCAGACACCCAATAAATACTTGATGAATTAAGTAATCAATTCAGCAATGCAAGTATACACATCACACAGTCATTCCCCCCAGCTTATCTTCTCCTAAAATTATTTACATATTAAATCTTATTTCAAAAGATTTGCAACCTTGCAATGAAAATTTCTGTATAGTGCATCTATTTCCAGCCCTAGTGAATGGCTTAATGATACTTAATACATATCTTCTACAACAAAATTTTGTTGAACAAAATAATTTGAACTATCCCTTAGAATTTGATATAATAGAATTTCCTTTAGACAAGCAGTAGTCATATCTTTGCTTACCATGAGTCCTTTAGACATTGTGTAAGAGGAGTAAAAGAAAGAAATTTAAAGGATGAGAAATATGCTGAACCAATGAAAACATCTCTTGTGTTCACTGATACATGAGTTGAAGTTCTAGATTTTTTAATTTAATGTGTTGCTTTCATTTTGAAAGATCGTTCAATATGAGTAGAACCTACAAGTTGAATTATTCTTTCGTAATTTCTTACTTTCACTCAGTCGTACTAACATGTGTATTTGATAACTTTGAACTATGTGAATTTCCAATTCATGGCCAGGGTTGAAGGCCTGTGGCTGTGATGAAGACATGGTCTAGACCTTCACTGACAAACGTTTATTGACATAAGCCAGGTGCTACTATGGACGCTGGGGATTCATTGTCGTCCTGAAAGAGATACGCTCTCTGCTGTCCTGGGACACACAGTGTGGCAGAGGAGACAGGCATCAAGGGGTGAATGATTGTAGATGGAGATAAGGTTGTAAAAGACAAGGGACGTGATTCTTTAAGAGTCTTTAGTAAAGAAACCTGACCCAGACCAGACAGTCAGGAAGGCATCCCTGAGGAAATGATGACTAAACTCATACTTACGTGAAGAGGGAAATTGCATGGTTCAGGCAGAAGGCACAGAATTTACAGAGGTCCTGTGGTTGGAACAAGCTTGCGTTTGGGAAGCCGAAAGAAAGGTTTTCAGCTGGGCAGCGTCTCAGGCTAAGATGCACGTAGGGTGGTAACGAGTCAACCTCGGACTAGAATCACATGGTTGTGTAATATAACCGGACTCGAAGAGTCAGTCTAAAGCTGCGATTTGAGTCACCATGTGATCTGGATTAGGGCTTAACCAGTACAAAACACACAGCCAACCTCAGGAGTCAGTTCAAGGCCATCTAATCATTCATTTCTTTAACAAACTGACAGTGAGTTTATACTTTGTTCCATGTAGGCTAGAGGTGGTCCAGGTAAATGGAGCAGAGGTCAGTTTACAACAGTGGTTAAACATGTCAGCTGTGGACGGAGAACCTGGGACTGCATCGGGACTACAAAATGTGAGAATTTGCTCATGTCATTTAATTTTTCTAAGTTTCTATCTTCTCACCCTTTCAATGGAGGATAATAACAGCTTTTCCAAAGGATGGTCATGAGCATCAAATGAGCCTGTGTGTAAAAAAACACTTAGCTTAGTGCCAGCTGCATCATAGATATCTAAGTGATATTAGCTACATGCAAACCAGCGGGAAAAAAATAAGAAAAAAATCAATCTTTGTTTCTAAGTCTGGGTTTTAGATGCTGAGGAAACCCCCAGTGCATCTCAGGGGACAGCTGGGGAGATGAGGGGAGGTTTCCTGCCAGCTGTATCATCCACCCAGGAGACTCAGCTGGCACCTCTCTTGTCCCTTTAGACAGCTTGCCGCTGGCTGGGATGGTGGCAGTGGGCCAGTCACTGAGTTTAAATAGAGTTATCTTTGCAAATTGACATAGCAATGAAATTACCATACTGCTGTGTTTATCTTCCTAAATAAAAGATGGATTTTAAGTATATTATACTAATGTAATTGAAAATCAGAAGCAGATGAGGGGGGCTGCTATAATGTCTACGCTAATGTGAGATTCCACTCTCTGGATCCCCAGTTGGGTATTGGGGGGAACATAAGAGAAGAAGGTATGCTTGCAATACCGTGTGCTCAGAGCTGTTAAGATGCGCTTGAATCTTAAAGTGACAGCAGCTCACCATTTGGGAAAGTTGCAGGCCCAGATTCTCTCTAGGGATGCAAATATAGCAACTTGGCTTTCAATTAAGATTCTGCTATCCCCACGATAGAGTCTTCCTAATCCTTCTTCAGAGGTGCTGGCTGGGTAATCAATCCCTTGTGCTGCACGCTGCAGATGGCTTTGTTTAACCTGAGCTTTATTGCCAGAGCTCTCTGACGCAAGCTCATCTGCTTGGAATCCATGTGCTATCTCCTGTTGTCTGCGTGTGGGGAATTGCAATGCCTTCCACGTGGGGTTGGAGGCTGGCGGAAAAGTACAGAGCTGGGAACCTTCATGGGAAATTCCAGAACTGACTGGCCACCTGGCTTCGTTGTCTTTGTCCTTTGCCTTGTCTTAGTGGTGGGTACCTGACGGTGGCCACGAGGGAGGTGGAGGTGGGCTTACCTCCCTTATAACCACATCAGCCCGCACTCCCGTCATGTCCAATCAAAATGATATTTTTTTGCGAGATCAGACAAGATAGGGTGCGTTCAGGGTGCTATGGCCTTAGACTCAAAATGATATTTTTGATGTGAACAATTACAGATATTTCCTTGACCTTAAAAATGTGAAAGAAAACAGATTCCTTTTTTTTTTTCACTTTAAAAAAATATTAGTCATGCACCACCTAGGTAAGATGAATGTGTTTAAGATAAATGTTGGGCAGATTTCCACCCTAAGTCTCTCTTATGTTGAGTCTCCTCCACTGATACCTGTTCATCCTTCTTTGTTTACTCACCAGCATCTTTTGGCTTAGCCCCTAAGCATGGGGGTGTAATTCTATCTGGAGATGCTGACTGTCCTCACATCCAGAGAAAACAAGCAGAAAAATGAGTATCTGTGCCAGAAAGTTGGTAACAGAATGCTGTCTGAAGAGAATGAGTAATCGAATTTTGCTTGAAGAATATTGGCAACTGGGTATTACTTGCAGGATATTGACAGACAAGTGATGTTATTGCAGCGTTTGTGATAGAGTTGTTTATGGAGTTCTCATCTTTGGGCTTTCAGTGTGGAATTTTCACTTGAGTGAAGTCTTAGGCTAACATCATTGATGGGCAGGCGGAAGTTGCTGACTTAGGGTGCAGGTGGATTTCTCTGTCATTTCTACCTTAAGTTGAAATTCTCCTCCCTGATGTCCTCATTTAACAAGGACCTTGTGGTGACCTAGAGAATCAAGTATGACTGTTTCTGTTGGGTAACATGCAACAGTGGGGTAATAGTCAAGATGAGACCTGGCTATCACTGCAAAATGCCCATATAACTGAAAGAAGTCAAATGATATGAGTGTTATTATCTGTGATATAGGCTGGATGCCCTCAGTGCCGAATGCAGAAGATTACATTTTCTTTCTTTCTTTTTTTTTTTCATTGAAAAGCACTGGTAATGAAACCTGGGTTTGGTCTTTGTTCTGAGAACCCCTGAGCTGGGTGACCTTCTCTCTTTGTGCTCAGTTTGCTCACCTATAAATGAGGTGTTGGACCATATGATCCCTAAGATTCAAACGGACCAGAATGTGGCTTGGAGTCCTGAGGCCTGGGCTTGAGTCCCACATTTAACACTGATGGGCAGGTCCTTTCTCTTCTCTGAGCCTCCATTTCCTATAAGACAGGAAGTTTGATGGGGACTTCCCTGGTGGCGCAGTGGTTGAGAATCTGCCTGCCAATGCAGGGGACACGGGTTCGAGCCCTGGTCTGGGAAGATCCCACATGCCGTGGAGCAACTGGGCCCGTGGGCCACAATTACTGAGCCTGCGCGTCTGGATCCTGTGCTCCACAACAAGAGAGGCCACGATAATGAGAGGCCCGCGCACCGCGATGAAGAGTGGCCCCCGCACAGAAACGAAGACCCAACACAGCCATAAATAAAAATAAATAAACATAGAATAATCATTAAAAAAAAAAAAGACAGGAAGTTTGGATAAGATGTCTTTAAGATCCCTCTCATTCTGAAGAGTAGACGGCCCATCACTCTAGCAGGAAGGCAACGATCAGCTGCTGGTCTCTAAAACACAGCTGCATCATGTTGAGAATCTAATAGAACATAGTTAACTTACAACAGAGAGGATGGTTCATCCTGTTCCCCAGTAGGCACTTTTCCATTTCCTTGGACCACTTTGGGCATCCTCAGGGGCTCAGGCCATGCTCGCTGCTCAGCATGGCAGAGCGAATGCAGACAAATGGGATGGCATTGAGAATGCTACTTCTGCCTGCACTGGAAGATGTTTGTTTTTTTGGTTTTTTTTTTGACATCTTTATCGGAGTATAATTGCTTCACAATGGTGTGCTAGTTTCTGCTTTATAACAAAGTGAATCAGCTATACATATACATATATCCCCATATCTCCTCCCTCTTTCGTCTCCCTCCCACCCTCCCTATCCCACCCATCTAGGTGGACACAAAGCACCGAGCTGATCTCCCTGTGCTATGCCGCTGCTTCCCACTAGCTATCTATTTTATATTTGGTAGTGTATATATGTCCATGCCACTCTCTCACTTCGTCCCAGCTTACCTTCCCCCTCCCCGTGTCTTCAAGTCCATTCTCTACATCTGTGTCTTTATTTCTGTCCTGCCCATAGATGTTTTGAAGTTACCACACGTTACAGGAGATGAAAGGAATGTGTATAGCGGGGAGACACGACAAAAGCAACTTAGTTCGATAGCAATTCAAATGAAAAAGTTTTGGGGTGGGGTAGCAAGTTCATGTAAATGCATTACGACAATAGTTAATGGGGTCTTAGCTAGAGTCACCTGTATCAATAGGGGAGGGATGGTTACAGCTCCTTGAAAGATGGACGGGTACCCTAACTCCAAACAGATGTCCCCAGAGATGGGATTCAGTTTTGTTTGGAAGGAGAGTATTAATATAATAGGGCACATCTAGGAAGAGATCTAAGAAAGAGGGTAGGTCAAAAACACATGTTCTGTAAAGAATAACTGAAGGTCCTGGGACCAGGATGATAAGCTAAAAGTGATGGGGAAAGAAACCATGATAGGGAGGGGGCATGTTACTGCTAGGAGAAGAAGGGAGAAGATTTATGTCCTTCCAGATAAAATGGTAGTCAGTTGTGAGGAGGTAAATACTGGCTCAGGAGAAGAAAAAGTGTTTCTAATTTTACAACATTGGAAGGGATTTTTGCATTATACACAGAGCTCCTTATCACTGGAGAGGCTCAAATAGAGGTTGGGTTTTCTATTTTCAGAGACACTGTGTTGGGTGGGACATTTAGCAAGGACACTCTGTTCCAATTCTGTTATTTTATGGTGGATGCATCACTATGATTAAGCCTTCAAGTTCTAGTTGTGATGTCTCTACAAACTTGCTATGTGACCTTGACCAGGTCATTCAAACTTTCTGGACCTCAGTTTACTGATCTGAAAAATGGAGACAATAACACCTGTCCAGCAATATCCAACAATGATGTTACAGAACCTTGTGAGGATGGAATAACGCATGTGCAAGTGCTTCGAAGAACAGGACACACTATGCGTGAATGATACATTAATGATGTCACAATTTGTCATTCTCCAGATGTTGTCTTGCCTGGCAGTCTTAACAACATCATGGCTTTTAAGAGTGGGAGCTGAAGGTCTAGACTGCCTGGGTTGGAATCCCAGCTTTGCCTCTTTCTAGATAATGTGATCTTTGGTAAGTTATTAAACTTGTTGAGCCTCAGTTTCCTGTTCTATATAATGAGGCTGATAGGGATAATATTGATTTCAGAGGGTCATCGTGAGAATTAGAGACATAATACATGTGAAGTGATTTTCACAGGGCCTGGCACAGAGTATGCCCTGCATAAGGTTTTGTTCCTTGTGCCATTACTATTGCCCTCAGCCAGTACTTATGTCTCCTGCAGTGGATTGTGACACCAGCTGTCACAATCCACTGCAGGAGACGTCCAACTGAGTTCTTGGAGTATGTTCCAGACACCTCTTGGGGGGTCTTTAGCCCATCTCTGAAGGTCCAAGGCAGCAGAGAGCACCCATGTACACCCCTCAGGAGAAATCTAAGCATAGCTACACAAGCTTGTCAATTTGGCGACCCCAAATGTTTTCTTTTATGTGGAAGCTCATAATATTCCATCATAAATGTTTCATAATTGCCTCATGAATTATTCACCTGCAACTTAATAACCTTAAATTTTATGGCATTATGGTTTTATGGGAGAAAAACATTACCAACCTGGGACCTAGCTATGAAGAGAAAGTGCTGATGTTAGCAATTTATTTTCACTGTGCTGTAGAAGGTTTTTTCGTAACTATGAAACACAGAATATTAATAAAAGAGCAAATATAAAACTAAAAGAGGAGGGAAAAAATCCTTACGTTGCTCTTTCTAAAAAATTTAATCTCAAAGCCGTGTTTGCAATATTTTTTCCTGTGGCCGAGAAGCTAATCCACCTCCATTACAGTTGGTGTCATTTTCTTTGGTGACACCAAAAAATTACTCTTTCTTTTCTTTCCTTATTTATCTGGCCTTTGGCCTTCCTATGCTTTTATCCACTTCTCAATTATTTTAAAAATCTGTATTAATTAGTAATTTTTAAATTAGTATCATCCTCTCACTATCTCACACTGTCAGAATGTTAGTTTTGGAATGTCCTCGGAGTTGTCTAAGCAGGGTATGGTAATGCAGTGGAAAAAGCAGTGATTGAAGATTGAGTCTCGGTCTAGACTATCACTTAATTGATGCATAACGTTAGCAATTCAATTATGTCTTCTCAGCCTCAGTTTCCTTATAGATAAGATGGGAAATCTTGAGAAGGTCACGGAATATAATAGGTGAGGCAGCCTTTTAAAGAACAAAGCACTATATACGTGCAAGGAACTGTCCTAGCAATACAGGTAAGGCAAGGCTGGGTGTTGAAATCACTGAATCCAGTGGAGGGTTGAATAGGAAGATCCAAAGAGAAAGCTGGTTTGTATCAATCTGGCAAAGAATCCAACTTCTTTATTCAAGTTTGAGTTTTTGCTAGGAGCAGAAAAGAATAAAGGAAGACCTTTTGGTCCTCTAATATCAGCTAGGGGTGCAACTGTTATTAATACCCTTTTATTGAAAATCACAGGGTATGTGTGCACTTCTTAGAATCAAGGACAGTGGAAAGACAGCAAAAATTAGGAAAGGTCTATTCCAGCGCCCCCCCTTTTACAAATGAGAAAACTGAGACCTAGTGAGGAGGTAGATTTTGATCATGGTTCTGTGGTGGGTTAGAAGCAGACACTGGGACCTAGTTCTTTGATTTCTAATACTCGGTACTTATCTGCCCCAGAAAGGGCCATGAATGTACTATAAGTAGGGGCCTGTGGAATGGAGGGCAGGGGGTTACTAATAAAAGCAGAACAGGGCAGGTGTTGGGCAGGGTAGGGGCTGAAGAAGAGCTAAGAGATGCGATTCTGTTGTAGGCAAAATGAGCACCACCCACAAGCCCAGCTTAGGAATCAGCGGGGCATTTTTTTTGGACTGACTAGACCTTAGTCACCCAATTAAAACAGGAGCCAGTGCCCCAGAGGCTGAACCTCCTCTCCTCCCCACAGTTAGTGCTGACTTCTAATAACATTTTATTGAAATTCTCTGGGTCCTGAGTAATTTTCCTGGCTGCTTTCTTTCTTATTGCTCTCCTGGCCACAAGATGAGAACATCGAGTGCTCTAATGAATGCAGTGAGCAGTTGGGCTCAACTCACTTGGTCTAAATGGCTCTCTGTCCTCTGTCTCACAAAACTTGGGTGATTTCTCTCCCTTGCGTTTTGGGTGGATGATGGGAAATGTCAGCTGCTTGTGTCTGAGAAGCCAGGTATTAGCCAGAACTTCCCTTATGGGACGTCATCTGTAAAAAGATCATTGATTTAGTTACCGGAGGGTCTACCTGTCAGCTAAGAGAGGAAAAGAAGTCACATTTGCTGAGTGTCTGCTGTATGCGAAGCATGTGTCTGTGTCCCTTCTGTCTGGGTTCCTAGAGCATCCTGTGCGTTCTTCTAACACAGGGTTGGCAAGATCTGTTTTCCCAAAAGCACTGGGAGCAACTTAAGGGAGGCACTGTATCTTTCTCAAAGTTAGATTCTCAGTCTCGCCGTGATGGCCAACTCATCGCAAGTTCTCAATAAATAGGTGTTCAATTAGTGAACGACTGCTGAGCACTAAATGTAGGCTTTCTTATTCAGTGCTCACCACCACCCTTACTTCTATTCTTACTTCCATTTTACAGATGACCAAGGCAAGGCTCAGAGGGGCTTGCCGATGGTCACGTGTATAATGAGATCTGCATGGCATGAGAAAGGCTATGATCTTTCTACACATTAAACATGCTCTCTACTTCTAGGGAGAGTGTATTATCTCTGGGGACTTGCTGAATTTCAGCCTAGATCCCAGTGAAGTGTTGCCTTTGGAAGATATATATTTTGGGCTTATCCTTCATGGCAGACAGGTTGCTACAGTATCGAGCTTGTTCAACTTACATAATGGCGCTGAAAGTATTATTATGGATAGAGAGGTGGCTTCAGAAAAGGCAACAGTGGATATGGTGGCATGTAGACTGGAGTCTAAGGAATTGTGGTTGTTAGAAGGGAAGATAATTCAGGATCTTCTCTGTACAGTATGACAATTCTCTCTGGCCCTGTCAATGTATACTTGAAAGTATGGACCAAATTATTTTGATTCTTAGTGGTTATGGGGGTTACCATTGCGTGACAGAGCTATGTTAGTTAATAAGGGATTGGAGGCAGGCAAGAAGGGGAGGCTGCAAAACCCTTGCATGTAGAAAGGATCAGAGAAGGCAGGGGGCAGTAGAAAAGGGGCAGGAAGAGGCAAGGATCTGGGAGCCAAATCAAGGATGGACAAATTTAAGTGGAAGACAGAGAATTTTAGTCTGGTGGGCATGGCTGAAGATGGGCTTCTGGGAGTCAAGATATTCTCTGGAAGCTATATGTAAAATTTGCATGTGTGTATTTCACTGGAAAGAGGATACATAGCTTCCACTTTACAAAGGGATCAGCAACTTTTCACAGTTTTGTGAACCACTCTTTGGGGCTAAATAAAAGCAAGTTAAGGAGTCTTAGGACCAGAGTTCCAGAATGGGAGGAGGGGGCCCAATAAGTTCCCCTAAACTGCATTTGGAAGATGGATCTATGGGCAGACTATAATAGTTAACATTTATTGAGTGTATGATAGTTCACAATATTACTTTAAGTCCCCTTTATGACCCCTTTCAATATTATTTTATTCAATACTCTCAATAGTGCTTTGAAACGCTCATCTCCATTTTACAGGTGAGGAAACTGAGGCACAAAGAGATGATGTAAATCACCCAAAGTCACATCATTTACAAATGACATGGCCATGATTGGAAATGAAAAATCTCATTCCTGAAACTCTCATCCTAATTATATCCTGTATGGCCCCTTTAGAGGAATAAAAAGAAAATGTCCATCAGGGATGTTGGAAGCTTAGCATTTTTGCATGTCTTTGTAGGTCATGTGACTGTGACTCCACGGCTGCCGTTTCCCAAAATGGCCTCAAGTTGGGTACTTGAACTAACTCTGTGGGATAAGGGCGGGGGATACTTGTAGTCCCAGAGGACCACCATGGGAGAGCAACCCCATGGCGGCAGCGGTAGCAGAAAGGTCCTAGAGATTTGGGTGGCTGGGGGAGCCTTCTGTTCACGGAGGAGCTTGAAGAATTCATCTGCAAAGGGGCTTTCTGGAGCAGGCTGCTGGAAAGATGGTGAAAGTTGAGGCTCCCTCTTTAGAATTTACCCACGGAGTTTCACAGATGCCCCTTTCCACCCTTATCAATGGCCTTCCCTGGATGCTTCTCTGTTGCTTGAGCAGCAGCACAGGAAAGTGGGCCAAGTGAGGACTTTAGAGTCACACAGTCCTGGGCTCCACCCTCAGCTCTTACCCCTCCTGCCGCATGTCCCTGGGCAGATTTCTTAAATGCCTTAGAGCTCCCCTCCCCTCCTCTGTGAACCTGGGGCAAGGACCACCTAGTACCACCCACCTCAGGGGCTGTTGTGAAGATTAAATGAAAGAATGGAGGGAAAGGACCTTGCATGTAATGAGCCCTCAATACATGGTAGCTATTGATTTCCTTCTCACCCCAAGGAAGATCCATGTCTACCATTTGCAGAAACATTCCTTGACCCAAGTAGGTTCTATTCTCTTGTCGGCTTCCCTTAAATTCCCTTTATCTAACCTGTCACCTCCAACAGAATATGAACTTGGCTTCTCCCAATTCTACATAAACTCCACTCTTTCAAGGAGCTAGGAAGACATCTGTTGGCCATCTACAATCCTCAAGAGAGAAGGAGAGAGATGGGGGGGTGGGTGGAGAGAGAGGGAGAGAGAGAGAGAAGAACTTTAATATAGTGGTGTGCTGGAGCCTGCTTGTATCATCTTATGAAAGCTGATTGTTAAATTTTTAGAATTTTTGTGAGCTGATTGACTTTAGTTTGATAGCTTGAAATTGGCCATGTTGGGAATATTTACACCACAGAAATTGTTAAGTATTCAATACTACTGCAATTAGAGCTTTATTTTCTTCAAGGGCCAGTTTTAAAACATTTATCAGCATGTCACAAAATAGCTAAGAGTTGTACAGTATCTGTCACACGCTGTTCTAAGAGCTTGATAGGTACTAACTTAATCCTCATGCACACTTTTTGAAGTTATTATTATTATCCCCATTTTACAGACTAGGAAACTGAGAAAGTGAGTTGTCAAAGGTCACAGAGCTAGCCAGTGACAGAATTGGGATATAAACTAAGGCTGGCTGGCTGCGAAACCTGCACTCATAGTTGGCTATACTGCCTCTTGAGGGTTCTTATGGGGATTCAATGACTCACATAAGGGGCTTGGCCCAGTGCTTGGTATTTAGTAATTGTTTGATAAATATTAGCTGTTACTATTTATATGTGGGATTCTTAACTTATTTGAGGTCATGAGAATCTGATGAAAGCTATAGATCGATCCTTTCCCCCTAAAAGATGCACAATATGTACAGTATACACACACACACACACACACACACACACACACACACACACACACACACACACACACACACACACACACACACACACACACACACAGTGAAGATATTAGGGGACTCATGGACTCTCCAATGCTCATTGGTCCTATGTTTACCTTCTTGGGCCCCCGCCATAAATCAGCTGGCTACTTCTATTTCTCCACAGTCTTTGAGCGCTCCAAAGATAGGGATCCAATTCCCTTTGTGATTCTCTTTTTCTAGAGGATCATTCCACGTTTCTTCAACTCATCTTTGGGGACTGTTTGTGTCCCCCACCCAAGCCACTCGCTCCCCTGTGGATGTGCTCTGATTCACTTTGCATTTCTCCCAGTGTGGGATCCAGAACTGGGTAGTCTTAGAGTCTCCCTAATTTTTCCTGATCTCTCTGACAACTGATACTTTTTCTAGTCTCATTTTACCTCAGGTGTCCTGCCTCCAGGGGACTTTACCCATTTTCTGGCATCTGGGATATAAAGTTGAGCTCAAGTTATACCACCGCTAACTTCACACACACACTGCACGGCACACCCTACAAACACACAATGGGAAAAGAATTCTGAATATGTGAACACACATCTTGAAGCTTCTTGACTTGCTTTATCTGGATGTCAGTGAACTGGAGACATCTACGCTGGTTTCCTCCTGACTTTTAAACTTTCCTTGTCACCCCCGTTCCTCTTCCTAAACCCCTAACCCCTGCCAGCATGCCTGCTCTCCAGACCTCGAGTGTGCAGCTTACTTTGACCTGAAGAAAGAAGAATAACAGCTAATTACTTAGTCTTTCAACATGTCAGAAATTTTGTATACGTTATCTCATTCAACGAAACCCACGCAAAAAGCCCATGAAGTAGGGCTTTTAAAGGAAACTAAAGCTCAGAGATGTTAAGTAACTTGTCCAAGGCTTCACAGCTAATAACTAGCTAAGCTAGAATTCAAAACTGCATCTGGTAACTCTAGGTTTGCACGCTTTTCCTCGTTGTGCACGGATTCCTTTTCCTATGTAACAGCATTTACTAGTGGCCTGACACGTGGCTCCTTCCCTGAAACTCTACACTTATCAGTGGGCTTTGGAAGTTTACAGTGTTTATAAGACTTAAAGGGATTTCAGTCACTGGGCACTGGGGAAATTCTTGCAGGTGAAGGATCTTCACAATGCTGCCACACAGGTGTTTCCTCCCCCACCAGCCTTGCGGCTCACAGACTAGGTGGGAGCAGGCTACAGCCCATCTTCCTTTTCTTCCAACCTCAGGGGGAAAGGGGTTAACCCCCTTATGGAAAATAAAGCCAGCCTTCCTTGCAAGGGTCCCTGAGCTGGATTTCTGATAGTCCAGGAAGCCATTTAAATAAGAACCTCGGTGTTGAAAACCTGCCAAGTAGGCATCCTTCCAGCTTTCTGTGGCTTACCAGCGGCCCCTAATGGCCAGAGGCTCCAAGTGCCATGAGCGGGGAGCCTTAGCTGTTTCTGCACTCACCTCTGGCTCTGCCCTGCTCAGTTTTAAAACACTGGATTAATGCCCAATCAACTTATTTTGCAGTATTGGGACAGCAAAATGGTGGAGTCTAAAACTCTGGGCAAAGAGGGCATGACGATGGGTGATCTCACCTATAAAATCAGGAACCAGGCTGTCACTAAAATCTTTCTCTTTTTAATATTCCAGACCACAAACCTAGCAGGTAGACAATACTATTATCCCCGTTTAGCTGCTGGGTAAACTCAGGGCAGAGAATTGAAGTAGCCAGGGACCCACTGGTTAGTGGGAAAGAACAGGCAGGTTTCTGTGAGCACAGATTCTAAATTTGCCAGGCTGGCCTAAGGCAGCATGTGTGTGTACTGTGTTGGCCTGACAGTGGTCTGGTCTTGGGAATAATACTGACAGCTAGCATTTAAGAATTCATTCTGAGGCAGGCACGTGGTAAATGCTCTTATGTGGAATACGCCCTTCATTCTTCCTAGTTGCCTGTGAGATACACATCTCCAATTTACAAATGGGAATGTGGATTCTCGGCAGGGCCAAAACTGCCAGAGGTCATACAAATAAAAGGAGGAGCCGGGAATTAGGACTCAGCTTGTTCAGCTCCAAAGCAATGGCTTGAATTTACCTTCGTGTATTGCATGAGAGTTTTCCTTGTAGCCAATCTAGGTTGTTGGTCCTTAGTACTCATTCACCTGAAATATTTCCCCCACTCCCTTCTGCTTGGCTTGACGCTAATGACAGTTTCGGCTGGTAAGAGCCCAGGGGACTGTGGACGTCTATTCGTCAGTGTCTCTCAGAACATAGACTTTGTATTTGGGAGGAAGTCCACTCCCCTTTGTGTGTCTGATGCTCTCAGACATCCTCTCTGCTGCTAGTGGGTGGTGGGCGGGATGGGACTCGGTCATTTCCTGGAGTCCTGGAGGGTTTCCATTTGGGAGGCACATGGAGACAGTATAACATGGTGGTCATGAGGCAGGCTTTGGAGTCCTGAGGCATTGAACAGCTACTAAACCATTTAAGACTCGGTTTCCTCATCCACTAAGTGGACACAATAGTGCCTATCTCATAGGGCCATTGCAGGAATGAAATAAGACAAATACATATGATATTCTTAATGCGGCACCTGTCACAGGGTAAGTCTCCCTACTGTGTTCATGAGCAAAGGAACACATGGTAACTTGATATGTTTCCTTGGGAAGGGTGCCAACAACATCACTAACCATCAAGAGACCTGGCCCCTTGTTAGGTGTTAGCAGGTGAGATTAAGTGGTTTCCCTTGCAACATAAAGCAATTGACTGAGGGTTGTAGCAAGAACAATGTGCTGATGGAAGACAGCCGATGCCAAGGAGTCCTCCTCCCACAGGGATAAAATGGCTGGCAGAAGACAAACGATGACAAAGCCTTTATTGGGAGCCATGACACCCAAATTCCTCGCCAGGAGAGTAGTGAGTCTTGGGAGCAACAGGGCATATAGCCACGGAAGAATTAATTTGCCTCAAAAGGAATTGCTTGGGCTTCCCTGGTGGAGCAGTGGTTAAGAATCCGCCTGCCGGGCTTCCCTGGTGGTGTAGTGGTTGAGAATCTGCCTGCCAATGCAGGGGACATGGGTTCGAGCCCTGGTCCAGGAAGATCCCACATGCCGCGGAGCAACTAAGCCCACGCTCCACAACTACTGAGCCTGTGCTCTAGAGCCCGTGTGCCACAACTACTGAGCCTGTGTGCCACAACTACTGAAGCCCACGCACCTAGAGCCCGTACTCCGCAACAAGAGAAGCCGCTGCAATGAGAAGCCCGTGCACCGCAGCAAAGACCCAATGCAGCCAAAAATAAATAAATAAATTAATTAATTAAAAAAAAAGGAATTGCTGTGATTTAATAGCTTTATTGAATCCATGGTTTTTAGCCCATTGATTCCTGTTTGCTTTCGTTCAGGGCTATGCAGGAGCAATGCCATTGCTTTGCTGGTCATATCGATTAGCCAAGATCCCTCCTGCTGTGGCCTTGTGTTTGCCCTTCTTCACATATGTCACCATTCCCTCCTTGCCCCCTGCTTTGTGTCCTCATTTCTCCCATCCCAGTGACTAGGCTGGACAGATGTACATGGTCTGGGTAAACCCTCTGAATTCCTTGCCAATTGGAAATAATGGTATCAGACAGATCAGTGATGCCACCTTGCTTTGGGGCTTTTTGTGCTGGTTATAACCACATTTTTGCTTTAGGATTTGTGTTCTTAAAACCAAGCTTTGAAAAAAAAACTTTTAATTTTTGGCCTCTTTTGGAGGATTGTCCTATGTAGCCATACTGGCAGATTTTTAGGAATGTTTTGCAAATGGTAGCATGCACCGGTATCATGTGGAATCTTGTATAAAAGGACATTTCTGGGTCCAAATATTTAGGCTTCGTAGGTTGTTGCCCCCACCTCCTTTATAAATTGAGGTAACCTTCAGATGACATAATAAATTTAACCATCCTGAAGTGAACAATCCGTTGCCATTTAGTACACTCATAATTTTGTGCAACTCTCACCTCTATCCAGTTCCAAAACATTTTCATCAGGAGACCCTGTATCCATTAAGCAGTCATTCTCTGTCCCCATTCCTCCCCAGCCCTTAGCAATCACTACTCTGCTTTCTGTCTCTGTGGATCTATCTACTCTAGATATTTCATATAGATGGAATCATCCAGCATTTGTCCTTTTGCATCTGGCATATTTCACTTTTCATAGTGCTTTGAGGTTCATCCATGCTATAGTATGTCCTAGTACCATACTCCTTTTCATGGCTGAGTAATATTTCATTGTATACACATGTCACATTTTGCTTATTCATTTAAACAAGGGCCTCCCTTGGTTCTGTAGCACGTCGTCTTTGGTCCATACGTTGGGGATCTTTGGCAGTGGAGATCATTGGGTTTGCCCAGGGCAGCCTGATGCCTTTTTGGAGTAGAGTTTGGAGACTGCCAGGCCCCAGCTGCTTACTAGGTGTGGTAGGCCTTTAGAGATGGACCTAGCAATAGATGACCAGGGAATGTCTAGCCTGGCAACACAGGCATTGTGCCAGGGCACAGACAGGGACCCAGGTAAACAGCACAGAGAAATGCAGATAAGAGAGGATTGTATTTGCATCCCAGCTCTGCCGGCTGGCAGCGGGCAAATTAAAAACTCTCTGAACTCCTATTCCTGATTCATGAAATGAAATAACAACAGTATCACTCTCATAGCATTGTTGTTTAGATGAAATGAAATAATTTATATTAAGTGCATGGTACAGGGCCTGGCACAGAGTGAGTAAAGTAAAGCCCAAAGTGGCCATGATTTTTATTACTTTTCCAGAAAAGGAGTAATGTGCAGTTGGAGTCTGGCACATTACTCAGCAGGGAAATGTTCTCAGTGGGTTGGCTTCTGGTCCAGGGCCCTGTAGCATCTCCAAGAGAACTTCCTTGGAGCAAGGAATGAGCAAGACATGGTCCCTAATGTGGGAAAATAAGGAGGCCCAGTTTCCAGCACAAGACACTTAGTCCCAGCAATAAAGCAGGGGGCTTGATTTTAAAATGAGACATACTGTCTGAATGGAAGCAGTATCAAGGCAGAACTGATCAGTATTATCATTGCTGGTCTGATTTTCCTACTAGACTGTGAGTACAGGGAAGGAAGGGGTTGTCATTCTTTTTTGCTACACTATTCCTTGCACAAGTGTAGAGTATTCAGTCAATAAATATTTGTTGCATGTGTGGCTGGCTGGCCAGCCAGCTGGCTGCTGTGTTATCTTTCTATTAGCTTAGGACTCCTTAAATTCTTCTGAATCAGTCTCATGTACTGTTGGAGGAATATACTCAGCCCCAGGTATGCTTCTATGAGACTATTCAGAAATCTGCTCTAAAATTATTTAAAATATGCACAACTTTTGATCCAGCAGTTTCACTGCTGAGTATTTAACGTAAGAAAATCCCTAGAACTCAGAAGGATTATGGCTCAAGAACATTAATTGTGAGATCCTTTGGAATAGCAAAAAAGGTGGAAAGAACTTGCTATTCAACGAAAGGAGGATGGGTTAACTGTATTATGATACTTCCATTCAATGAAGTGTTTCAAAGCCATAAAAATAATGAAGATTGTTTAATAACATGAGAGAATATCCAAATTATGTAGTTAGTGAAAACAGCAAGTTGCACAACAATATTTTGGTATAATACCACTCTGTGTTATGTGTGCATGTGTGAGCGTAACATTGGAAGGATATAAACTAAAATATTATCTGTTGCTCTGAGTGATTAAATTAGAGATAATTTTATTTTTGAGCTTTTTGAGCTTGTCTGTAATTTCCAATGTTTTTACATTGAATGTGTCGTCAGTTAAAATAAGAATGAATATTATTAAGGATTATGTTCCTGATGAGAAGTTGGGTCTTATCGCTCGAATGTGACTGAACCTGCAGAGGGGACCAAATGGCCTCAGCTGTGGGGGTTGGGAAGGGGCTGGGAACAGCAAAGCATCAGGCATCGCTTCTGTAGCATTCCAAGAGCAGGGCATGTTCCTGTTTTACTGAAAGAGAGGATGCTCTGCACCTCCTTTCATCTCATTTACTCCATCCTCTCCTATGTGTTAGTGTCAACTTAAATAAGGGGGTAAACTGAGGCAAACTCAAATGACCAGAAATTGAGGTTATTCAGGAATAGTAGAGGAATTGCCATTCTGGAAACACATACTATGCTATAGTAAGCTATAGGCGAGTTGGTTGAGGGTTTGGGGTGAGCTGTGTTTATGGGCAAGGAGTGCAAAGAGGGGGAAGTCCAGCCAGAATCCAGGCAGGAAGTTCACTGGCTTGATGGTGGGAAGAAATTGTGGGTGGATGTTCATTGATCAGGAGGTAAGTCTTGGCTTCTGTAAAGCAGGCATTTATGGGAAATCAATCTCTCGGTTAAATTCCATTCTTCTGAGGGCACATGAGTGAGATTCTCCATTTCATGTCCTTCAGTTTTAGATTGAAATCTTTTCATATTGGCATTAAATACACCCAGGCTGTAGGGATTTTCTGGTCTACATGGTGACTGGATCCATGTTGTGGCTCCTAACTACTGAGATAAACATGCACACACTGGTTTCAAGAAGGTAAATTTAAACTTTTCATGGGCTGAATTGGCCATGCAAGGTTGTTCTGTCCTGTGTTCTAGAAAATTAAAAGCAGAAAGTCTGGGCTGAGAAAGCGTAAATGGAATTAGTATTTCTACCAAAAGCAAAACAAGATGAGCACCAGCTTTTGAGATTTTTCAGTTAACTGATTACAAATACCCTCCTGTCCGGGCCTGAGGCTTTGTTCCTGGGCCAAGCAGGTCTGTCAGACTTCATCTCCCTTGAGGTTATGTTCTCCCCCAGAGAGTCCTGGGCCCTTTACACTAACATGTGTCCTCTGGTTGCCCTTTGGAAATTCTTCAACACGCTGGCATCCTAGATGGGGACGCAATTTAGACTCATGCTGGAACCTCTTCAGAACTTGCCAACCCACAGTGGTGGTGTACTGTAGAGTATGCTTTAAAGCGGAAGGAAAGTTGCTAAAGGGAACATATAGGGAGGAACACCTAACGTGATATGAGATGCAGTTTGACAGGTGAATAGGAGTTCTTCAGTAGTACAAAGAAAACAGATCATCAGAGGCAGAGGGAGCAGGAAGGAATTCAGTGTGTGATAGGAAAAGACCATTATCAACACAGAGGTGTTGCCTCTTAGCAAAGGTGTTGCCAGGACTAGATCATGAAGGGGCTTGTAATCCGCACTCAGGAGTTTGGCATTTTATCCTGAAGCTCATAAATTGCCATTGAAAGATTTTAAGCAAGGGAATAACATTTAGTAGTATGCACACTCTGTCTTTCCTGTTAATTTGTGAGTTTCCTGAAGGCAAATGTTTGATTCTGAGACATCTCAGTGGTTGCTCCTCCATTGCCCAGTATAGTCTGTTATTTATAATAACAGCTAAACTTTCATCATGTGTTTACTATGAGTCTGACATTGTGCTAACTGCTTTACCTAGTGTATTATTCAGGGTTCTTCAGAGAAACAGAATCAATCATACTAATATATATGCATATGTATATATAATAATAAATAAACTTATTATAAGGAATTGGATCATGCAATTATGGAGGCTGAGAAGTCCCAAGATCTGCAGCTGGCAAGCTGGACACCCAGGAAAGCCAATGTTTCAGCCCAAATCTGAATGCCAGAAAAGACCAATGTCCCAGCATAAGTAGGTTTTTTTCAGGCAGGAGGAGTTTCCTCTTATTTGAGGGAGGGTCAGCCTTTTTGTTCTATTCAAGCCTTCAACTGATTAGATGAGGGCAACACACATTAGGGAGGTCAGTCTGCTTTACTCAGACCACTGATTCAATTGTTAATCTCATCGAAAAACACTCTCACAGACATGCCCAGAATAATATTTGATAAGCTATCTTGGCATCTCTCATCCCAGCCACCACCATGGCCCAGTCATGTTGATGTATAAGATTAACCATCACGTGTGAGTTATATCATTTAACTTACACAGTGATCTTGCAAGGTTATTTCTATTTTTATTCCCGTTTTAAAGACAAGGAAACTAAACCTTGGAAGGTTTATGTCATGTCTCTGAATAACAACAGCTGGTAAGTGATCAAACCCTGATTCAAACCCAGGCAACTGACTCATGGGGCCACATCCTTAACCACTATGCTATAATAAATGTTTTTAAATTAATTTTTTCTAGAACTCTCATATAGAAATTTAACAAAAATATAATCACTAATAATATGTTAATTACATTGGACATCCATTAATTCCTATAGATGAGTAACTAAATGTACTGTTAACACCAGTCTTCCAACAAATCCATGTTTAATTTTTTTTTTCTGATTCTGGAGAAGAAAGACAAGATACAGTGAGGAGAGTTTTGTTTAGCAAACACTGGTGAATGTGGTAGGGAATTCAGTTTTCTGTTCACAATGAGTGTCCTAGGTTATATTAGTTGCATTTCAGTAAGGAGAAGTAATCAGTACGTTAAGATGATTTCACTTACATGTGAAATCTAAAAAACAAAACAAGTAAGCAAACATAACTAAACAGAAACAGGGTGATAAATACAGAGAACAAACAGGTGGTTGCTAGAGGGGAGGGGAGTGGGGGAAGGAGAGAAATAGGTGTGGGAGAGTAAGACATACAAACTTCCAGTTACAAAATAAATGAATCACAGGTATCAAATGTACAGTATGAGGAATATAATCAATAATTATGTAATATCTTTGTATGATGACAGATGACACCTACATTTATCATGGTGATCATTTTGAAATGTATAGAAATGTCAAATCACTATGTTATATACCAGGAGCTAAAAGTGTTGTAGGTCAATTATACATCCAAAACAAACAAACAGGGGCTTCCCTGGTGGCTCAGTGGTTGAGAATCTGCCTGCCAATGCAGGGGACACGGGTTCGAGCCCTGGTCTGGGAAGATCCCACATGCCACGGAGCAACTAGGCCCGTGAGCCACAACTACTGAGCCTGCGCGTCTGGAGCCTGTGCTCCACTACAAGAGAGGCCGCAATAGTGAGAGGCCTGCGCAGCATGATAAAGAGTGGCCCCCGCTTGCCACAAATAGAGAAAGCCCTCGCACAGAAACAAAGACCCAACACAGCCAAAAATAAATACAAAAATAAATTAAAAGCAAAAGAAAACCAAACAAACAAACTCATAAAAAAAAGAGATCAGATTTGTGGTTACCAGAGGTGATGAGGTGAGTGGAGGGAGGGGAATTGGATGAATGTAGCCAAAAGGTACAAACTTCCAGTTATAAGATAAATAAACACTAGAGATGTAATGTGCAACATGATAAATATAACAAACCCTGCTGTACATTATATATGAAAGTTTTCAAGAGAGTAAATCCTAAGAGCTCTCATCACAAGGAAAAAATTTTTTTCCTATTTCTTTAATTTTGTATCTATAAGAGAGGATGGTGTTCACTAAACTTATCATAGTAGTCATTTCATGATGTATTAAGTCAAATCATTGTGCTGTACACCTTAAATTTACACAGGGCTTTATGTCAATTATATCCCAACAAAACTGGAAGGAAGGGACTTGCCTGGTGGTGCAGTGGTTAAGAATCCGCCCGCCAATGAAGGGGACATGGGTTTGAACACTGGTCTGGGAAGATCCCACATGCTGCAGAGCAGCTAAGCCCATGCGCCACAACTACTGAGCCTGCTCTCTAGAGCCGGCAAGCCACAGCTACTGAGCCTGCGTGACACAACTACTGAAGCCTGCGTGCCTCAACTACTGAAGCCCGTGTGCCTAGAGCCCGTGCTCCGCAACAAGAGAAGCCACCGCGATGAGAAGCATGCACACCGCAACGAAGAGTAGCCCCACTCTCCACAACTAGAGAAAGCCCACGCAAAGCAATGAAGACCCAACACAGCCATAATTAATTAATTAATTAACTTAAAAAAAAAAACTGGAAGAAAAATAAAAGAGAGATGTGGAGGCAGCCAGGGCTCTTAACATTAAGATATCTGTGTTGTGCAAAGAGGAGACAAATGTAGCCAGCTCGCAGTAAGACTTATTTCCTAGAAAAAATAGCGCTGTGAAATCATTTTCTGGGGATTGTCTTGAGTGTGTTTGAGTGAGGTTAGAGCCAGCGAAACTCATTCCAGAGTCTCAGGAGTCATAGGTTCTGTGGGTTGCCTGTTGCTAACTAAAAGTGGCATGTCCTGGAAATCTATGCAAATCGAATCTTGCTTTCCTATTGATATTCACAGGTCACTAAGATAGTCTTCCGTGAGCCCTGCTGTCTTTTCTCCCTCTCCCACCCAGTTTTTCTGGGTAGTTTTTATATTTGAAATATATGCTTATATGTGGAAGGAGAGTGCTCTGAATTTGAAGAGTTGATTTAGAAAAGCAAATTTACCTCATCATTTATTACAAGTAGCAACATTTATTGTTATAAATTTCCTTAAATCAGGGCACATATGTATTTATAAGAAAGCATGGGGCAAATTTCTTAAGATACTAGGATGTATTTTCATATCCTATACTTCACCCAAGTATTTAATACTTTGTTACGCAGATATCAATTGATTGTTTAAATAATTTTTCAAAAGCATCCAGAGAATATTAAAGCTATTTCAATTTAGGAGTAGGGGAAGGTAAAAGTAAACAAATAATCTTGTTGGGAGAGTAGCATAATTAGTATTTGGGAGGACGTCACCAACATTGTGACATAGGAGGTCCTGAATCTCCCTCCCCGTGTAAATGCACTGAATATATAACTGTACATGAGTCAGTTCCAAATCCAGAAACTAATTGAATGACTCCTGCATGTTGAGCATCTGAGAAAATACCTCACATCAAAATGAGTAGGAAAGGTTGAGACATCATCTCACTATAAACCCCATCCCTGGCACAGCACCTTACAATTAGGAGGAATCCCCCAACTCCCAGCTTCTCTCTGAGGAGCAAAAGATTTGGACCACACATAAAGCACCCCAACTTTTAGGGTGGAGAAATAGTCCCTGAAATCACCTAGTTGTGAGAGCCAATGAGGCATGCATTCATGAATCCCACAAGACTGTAGAAAACAAAGAAGCAATTGTTAAATACCTGCACAAGCACACCGCACAGCTCCACCTTCCCCAGGGCAGAGGGAGCTGTGGAAAATGCAGATTCAATGCAATCTCTATCAAAATTTCAAGGGCATTTTCCAGAGAAATAGAAAAAAAAAAAAACCGTAAAATTTGTATGGAACCACAAAAGACCCTGAATAGCCAAAGCAATCTTGAGAGAGAACAAAGCTGAAGGCATCACACTTCCTGATAACAAACCATGAAATAATAGAAAAAAAAAAAAAATATATATATATATATATGTGTGTGTGTGTGTGTGTGTGTCTGCCCCTGGTTCCTGGCACAGAGATCCTAAAACCCTTATCCTAAGTGATAAGAGCACTAGGAGCAGCTTTTAGTCTAATATTTGGTCTTTGACCCTGGTTCCTAATGCAGAACTCCTAAATCCCTTAAAATTTCCTGTCTGATAGGATATCTTTTGTTCTAATGAGGTGACTCTTGGTGGACTCCTGTATAGCTTCAGGATGGGGGCTGACTACCAGAAAGACCAAACCATAATTAGAAGTTTGGAATTTTCATCCTCACTCCCATCCTTCAGGAAGTGTAGAGGAACTAGAGATTGAATTAATGATCAATCGTGCTTTTTTGAAGTAGCCTCTGTAAAAATCCCCAAAGTACAGGGCTCAGAGAGCTTCCTAGATCAGTGAACACATGCAGGTTGCAGGAGAGTGGCATACTGGGAAAGAGCATGGGAGCTCTGCACACTTTCCCACATACCTTGCTCTATGCATGTCTGTCATCTTGCTGTTCCTGAGTTATATCCATTTATAATAAAACAGGAATATAGTTAAGTAAGTGATTTTCCTGAGTTCTGTGAGCCACTCTAGCAAATTAATCTAACCTGAAGAGGGTGTCATGAGAACCTCTGACTTATAGCCATTGATTAGAAGCACAAGTAACAACCTGGACTTATGATTGGCATCTGAAGTTGGAGGGCAGTCTTGTGGTTCTGAGCCCTTAACCTGTGGAATCTGATGCTATCTCCAGGAAAATAGTGTCAGCATTGAGTTAAATTGTAGGACACACAGTTGATGTTATGTAGAATTGCTTGATATTTGGAAAACAAATACATTTGATGTCAGAAATGAAGTGAAGTACAGTAGAGTAGTGTGAGAGTAAAGGAGAAACACAGGAGAAGTTTGTTTTTCCTACACAGAAGCTATATTACAAAGCTATAGTAATCAAAACAGTATGGTATTGGCATAAAAACAGACACATAGATCAATGGAACACAATTGAGACCCCAGAAATACCCTGCATGTATGGTCAATTAATTTTTTATAAATGTGCCAAAAAATATACAATGGGGAAAGGGCAGTCTCTTCAATAAATGGTGCTGAAAAAACTGGATACCCACATGCAAAAGAATAAAATTGGATCCTTATACCATGCACAAAAATTAACTCAAAATGGATTAGATTCGAATGTAAGACCTGAAACCATAAAATTCCTAGAAGTAAACATAATAGGTATGCTCCTTGACTTTGGTCTTGGCAATGATTTTTTTGGATTTGACACCAAAGGCAAAGGCAACAAAAACAGAAGTTAATAACTGGGACTACATCAAACTAAAAAGCTTCTTCCAGCAAAGGAAACAAAATGAAAACACAATCTATGGAATCAGAGAAAATATTCGCAAACCACTTATCTGATAATGGGTTCATATCCAAAATATACAAAGACTTCAAGCAATTCAAGAGCCAAAAACCCAAATAACCCAGTTAAAAAATTGACAAAGGATCTGAATAGACATTTTTTTTCAAAGAATACATAAAAATGACCAACATCACTAATCATCAGGGAAATGCAAGTCAGAGCCACAATGAGATACTACTTCATACCTCGTATGGTGGCTTTTGTTAAAAAGACAAGAGATGAAAACTGCTGGCAAGTATATGCAGAAGAGGGAACCCTTGTACACTGTTGGTGGGAATGTAAATAGGTACAGCCAGTATGGAAAACAGTATACGGGTTCCTCAGGATTAAAAATATACGTACATACACACAATGGAATATTATTCAGCCTTAAGAAAGAAGAAAATCCTGCCATGTGCAACAACATGGATGAACCTGGAGGACATTATGCTAAGTGAAATAAGCCAGATGGAAAGAGAGAAATACTGCATGGTATCACTTATATGTAGAACCTTAAAAAAAAAAAAAAAGTTTGACTTCATAGAAACAGAGAGTAAAATGGCGGTTGCTAGGGGTGGGGGTTGTGGGGAGAGGTTGGTAAAGGGGTACAAACTTTGTTATAAGATAAATAGGATCTGAGGACCTAATATATTACATGGTGACTATAGTTGATAATACTGTATTGTATAACTGAATTTTGCCAACAGAGTAAAACGTGTTCTCATCAAAAAAAAATGTGAGGTAATAGATATGTTAATTAGCTAGATGGTGTGAATCCTTTCATAATGTTTATATGTATCAAATCATCACATTGTACACTTTAAATATATCACAATTTTATTTGTCAATTATAAATCAAGAAAGCTGGGAAAATATTTGCATAATTAAGATCGACTCAGCTGAGAGTAATGTTTAGACTTCAGTGGCCAGGCTGTTGGGAAAAGATGGCCTTAGTCTGGGTAATAGTCTAATTTGTCATACCCAAGAATCAGCTCCAGGCTAGAATAAGATCAATGTTCACCACTTAAGGGAATTCAACATAGGCAAATCTTTTTATTTGCAAAGCACTGAACCCATTCAAGCTGGTGCAAGTAAAGAAGAGTTTTAAAAGTTTACAGGGGCATTCACAAAAATGAAATACAGCTGTATACTTTGACCGTTGAACAACATGGGTTTGAACTGTGTGGGTCATCTTACACTGGGTTTTTTTTTCAATAAATGCATTGAAAAGTACTACACTGTCCTCGGTAGGCTGAATCTGCGGATACAGAACCACAGAAACAGAAGGCCAACTGTAAAGTTATACACGGACTTCCGATTGTGTGGAAGGTTAGCACCCTTACCCCCTGTGTTGTTCAGGAGTCAACTGTGCTTTGCTTCAGAAAGGCACATGTTTTGCTGAAAAGGTCCTAAGGATTAAGTTTCCTCCTCTGTCCATTTTTCTTTCTCTGGTTGCATTAAAAATTGTTGATTGGTTTCTCTCTGTATTACAACTTTCTAAGACAACTTCTCAGTAAGAATGTAGCTGAAAATGACCATCCTATCTATGACTCCATGACTCCACGACTCCACATGGCCTTTCAGTCTAAACATACACCCGGGTCGGATTATAGAGTTTTTTTTCTTTTCTTTGTTCAAATTCTCCAGGAAGAGCACTAATTATTTGCTAGCCAATTAGTGGCTTGGCTTTCCTTGTGTTGCCTTTTTTGAGTGTTAGGTTGTACAATTGGCTATGACTTGTAGTGGAGCACATGCTAAAACACACCTACCTTTATTCACCCCTCAAGAGGGGTTGGGAGGGAATTTCTCTGAGAAGAGAATGTGGGCTTACTTCTATCCAAGCATTACATCCCACAATGAGTCTCAGCAGGGCTTCTTCTTTCAGTAGTGCTATTACCCTGAATCACAGTGGTGTCATGTATCTGTCCCCTGTCATCTCTGTTAAGCAGGACTCAAACCAGTGGCTGAGAGTTTGGGTGAAAGGACTTAGTTACCAGAACAAAGATATTGAGATGTGTGTGGTCAAGGCTCCAGCCTAGTAAGCTTAGGTTCAGAACGGGATCCCAGTCTCAGAATGGTAGTGGGTATGCAAATCAGGAACCAACATAGAGGTTGTTTCACATGGATGGGCCAACGTGACATGTGTTATTAGAAGGCTTATGACTTACAGCAATGACAGTAAAAGCTACATGGTGCATCAGAATCACCTGGGGAGCTTAATTTCAGGGCACCTGCCCAGACCTAGTGATCTGCTTAGGGAATGCTTTTGGCCAAAATCAGGTGGTGAATCTAATGGCCGATCAGATTTAGAAACCTCTGACTTACTAGGCACCCAGCTGCACCCAGCTGCATACACTAGATTCTGAGCCAGGCTACAGCAGCAAGAGCCTAGGTTTTCTCACTAGTCTAGGACTCCTTTCTTTATATATTTCTGCTGCCTTTAGAGTTGAAGAAGGACATCCCAACATTCTTTTATATCAGAGAAACAGGGTTTGTCTTGGGCTACTATTAGCTTTTATGCCATATGATCAGGCTAGTAGAACTCAGGTTCAATCTTAAGAGATTGAATTTTGAATATATGTGTCCATAGCAAATGGGCTGTATCAATGAAAAAGGTTATATTTTAATAAAATGTTTTTCAGTGACATACAATGATAAAGACTGTTTATTGCTGTTGTTATATATCTATGTTGTGTCTCCTGGGAGTTTTCCTATGAGCTTTCCTAATTCCAGGACCTAGGTTAGTTGCTGAAGCAGGGGTAAGTAGAGCATGGCAAAAATACCTTGGGTTTTAAAGTTTCCACACTAAAGTGACACACATCAGTATAGTTCATATTTCATTGGCCAAATCAAGCCCTTACTTCACATAGTCAGGGAAATGTAGTCCTACTATGGGCCTGAAAGAAGAGACCCATTCATAAAACCTAGCACAGGGATTTTGGCTTGTTTTCTGCCACATCTCCAGCATTTAGAATAGTGTCTGGCGCATGGTAGGTGCTTAAAAATATGCATTGAATAAACAGAGGAAGGGATAAATGTGTGAAAGTAAACTAACAACATGTATCACCCAGGGTTAACCCTGGTTCCTGGACACAGTTCTGAAATTATCTTTGTTGGAACATTTTAGGAGATAACTCCAGAAAGGACTACATTTGGGAAAAAGGACTAATTTTCCTAAATGTATAATGAATGTAGATTATTCATGATTGTAAAGCCCTGAGCTTGAGAAGGATATGGGCTACATGAGCCCCTAGTTGCATTTTATATTGGTATAGGGGTCATTTTTTCATGTTCCTACAAGGGTATTTGGCGGGCCAGTCTGTATAGTTGTCTGATTCTCAAGATATTAAAGTGTGGGAGGTGTAATGGGGGGGTCATTTAGGGATTTCACAATAGAGCTGAGAGTAAAACCACCATAGTGGCAATTACTGTCATGGGGATCCCTTTTGAGCCAAAATGATGACTCCTCTTAGGGTTAACATTAGTTTTTACATGAAATGGCCGAAAGATTGCACTTCGACCATCCTGGGAGACCTGGCTCCCAAATCCGTAGGCACATTAAGATTAAGATTAACTTCCATTTCCCTGCTTTATCCTCAGCAAGCATGGGTCTTCAGAGCTACTTTATGCCAAAAGAAAAATGTTTGCAAGTGACCCTTCTGTTTCTGGGAAGTCTAAAACCTACCAATAATTTGGCTAATTTGTAGTTGATCGTGGGGGAAATTGAGGGAGCAGGGGACAGAGTTGCTAGGAAACAGATTTACTTCTCACATCCAGACAAATAAACTAAAGTAATGGTGTTAATGAGTCCAGTTTCTGACAATCTCAGTTCCAAGGAAGCACAAATACAAAGTCATACTGCCATGAAAAAGCACCAGAGGCAAAGGCTCTGGTGATGAGGGTGGAGCATGGTGTAATAGTACTTCTTAGAGCAGATTTGCTGATTAAAAAGAGGTACTGGATGGAAAGGGCTTAGCATGGTATCTGCATAGAGGAGGTGGGTGATAAATGTTAGTCAAAATAATTATTAGTGTTATAAATATATGTGCCATATTTATAAATAAGTTACTATTAGTCTCATCACCTTCTTATAGGTTCTAGTTCTTCTACTGACTGAAAGCGTGTCTTCCATTATGAGTTAAATTCTGAGTTTTCCTCTCCTTATTTCACCTCCTCTGCGTTGACTGTTATAAAGGTTAGTGAGGTGAGGTGTGTGTAAGCAATTTATAAACTTGGATGATTTTTTAAAAAATTTGTCTGCTTGTTTTGTTTTTTTTTTTAATTTTTATTTATTTATTTATTTATTTATTTATTTATTTATTTATTTATTTATTGCTGTGTTGGGTCTTCGTTTCTGTGCTAGGGCTTTCTCTAGTTGCGGCAAGCGGGGGCCACTCTTCATCACGGTGCGCGGGCCTCTCACTGTCATGGCCTCTCTGGGTGCGGAGCACAGGCTCCAGACGCGCAGGCTCAGCAATTGTGGCTCACAGGCCCAGTTGCTCCCAGCATGTGGGATCTTCCCAGACCAGGGCTCGAACCCGTGTCGCCTGCACCGGCAGGCAGATTCTCAACCACTGCACCACCAGGGAAGCCCCCTCTGCTTGTTTTTAATTGTGGTAAATGCCACAGAACATAACATTTACTATCTAAACAGTTTTTCAGTGTACAGTTCATTAGTGTTAACTGTATTTACTAGATCTCTAGAACGTTTTCATCTTGCAAAACCTAAACTCTGTCCCCATAAAACAAAACCTCCCCCACTCCCTCTCCCAGCCCCTGGCAACCACAATCCTACTCTGGGTCTCTATGTATTTGACTACATTAAATGTAAGTGGAATCATACAATATTTATCTTTTTGTACTAGCTTATTTCACTTAGCATGATGTATTCATTGTTCATCCATGTAGCAGCATATGCCAGAATTTCCTTATTTTTTAAGGCTGAATAACATTTCATTGTGTGTATAGACCACATTTTTCTTCATCCATTCATCCATTGATGGACATTTGCATTGCTTCCACCTCTTGGCTCTTGTGCGTCATGCTGCAGTGAATATGGTTATACACATATCTCTTCCAGATCCTACTATCACTTCTTTTGGATAAATACCCAGAAGTAGATAAAAGTCAATAAATTTTATGTCTACAAAGGACATAGTCTGTCCTTATCATTATTGCTAACAGCCACTCCAGGACCCAAGAGGGATTTTTACATAGCTCATTGGGGTTCCTTCTCTGCTGCTTTCTCCTTTCTCTGCACCTCAAATCCCAGTCGTCTTAGCAGCAGTGAACTCTGATCTTTTTCCTCAATGCAGCAAAACTGTTGCTGTCTGCCTGACTCTCTCTGCATCACGATTTGGAAAATGTCCTCAGGAAAAAAGCTGGTATGAATGGGAGGGTTCTACTTCATGTGCTTTCCTTCTGATAGCCCTGCTTTAGTAATTGTCCAATATCTGTAAACAATTTATATATATATATATATATATATATATATATATATATATAATTTGTTGTTGTTCAGCTTTTATAGGAGAGATTAAATCTGATACCATCTACTCCATTGAGGGCAGAACTAGAATTTATCCTAGGTGTCTAGACACTTTTACTTTATCCTGTTGGGTGAGGAAACAAACAAAAAAAATCCTCCAAGCAAACAGACAAATTAAGAAAATAATTACAATTAGGATACATTCTATGAAGAAAAACAAAGGCACTGAAACAGGGGAAAGATGGGGAGGGTAGGATTTTGGGATATGGTGGTCAAAGGAGGCTGCTTTGAGGAGTTTTAAGTTGAGATTTAAATGATAAATAGGACCTTACTTATGTGAAGCAGAGGTAGGAGGGGAGAACAAAAGAACATTCTAAATAGAAGTATAGATTCTGGATAAGTGATGCTGGCCAAAATTTATGCTGCACAAACAAGAGCTAGAGTATTACATTTCATCAGAGCGCCATGTCTTTAAATAGATAACTCATTATAACTCATACTAAGAGCAAGGGGTCTGGAGACCTTGAAAGGGGAGGGATAAAGAAGCCAACACTCTGAGTGGGGATTGAGTATGGTCAGCATTTGGGGGTATGCTAGCATGAGTGCTACCTTCAGGTACCCGAAGAGCTATCATGGGGAAGACAGACAACACTCTAGCACATGGATTGGCAAACTACAGCCCAAGGGCAAAATCCAGCCACATAGCCTGCAAACTATGCATGTATTTTATACATTTTTAACTGATTATATTTTAAACGGTTATATTAGTACTTGTGTAATAGCCTCAATTTTGTTGCTTGGCCCCCAAAACAAACTATTTATTATCACGCCCTTTAAGAAAAGTTTGCTGACCCCTTGTTTTGTTTGAGGCAAGGGTTGCTCAGAGACTGAGATTGCCTTTGCCAATATTTTATTTAATATAGGTTCACTGTGGGGATTATAATATTTTCACAAGCCAGTAGCATACAGGATAATGTCTCTCAAGCCAATAAAGAAATAACATACTCCAAATCAATGATAGATTAATTACACTACTGTTCCAGGCAAGGGGACATGAAGCAATAAAGTCCAGATTTAGTTGAGATGTGCCTTTCTACCAGTTGGTTCTCAGGGGAGGTGGTTTAGTCAACTGAGAGCTGATATCCAGCTGTCAGCACAAAGAACAAAAGTCACCTGTTGCTACGGCACGTTGCTAGGGAACAGTGGCATCACCGTTGATGGGCTAGATGATCTCTTCCTAGGGGCCATGGCACAGCTTTCATGACTACTAGTAAAAGAATTGCAATTACCAAGGCAGGAGCTAATGCCCCAGGGTCATCAGAGAGCCATTTAGATCAGCAAGGGGTCACCTTGCCCAGACTAAACACTATCCTATAGTCCTTACAAACTCTGAGTATTTATTGTCTAAACGTCCCCACCATAGTTGCTTCTTCATATGTTCTTGTTAATAAGCCCCCAGCTGAGGTACTGAGTGTTTATCGACAACCACAGATGTGGATGATGACATCCTGACACACAGTTTCACCTTTATATCAAAACGATAACTTCATTCTTGGAAACAGCTTCACTCTTAAAAACAACTTCATTTTTGTCATAAACAGGTAGAATTGACAGCATACCAAACCACTATACAACACCCTTGCTCTAGATCCATTGCAGGAATTTAATTTGCTGTAGCAAAAGGAATGAGTTAGCAAATTTGGAATCAAGAATTCTCTAAAGGGAAAAGATTTTCCTAGATGGGACACTGTAGGGGCCTTCCTCATAGGCCTTCTCCTTACCCCTCATCGCACACTGGGTAGTTTTCCATCTACTCAGCCTGTGCGTTAGAGGATGTCATTTGGCTTCTTGAGAAAAATGTGGAGGTGTTGGGCCACCTGGCCAGGAATTGAATTCTGTGAAATCGGACAGTTTTCTTTTAGGCAGAGACAACAATTTGGTTTGAAAACACCTAATTAGTGACTGTAACTAATACATTGTTTCACTGAATTACATTATTTTATCAGTCCTCCAACTGGCTTTAGGACATAAAGTCCTTGAGTAACACGTTAGTATTTGAAATTAATTTGTTCCAGGTCACCAACAACCAGGGGAAGACTAGCTTATAGTTTATAATAAACTAGGCTAATTTTCCAGAAACTAGGCCATGGGCCCAGGTACTTCAAAAGGAAAATACTAGTTTCAGAGCAGTCTTTCTTAACACAAACCACCCTGGTGATGGAACTTCTTGGAATATGGTATAGACTTCATTCATTTGTTTCTTTATCTGATAAGGAACTCACAGTCCAATGGGGAGACAGATAAAAATAATAATAAGTGTATGTATATGTATAACTGATTCACTTTGTTATAAAGCAGAAACTAACACACCATTGTAAAGCAATTATACTCCAATAAAAATGTTAAAAAATAAAATAAAATAAATAAATAAAAAATAAAATAAAAACTTTGGGTTCAATGCCAAGAAAAAAAAAAAAATAAGTGTATGGGATATTCACTTAGCTTTTGTACTGTAAGGGAGGAAAAAGTTTTCCTTGACCCTCCTAAGGTCTCTGAATGTGTCTGAAAATTAAATTGATAAAGACAGATTAACAGGAAAACAACATATCAATACAAATTTTATTGAATTTTTACATGTATATGGGAGTCTTCACAGAGAATGAAGATTCTAAAAAATGACCAGAGCAGGAAAGTTTTGTACCTTTTAGACAAAGAAAGAATACATTTGTGAAGAATTGACAAGACAAAGGGATTTGAGCTAGGGATAGTCCAACTAGGACTAGGTAGTGATAAAGGTTAGCTTAACAAGTTTGGTTTGCAGATTCCTCTGGGCTGTAAAGTGTCTGTCTCTAGAAAAAGAAGGATTTATATTCTGTCTTTAGACAGAAAAGGAGTTTTTTCTGTGTTTACTGCTTCTTGATTGCCTTCAGTTCAGGACAGTTTAATGTTGAAGAGACACGTTTTGGGGTGGCATATTCTGTTTTCCTTCAGTGTGTATAGCGTTATGTCCAGAGCACTGTAAACCATAGAACAGACATGTAGTTTGACTTTGAGGGAGGCCAAAGAAATTTTTATGGAGAAGATGGCACCTGGATAAAATCTTAAAAAATAGTGAGAGATTATTCACATGAAGGGAGTGGGGCAGTTGTGGCAAATGTTTGGGTGGGAGAATTTAGGCAGTAGAGAGGCTGAGCCATGAGAAAATTTAATGCATTTAGAAAACTTTAGAAAATTCTGTGTGACAAGATCAGAGTGGGAAGAAATGAGCCTACAGTGTCAAAAAATGGCAGAGCCCTGCTATACTAAGGAGTTTGCATTTCACCCCAAGGACAGTGAAGAGCTACTGAAAGATATTAACAGTGACATGATTATATCTGAATTAAAAAATATATAGTGTTCTGGTAGCACAACTCATTGTCTGAGCGAAGAACAGACGCCCTCAGGTGACCTACATGCAGAGGCGGGGCCGAATCCAAAGCTGAACCCCAGGAGCTGTGTGAACAAAGAAGAAAAAGGGAAATTTCTCCCAGCAGCCTCAGGAGCAGCAGATTAAATCTCCACAATCAACTTGATGTACCCTGCATCTGAGGAATACCTGAATAGACAACGAATCATCCCAAAACTGAGGCGGTGGACTTTGAGAGCAACGATATATATATATTTTTCCTTTTTCTCTTTTTCTGAGTGTGTTTGTGTATGCTTCTTTGTGTGATTTTGTCTGTATAGCTTTGCTTTTACCATTTGTCCTAGGGTTCTGCCTGTCCCATTTTTTTTTTTTTTTTTTTTAAGTATAGCTTTTAGCAGTTGTTATCATTGGTGGATTTGTTTTTGGTTTGGTTGCTCTCTTTCTTTCTTTCTTTCTTTCTTTTTTAAATCTTTTTATTTATTTTTAATTTTTTTATTTTTAATAATTATTTTTTTATTTCAATAACTTTAGTTTATGTTTTTCTTTCTTTCTTTCTTTCTGGCTTGTCTTCTGAGCCGTGTGGCTGACATGGTCTTGGTGCTCTGGCCGGGTGTCAGGCCTGTGCCTCTAAGGTGTGAGAGCTGAGTTCAGGACATTGGTCCACCAGAGACCTCCCAGCTCCACATAATATCAAACAGCCAAAGCTCTCCCAGAGATCTCCATCTCAATGCTAAGACCCAGCTCCACTAAACGACCAACAAGCTACAGTGTTGGACACCCTATGCAAAACAACTAGCAAGACAGGAACAAAACCCCACCCATTAGCAGAGAGGCTGCCTAAAATCAAAATAAGGTCACAGACACCCCAAAACACACCACCGGACGTAGTCTTGCCCTCCAGAAAGGTAACATCCAGCCTCATCCACCAGAACACAGGCACTAGTCCTCTCCACCAGGAAGCCTACACAACCCATGAACCAAACTTAGCCACTGGGGGCAGACACCAAAAAAATGGGAACTATGAACCTGCCTCCTACGGAAAGTAGACTGCAAATACAGTAAGTTAAGCAAAATGAGAAAACATACAGCAGATGAAGGAGCAAGGTAAAAACCCACCAGACCAAACAAATGAAGAGGAAATAAGCAGTCTACCTGAAAAAGAATTCAGAGTAATGATAGTAAAGATGAACCAAAATCTTGGAATGAGAATGGAGAAAATACAAGAAACGTTTAACAAGGACCTAGAAGAACTAAAGAGCAAACAAACAATGATGAACAACACAATAAATGAAATTAAAAATTCTCTAGAAGGAATCAATAACAGAATAACTGAGGCAGAAGAACGGGTAAGTGACCTGGAAGATAAAATAGTGGAAATAACTACTGCAGAGAAGAATAAAGAAAAAAGAATGAAAAGAATTGAGGACAGTCTCAGAGACCTCTGGGACAACATTAAATGCACCAACATTCGAATTATAGGGGTCCCAGAAAAAGAAGAGAAAAAGAAAGGGACTGAGAAAATATTTGAAGAGATGATAGATGAAAACTTCCCTAATATGGGAAAGGAAATAGTTAATCAAGTCCACAAGGGCAGAGAGTCCATTACAGGATAAATCCAAGGACAAACACACCAAGACACATATTAATCTAACTATCAAAAATTAAATACAAAGAAAAAATATTAAAAGAAGCAAGGGAAAAACCAATGACATACAAGGGAATCCCCATAAGGTTAACAGCTGATCATTCAGCAGAAACTCTGCAAGCCAGAATGGAGTGGCAGGACATATTTAAAGTGATGAAAGGTAGAAAAGTACAACCAAAATTACTCTACCCAGCAAGGATCTCATTCAGATTTGATGGAGAAATTAAAACCTTTACAGACAAGCAAAAGCTAAGAGAATTCAGCACCACCAAACCAGCTTTACAACAAATGCTAAAGGAACTTCTCTAGGCAGGAAACACAAGAGAAGGAAAAGACCTACAATAACAAACTCAAATCAAATAAGAAAATGGTAATAGGAACATACATATCGATAACTACCTTAAATATAAATGCATTAAATGCTCCAACCAAAAGACATAGACTGGCTGAATGGATACAAAAACAAGACCAGTATATATGCTGTCTAGAAAAGACCCACTTCAGACCTAGGGACACATACAGACTGAAAGTGAGGGGATGGAAAAAGATATTCCATGCAAATGGAAATCAAAAGAAGGCTGGAGCAGCAATACTCATATGAGACAAAATAGACTTTAAAGACTATTACAAGAGACAAAGAAGGACACTACATAATGATCAAGGGATCAATCCAAGAAGAAGATATAACAATTGTAAATATTTATGCACCAAACATAGGAGCACCTCAATGTATAAGACAAATGCTAACAGCCATAAAAGGGGAAATCAACAGTAACACAATCATAGTAGGGGACTTTAACACCCCACTTTCACCAATGGACAGATCATCCAAAATGAAAATAAATAGGAAACACAAGCTTTAAATGATACATTAAACAAGATGGACTTAATTGATATTTATAGGACATTCCATCCAAAAACAGCAGAATACACATTCTTCTCAAGTGCTCATGGAACATTCTCCAGGATAGATCTTATCTTGGGTCACAAATCAAGCCTTGGTAAATTTAACAAAATTGAAATCATTCAAGTATCTTTTCCAACCACAATGCTATGAGACTAGTTATGAATTACAGGAAAAAAACTGTAAAAAATACAAACATATGGAGGCTAAACAATACACTACTAAATAACCAAGAGATCACTGAATAAATCAGAGGAAATCAAAAAATACCTAGAAACAAATGACAATGAAAACACAATGACCTAAAGCCAATGGGATGCAGCAAAAGCAGTTCTAAGAGAGAAGTTTATAGCAATACAATCCCACCTCAAGAAACAAGAAACAGCTCAAATAAACAACCTAGCCTTACACCTAAAGCAATTAGAAAGAAGAACATAAAACCCCCAAAGTTAGCAGAAGGAAAGAAATCATATAGATCAGATCAGAAATAAATGAAAAAGAAATGAAGGAAGCATTAGCAAAGATCAATAAAACTAAAAGCTAGTTCTTTGAGAAGATAAACAAAATTGATAAAACATTAGCCAGACTCATCAAGAAAAAAAGGGAGAAGATTCAAATCAGTAGAATTACAAATGAAAAAAGAGAAGTAACAACTGACACAGCAAAAATACAAAGGATCATGAGAGATTACTACAAGCAACTCCATGCCAATAAAATGGACAACCTGGAAGAAATGGACACATTCTTAGAAAAGCACAACCTTCTGTGACTGAACCAGGAAGAAATAGAAAATATAAACAGACCAATCACAAGTACTGAAATTGAAACTGTGATTAAAAATCTTCCAACAAACAAAAGCCCAGGACCAGATGGCTTCACAGGCGAATTCTATCAAACGTTTAGAGAAGAGCTAACACCTATCCTTCTCAGACTCTTCCAAAATATAGCAGAGAGAGGAACACTCCCAAACTCATTCTACGAGGCCACCATCACCCTGATACCAAACCACACAGAGTTGTCACAAAGAAAGAAAACTATAGGCCAATGTCACTGATGAACATAGATGCACAAATCCTAAACAAAATACTAGCAAACAGAATCCAACAGCACATTAAAAGGATCATACACCATGATCAAGTGGGGTTTATCCCAGGAATGCAAGGATTCTTAAATATATGCAAATTAATCAATGTGATACAACATATTAACAAATTGAAGGAGAAAAACCACATGATCATTTCAGTAGATGCAGAAAAGCTTTCAACAAAATTCAACACCCATTTATGATAAAAACCCTCCAGAAAGTAGGCATAGGGGGAACTTACCTCAACATAATAAAAGCCATATGTGACCAACCCACAGCCAACATCGTTCCCAATGGTGAACAACTGAAATCATCTCCACTAAGATCAGGAACAAGACAAGGTTACCAACTCTCACCACTATTATTCAACATAGTTTTGGAAGTTTTAGCCATAGCAATCAGAGAAGAAAAAGAAATAAAAGGAATCCAAATCAGAAAGGAAGAAGTAAAGCTGTCACTGTTTGCAGATGACATGATAGTATACACAGAGAATCCTAAAGACTCTACCAGAAAACTACTAGAGCTAATCAATGAATTTGGTAAAGTAGCAGGATACAAAATTAATGCACAGAAATCTCTTGCATTCCTATACACTAATGATGAAAAATCTGAAAGAGAAATTAAGGAAACACTCCCATTTACCACTGCAACAAAAAGACTAAAATACCTAGGAATAAACCTACCTAAGGAGACAAAACACCTGTGTGCAGAAAACTATAAGGCACTGATGAAAGAAATTAAAGATGATACAAATAGATGGAGAGATATACCATGTTCTTGGATTGGAAGAATCAGCATGGTGAAAATGATTATACTACCCAAAGCAATCTACAGATTCAATGCAATCCCTATCAAACTACCAATGGTATTTTTCACAGCACTAGAACAAAAAATTTCACAGTTTGTATGGAAACAAAAAATACCCTGAATAGCCAAAGCAATCTTGAGAAAGAAAAACGGAGCTGGAGGAATCAGACTCCTGGATTTCAGACTATACTACAAAGCTACAGTAATCAAGACTGTATGGTACTGGCACAAAAACAGAAATATAGATCAGTGGAACAGGATAGAAAGCCCAGAGATAAACCCACACACATATGGTCACCTTATTTTTGATAAAGGAGATAAGAATATACAATGGAGAAAAGACAGCCTCTTCAATAAATGGTGCTGGGAAAACTGGACAGCTACATGTAAAAGAATGAATTTAGAACACTTCCTAACACCATACACAAAAATAAACTCAAAATGGATTAAAGACCTAAATGTAAGACCAGACACTATCAAACTCTTAGAGGAAAACATAGGCAGAACACTCTATGACATAAATCACAGCAAGATCCTTTTTGACCCACTTCCTAGAGAAATGGAATTCAAAACAAAAATAAACAAATGGGACCTAATGAAACTCAAAAGCTTTTGCACAGCAAAGGAAATCATAAAGAAGATGAAAAGACAACCCTCAGAATGGGAGAAATTATTTGTAAATGAAGCAACTGAAAAAGGATTAATCTCCAAAATTTACAAGCAGCTCATGCAGCTCAATATCAAAAAAACAAAGAACCCAATCCAAAAATGGGCAGAAGACCTAAATAGACATTTCTCCAAAGAAGATATACAGATTGCCAACAAACACATGAAAGGATGCTCAACATCACTAATCATTAGAGAAATGCAAATCAAAACTACAATGAGGTATCACCTCACACCAGTCAGAATGGCCATCATCAAAAAATCTACAAACAATAAATGCTGGAGAGGGCGTAGAGAAAGGGGAACCCTCTTGCACTGTTGGTGGGAATGCAAATTGATACAGCCACTATGGAGAACAGTATGGATGTTCCTTAAGAAACTAAAAATAGAACTACCATACGACCCAGGAATCCCACTACTGGGCATATACCCTGAGAAAACCATAATTCAAAAAGAGTCATGTACCACAATGTTCATTGCAGCTCTCTTTACAATAGCCAGGACATGGAACAACCTAAGTCTCCATCAACAGATGAATGGATAAAGAAGATGTGGCACATATATACAATGGAATATTACTCAGCCATAAAAAGAAATGAAATTGAGTTATTTGTAGTGAGTTGGATGGATCTAGAGTCTGTCATACAGAGTGAAGTAAGTCAGAAAGAGAAAAACAAATACCGTATGATAACACATATATATGGAATAAAAAAAAAAAAAAGTGGTCCTGAAGAACCTAGGGACAGGACAGGAATAAAGATGCAGATGTAGAGAATGGACTTGAGGACACGGGGAGGGGGAAGGTAAGCTGGGATGAAGTGAGAGAGTGGCATGGACATATATACACTACCATATGTAAAATAGATAGCTAGTGTGAAGCCACTGCATAGCACAGGGAGATCATCTCGGTGCTTTCTGACCACCTACAGGGGTGGGATAGGGAGGGTGGGAGAGAGACACAAGAGGGAGGAGGTATGGGGATATATGTATATGTATAGCTGTTTCACTTTATTATACAGCAGAAAGTAACACACTATTGTAAAGCAGTTATACTCCAATAAAGATGTTAAAAAAAAAAAAAAGAAAAAAGAATACCATTCAGATACATCTCGAATGAGATGACCACTACAGGACAGAAAATGAAGTACAAGGGAAGGGATGATTAGCAGTATAAAACAGTACTGAGAACTATGGGAGTATTGACTTGGGAACTGGGGAAGTGTTCATGGAAGAAGTAGTATCTGAGATAAGCCTTGAGAGTTGGGTGAGTTTTTATAAGGAGAGTTGCTTGTGCTCTTTGTGAGGATGATATTGTTAGCACATACTTGGAAGAGAGTGATGTGTATATGTATAAGGGAGTCATCCTTTACCTTCTTTGGTAGGTAAGGGTTGCAGTTCATGGTGTTTATTGCCATTCATCTTCTCATTTGACTGTGACAACGTTTTCATGAACATGGTAATTGACTGATCTCCTTTTCAGAGGTGAAGATGCTGACACTTGGGGAAAATGATGCTTCCAAACTCCCCTCTTTGTAAGGAGAAGAATCATGGCTTGAACCCACATGGCCCCAAACAGAATGCAACATGAAGCTGGATCCAATTGGAAGGTCAATCAGTTGCTGCTCATCTGTCAGGTAAGGACCTGGACAGAAATTGCTCTCTCCAATAAGAATATATTTTAGCAGTAGAATCAAGTCATGCTTGAACTGTATATCCTAGAGGGAGAAACCTGAAACTGGGATAGCAGAGTGGGAGTTTTAGAGGAATCTTCAAGGGCACTGTGAACCAACCAAAACCACTGAAAGGCAGGAGTGACCATTCTTTTACTCCTGGGAAGTAGTAGCTTGCATGTGGTCATTTGGAAAGCTTGTACCAGAAGTCCAGGTATTATAATAATAATTATTATTATTATTCAATGTGATTTTATTTTGTTGCTCAAATTATTCCATCTTTGGCCATTGGGAGCTTTTTAAGTTGTTTCCTGTATTCTTTTGACATACCTTTGTCATCGTGGGTATTTATTTATTTATTAATAAATTAGCACTTCCTTACTTTCTAGCACTATAGGATGTTTCAGGCTCATCTTATACGTTTCCTGTCCCAGTCCTAGAATCAGTAGAATCAGCTGTTTTTACAAAAGAGACTTAGTTGGTTTTCTGTGTGTGTGTGTGTGTGTGTGTGTGTGTGAATGATATTGGAACCAAGATCTGGGTGCTAGATGTGCTTTTTGCAACTAGGGCGCCATGGTTTCTAGGCAGTCTCAGCTGACAGAGCAAGGAAATATACTAACTTGGTGTATGTATACATATCTATAAATATTTCTATATTTAACTGTCTGTATCTATATTAAGCTAAATAAGAGTTCATCTTGGTGTCTCTAACTCTAATCCATTTCCACATAGATCATTTTAGCCTTCTCCCCTTGCTTATGTGTAATTTCTGATTTCAACAATGAAGAACCTTCCTCCCACCATCTGTTATTCAATTTCTTAATTATTCCACTCCAGTATACATGCTTAATGGTTTCAGAGTTGACCTGCACCCCCATGGGGAAAAAATTTATCAACTAGAGTACAGTGCTTATGCATAGTTTCTTTTCCCTTTAATCTTACAGGCTCCACTAATTTCCAAAGTTAGGTTTATTCTATTCCCACAAGTAAGGATGCTTCATACATTTGTAATACAGTTAGATTCCTCCGTCACATTCTGAATCCCATCCTGAGATTCCCTGATTTCTTAAATCATTATTTTTAAAAAGTTTGTGTATGTTAAGTTCATTCTTTGTGCTACAAAGTTTTATAGGTTTTGACAAAGGCATAGTGTCACATATCCACCATTACAGTATCACACAGAACAGTTTCATTGCCCTGAAAAATCCACTGTGCTTTAATCACCCTCTTCAGCTCCTGGAAACAAATGATCAGTTTACTGACTCAGTGATTTTGCCTTTCCAGAATGTAATATGTATTGTGATCTCCAAGACATTCCCAGGTTTGATGATTTACTAGGAGAACTTGTTGGACTCAGAATGTAATACTCACAGCTAAGATTTATTACAGTGAAAGAATGTCAAGTAATACCGGCAAAGGGAAAAGGCACATGGGACAAAGTCACGATGAAACCAGGCACAAGCTTCCAAGAGTTCTCCCCCAGTGGAATCACACAGGATGTGTTTAATTCCCTCAGCAATGAGTTATGGCATCATGTGTGAAGTGTTGTCTACCAGGAAAACTCATTAGAGACTCAGTGTCCAGGATTTATCAGAGGCTGGTCACACAGGCACTCTCTGTCTAGCACATACCAAAATTCCAGAGTCTTAGAAGAAAAGTAGGTGTTCAGCATACACCACATTGTTTTCACAAGCAGTTTCAACATAGTGTTCCACTTTTATGAATTCCTGGAATGTTGGGAATCCTTCTGAAATCTACTTTCTGAGATACCAGCCAAGGAGTAACTTGCAAGCAGGTCTTTCAAAGGATAGAAGTCTCAGGCCTGCTATGTTAACTCTTTTATGTTCATGGTATACATGAAGTCATACAGTCTGTAGCTTTTTTAGATTGGCTTCTTCCACTTAGCAAAATACATTTAAAATTCATCCATGTCTTTACATGGTTTGATAGCTTATTCTTTTCTAATCACGGAATAGTATTCCATTGTTTGAACGTATTATGTTATTTATCCATTCACCTAGTGAAGGATATCCTGATTGCATCCAGTTTTTGGAGTTATTAACAAAGATTTTCTAAACATTTGTGAGCAAGTTTTTGTATGGACATGAGCTTTCTAATCAGTTGTGTACCTAGGAGTGTGATTGCTTGATTGTGTGGTAAGACTATGTTTTGTGTTATAAGAAACTATTGATACCATACTGTCCTCTGAAGTAGCTGCACCATTTTGCATCCTCACCAGCAATGGATGAGAGTTTCTGTTGCTCCACATCTTTACTAGCAATTGGTGTTATCTATTTTTTAAATTTTTATGTTAGCCATTCTAATAGATGCATGGTAGTATCTCGTTTTCATTTGCATTTTCGTAATAAGTGATGTTGAATAATTTTTCTTGCCATTCTATATCTTCTTCCATCAAATGTCTTTTCACATCTTTTGCACATTTTAAATTAGGTTGTTTTCTTATTGTTGAATTAAAATTTTGTGCATTTCAAATACAAGTCCTTTTTTAGATATATGTTTTACAAGTTTATTCTCTCAGTTTCTAGCTTGTCTTTTCATTGTCTTAATGATGGCTTTCACAGAACAGAAATTTTTAATTTTAATAAAGTCTAACTTATTAATTTTTCTCTTTTATAATCATAATCTTGGTGTTATATTTTAAAACTTATCACCAAACTCAAAGTCCCTTATATGTTCTTCTAGAAGTTTTATAGTTTTACATTTTTATGACCCATTTTGAGCATTTTGAGTTAATTCTTGTTTAAGGTATAAGGTCTGTGTGTAGGTTCATTTTTTGCATATAGGTTTCCAATTGTTCCAGCATCATTTGTTGAAAATACTACCCTTTATCCATTTAATTGCCTTTGTGTCTTCGTCAAAAATCATGTGACAATATTTGTCCTGGTTTATTTCTGGGCATTGTTCTGTTCCATTGATCTATGTTTCTTTCAGAAATAGCACACCATCTTGGTTACTGTAGTTTGTAATAAGCCTTGAAATTGGGTAGTGTGTCTTGAAACTGTTCTTCTTCAGTACTGCGTTGGCTATTCTAGGTCTGTTGACTTTCCATGTAAACTTTAGAATTAGTTTGTTGACATCTACAAAATAGCTTGCATAATTATGTTTTTTTAATTATAGGGCTTCTCAGAACCATTAGTATACTAATGTGAATTATGAATATCTAGGAAGAATATATGCTTTGCAGCATTTCTCAACTTATTTGACTTCAATATTCTTTTCTTTTCTTTTTTTTTTCTGGGCCTGTATTGCATGGCCCCAGAGAGAATTCCTTTCTTTTAACAAAAGAAAACACTGACCCTCACAGAGGAGAAGATGTCTTTTTCCAGGCTAAGTTGATAATTTTATTAAGATCGAGGCCTGGGCTAGAAACCTATTTATTTTGTGGCTGTAAATGTATTTTGGTCACTTTTGTACATGACATATATATCCACTTTAAGATAATTTTATAGTTACTATAAAAGCTCAGAGAAGCATAATGTAGATACTCTTGGCTTGAAAGATTTCATCGATTCATAGTAAATGAATGCCTTTTATCCAACTTATTCTCTCAAATAATAATGAGTGATTAAATGTGATAATGTATTTTATCCAATAATTTTGTTCATATTTTGACATAAAATTGTACTACTTAATATTAGGGGTAATAATAACATAATTATTAGATTGCATAATTATTATTGTATTATTATATATTTCCAATGTCCATTGACACCCATTCAATAAACATTATTGACAGATACAAATGGCAGTGGGTTGAAAATACTCAAGTGGATCTGAAGCTTTTCAACCTTACTGAGACTTTGTTGGCTTTAAAATTAATTCCCTTGACTCTTCTCACTCTCCTATGCATAATGGGGCTATGGTTTATTCCCCTCGTCACTTAAGCCGAGGTCTACTAATGAGTGATTCTGAGAAGCTTTCCCTAAGAGGGTTAACATTATTGGCCCCTCACTTAAATGCTGCTTTTCTGAAGCTCCGTCAGTTTATTCAAGCACTTCTGAAGGGCCACTGAAGTCATCCTCATGGGCCCCGGGATAAGTGTTTTTTTTTTTACAGAAATGGCAAGGTGTGTGTGCCTCTCTAATACCTCAGCTCTCTGCTAGGTTTAGGTCTTTTTACTCAAGTTGGAGCAACTTGGGGTACAGTACCAATGGTTGGTTCTCTTGGTGGACTTGTAGCTTTATTTATATAACCAGATTAACAGTACCTAATCATTTTATTAGCATGCCTGCCATCTGTAGTGGGTTGAATGGTAGCTCTCCCAAAAAGATATGTCCAAGTCTAAACACTTGGTACCTGTGAATGTGACCTTATTCAGAAAAAGTGTCATTGCACATGTAATTAAGTGAAGAATCTCAACATGAGATCATCCTGGGTTTTCCAGGAGGGCCCTAAGTCCAATGACAATTGTCCTCCTTATAAGAGACAGAAGAGGAGAAGGCACAGGGAGAAGAGGAGAGAGCCATGTGAAGATGAAGGCAGAGATTGGAGTTATATTGGCACAAGCCGAGGAAGGTCTGGAGCCAACAGAAGCTGGAAGAGGAGAGGAAGGATTCTCCTCTCAAGGCTTCAACCTTCATGGCCTTGTTGACACTTTGATTTGGACTCTGGCTTCTAGGACTGTGAGAAAATATTTTTTTGTTGTTTTAAACCACTAAATTTGTAGCAATTTGTAACAGCAATCACAGTAAACTACTACTATACTATCTCTTCCAAATTTTCCACCTTAAGCTTTGAAATATTCAGGGTGTTTTTCTGGCAATTTAAGATTTGTCTACCCAGATTGTTTGGCAACAATCACATTTGCTTTAACTCACCATCATGTCTGCACACCTGGATAGCTACTTGGGGTAATCACAGGTGTGACACTGTGATTTATAAGAAGTGTGTATTTGGTCATTTGGTCATTCAGATGACCAAAATGTATTTCTCATCAACATTTGGTCTTTGTCCAAAATTTCTGGCTCACAGCTCCTCATACCCTTGGAATTTCCTGTGATAAGAAAAATGAAAGTGTCTTTTGTTGTGTTAATGAGGTGACTTTTTGAAAGCCCTTAGGTAACCTAAGGGTGAGGGGCTGGTGGCCAGAAGAACCAACCTTGTGATTAGAAGGTTGGGTGGAGCTGGAGATTTTAATAGCCAATGATTTAATCATTCCTGTGTCTGTAATGAAGTCTCCATAAAAACCATAAACAACAGGGTTTGGAAGGTTTGGGATTGGTGAACACGTGAGGGTGCTGGGAGAATAGCTCATGACATGCCTGGAGAAGGCTTGGAAGCTCCTTGCCCTTTCCCCATGCCTTGTCTTATACATCTCTTCTGTCTAGTTGTTCCTGGGTTATATCCTTTTATAACAAACTGGTGATCTAGTAAGTAAACTATTTCTCTGAGTTCTGGGAGCTGCTCTAGCAAGTCAATCAAATCAAAGGAGGGGGTCTTGGGAATCTCTGATTTATAACCATTTGTTTAGAAGAACAGGTAAGAACTTGGTCATGTGACTGATGTCTTAAGTGTGGAGGTGGTGAGGGCAGTCTTGTAGGATTAAACCCTTAACATGTGGAATCTGATGATGTCTCTGGGTAGAGAGTGTCAGAATTGAGTTGAATTTCAGGACACCCAGCTGGTGTCCTGAGAATTGCTTGTTGGTGTGGGACCACCCCTCCCCCCACATACACACATTGGCACTGGTACCAGAACCTATTTAATAGGTTCTCAGTAAGTTTTGTGGAATGAATGGATACCACTGAATGGTTGAATTCTATCATGTCAGAGTTTAACTGCCCTTAGGAGACAAACCTAACTATCACAATTGGATGATGACAGAGTTCCAGAAAAGGGAAGTGTCTTACCTGTATGTTTTTAATTTATTTATTCATGTTGCCCAACACATGGGTTTATTTACTTATTTTTTAAACTTGATCACTTTGGCAATGGAGAGCAACCCATGGATGATAAAATACCCATGTCTATAAGTGGCTGATGATAGGTTTTACTTGTATAAGTGAAATATTATATACATTATTCTACATATTGCTCTCATTTAAAATTTTTACCCCTAGCAATTTGAAAAGAGACGTAAAATCCCTTTGCTGATCTTAAGTGTCTCAGAGGCTGAAAACAAGCTCTAAAATCATAGGAAAATCTTGTGGTTTTTATGAGCATGCCGTTGAAGTATAAAATTACATTAGGTTTTATTCATTATTTTATCTTTGTGATACCATTACCTGCATTGTTGCAATAGCCTAGTAACTGTCTCCCTTTTTCTAGTTACTTCCTGCAATCTTTTCTATTGTCTATTTCAATACATATGGACGACTCAGTCTTCCTAAATCTCAGCTTTGATTATGTTTCCCCCACTTAAATGCTTTATCCTGTCTTCAAATATCTACAAAGAGAAGCCCAAACTGCTTAACCTGGCCCTAGCCAATCTTTCCGTCTTTATTCTCACCTCCTGCTTATTAAAAGTGCATGAAGATCCTCCTGAACCCCTAGACAAGTGCTTCTCAAACTTTAATGCATGTATGAGTCACTTGGGGGATTTTGATACAATGCAGACTCTGATTCAATAAGTCTGGGGTGGGAACCTGGGTTCTTGCCTTTTTAACAAGTCAGGCTGATAAAGCTGGTCCAAGAACCACACTTTGAATGGTAAGGCCCTGATGATATTATGACCTTCTCCTATATTCACTCATCACCTTTCATTGTTATGTGTTTAGTAACTGTATTTCTCTCACTGGAGAATATGTCTAGAGGACCATATCAAATCTGTTAATTTTATTGGCACCTATCAAAATGAATCTGAGATTCTTAATACTCTACCTTTGGACAGAACCTAGTTTGTCCCTCCCCTTCAAGCTTCAGGCAGTGAGTTGAATCCAGGGAGGGAAAGTGACCTCTCCGTGGTGACATGGCAAGTTAGTGGCAGAGCTGGGACTAGGAATTGGTCTCAGAAATAAATACCTACTCTGGTGCAAAATATCAAGTAAAGTTCTTAGAGCAAGTAGCCCTTTATTCAGAACTTGGCCCCCAGGTATTGGATACTTAACACAGAACTCCCCTTGCAAGCCCTTTGGTGAATTGCAAATGTCTGAGAGAAGGCAAGGAATACCTCTGGGGCATTTCTCAGAGTCCAGGGAGGCTCCACAATTAGAGTAACAGCTTATAGGTTAACTAGAGTGTGGCCAATTGAGAAGGATTGACCTAATTCTTCCTTTTTAATTACCTTAATTTTATGCATCAGGTAATTAATTGAATGACTTAGTGATTACAGATGCTTTCTCTATCTCTAGCCAGGAATGAGAACAAGTTGCAAAAGAAGCATCAGTGGGAAGGGGAGGAGAGATTAGGGCAAGGACCACTTGATAGGAGTCTACACGAGCCCCGTGCTGTGATACAAAAATCACCATGGTCTTTTATATCTGAGCTATGCATTTCTCTGCCCAGTAGAAGAAAAATACAGGAAATGCTCCAAAATAGCTTCTGGGACTAGACTAGGGTTTCTCAACATTGGCACTATTGACTTTTTGAGCCAGATAATTCTTTATTGTAGAGAGTGATCCTGTCCATTACAGGACGTTTAGCAGCATCCTTGGCCACTACCCACAAGTAGCACCCACACCCCCTGAAATTATGACAACCCGAAGTTTCTCCAGATACTTCCAATTATCCCCTGGGGAGAAAGGGAGAAAGTCATCCCCAGATGATTCCTCACTTAAGAACAACTGGACTAGACCATTGGTCAGGCTCAGTATGTCCACAGGGCTGTGCTACAGCTACACAAGTTGTGTAGTAACAATTCCATGGAGCACCATTCTCGTATACTTCAATAAAGCTTGGGACAACTTATGGCAGATTTTGATAATATCTGCAATCCATGACTTTGGCCTTCAATAGTGAACCTCTGCAGGCTAAGAGCCTCCCCCTTTTAAATATAATGTGAAGAATTTGCAAAAACTATGTGCTTATCAGAATATCTGGTGACTTCAGTGTCTAAAATGATGGTCCATTGGTTACTTTCATCTCCACTAATGTTCTTGTCTTCCACCCCACCTTATCCTAGACCTTGCTATCATCATTCGCTGTCACCTCTAAAATCTTCATTTCGAGCATCGTTTCTCTCTGATCACCAGCCTCTGTGTTTCTGACTTGATTAGTCATTTCATCCTCCCCAAAATATTTTCACCCCAACTAGTTCTCCAATGCATTAACCTCACCGTTTTGCACCAGTGACCATTTGCCTCTTATCTATATTTGCCTCTTTACTCAGTTCAGCCTCTCTTGTCCAGCATGAAAATCATTCGCTTACAAAATCCCTCAAAACTTTGCCTTACTAACTCTCTGATGTGTTTGCCTAGCGAAATCCAAGGCAGCAGATTGAATCTTATTACTTGCCTTGTCTTAATCTGTACCTAAACAGATAAACATCTGCACCTAAATGGAAAAGACACATACAGTATGGTGATGAATCCACTGCAGTTTAAATTCAAGACTACAGACATCAAATGGGCACTCACACTGCCTAGAATTCTCATCCTGTTAAGTTTGTTTTCTGCTCTCTGGGACAACTCATTTATAATTCACTCCCTTAGATGTCTTACTACTTCCATGCCCTCACTTTTGCCTGATATCTTTACTTGAAAAATAGAAGCAGAGGGAACTTTCATATATACATTACAAATCGAGAACGTATCTTTATTTAGACCTGTATTTTCTATTTTCCATCCTTTCTCGGCTTCTATCTAAAGGCCAGTCTCCCCCTGTCGTGTCTGTCCCAGCTGCTGCAACTTCCTTATACATTTGTTTCTGTAGTTTCCTCATCTCCCGCATTACAAATTCTTCCTTTTATCCAAATCATTCCCATTGCACATAAGTGTACTCCAGTTTCTCACAATTTACCTTCTCATGATCTGACTTCTACTTCTACCACTATCATATTTCTCTGTCTTTCACAGGAAATGTTGAAGAATTGGTCTACACTTACTGGACCTTTGTCCTTATCTTCCACTATTTCTTTAATCTACTTCAATCTGGCTTTCACCGTCATTACTTCTCTAAACCTTTCCTATCCATGATCATCATGTTACCAAAACTAATGGACATGTCTTCAAACTTCTTACTCATTTACTGTTGACCACACTTTCCTTCTTAAAACTCTTATCTTGGTATCTAGGATACAACCCTCTCATAATATTTTACTTGTCTCTTTATATCCTCCTTTATTCCCCTGATTTTTCCTTCTCAATCCTACCTTTGTTTGTGTTCTCCACTAATTGGTCCCAGACCAATTCTCTGTCTGTATATTTTCCTACAGTGATCTCATCTACCTCATGGCTTTAAATACCAAATAGATGAAAATGGCTCCCAAATCTGTATCTGCATCCTGTATTCTTTCCTGTGTTCCAGATTAATATATCCATCTGATTCTTTACTAATTACAATTGGATATATGATAGGCATGTCAAATTAGCATTTTCAAAACAGAATTTAAAAATTTTCCTTCCTCTTCTTCCATGCTTCCCACCCCCACCAAGACAATTTCGTGTCGTTAAATGGAACCTTCATCTCCTAAGAACCCACTCAGAGACTATTCAGGCTGAAATCCCAGGAGTCAACCTTGATTTGTTCCTTATGTTCATTCCCTACTTATAATCCTTCATCATGATGTTTCATTCTAGTTCTGAAATATATTTTCTTTACCTGGTCAAAGAGCAGTAGCACCAAAAACTTGTTAAAAGTGGCAAGGCAGATTTTACTCAGACTGATGCAGTAAGGGAGAGAGACTCTAGTATAAACTGAGCTCAACTCCAGCTAAGACAAAGGTAACTGAGATTTTTAAAGGGAAAACAGAGAGAGATCACAAAGGGGCTATGGGAAAGTAAAAAAGGGAGAACAAAAAGGAATTGGGGGCTGTAGGAAAGTGGAAAACTACAGAAAGGAATAAGTGGAGAATTACCGAAAATGGTTTGGCAGTGTGAGTTGGAACAATGCACTTTTTGTGGTTTGGCAGCGCTGCATTTTCTTGAGCAAAGACTCAGCACAGGGCTGGGGTCACCTTTAGGGACAGGGCCTAGTGCAGGTGGAGACCAGTCAGTAGTTTAATCAAGTCCCTCAGCACAGTGTTTGTGCTGTGAGGGTTCACAGTTCACACCCTCCTCACTATTACTACCTCATCCATCATTTATCATTGGACTTTTGAAAGAACCTCTTTAGTGGTCTCCTTGCATAATTTCTTGCCTAGTGTCAATTAAATCACGTGTTCACTAGTCATTAGTGAAATGCAGGTCCAGACCACAACATACCACTTCATACCCATTCCAATGGCTATAATTAAAAAGACAGACAATAAGAAGTGTCAGTGAAGGTGCAGAGAAATTGGAACCCTCATACACTGCTGTTAGAAACGCAAAATGGTACAGCCACTTTGAAAAACTGTTTGGCAGCTTCTTAAAATATTAAACATTGAGTTACCATATGACCGAGCAATCCCATTCCTAGATATCTACCCGAGAGAAATGAAAACATATGTCCACATAAAAAATGAACATAAATGCTATTATCTGCTCATTATAGATCAGCAGCAGGGCTCTGCTTATTGCTATTACTCAGAGACCTAGGATGATGAAGTGGCCACCATTCCTACCAACAATTGTTAGTTGCTATTGCAGAGGGAAAACATAACTCTGGCAGATCTCACATCAGCAATTAAGTGACACATATTACTTCTGCTCACAATTTAGAGGCTAGAATTAATCACAAGCCCCCATATGATACAAGAACAAGGAAATGCAATTCTACATGTGCCTGGGAAGTGAAGAACCAGAAATGGTCAGCAAGCATACTAATGACTCCTTTGACTATGCCCTTGCTGTTTCCTTGGCCTGGTATGATTTTCCTCTATCTCTGTGCTGAGATAGCTCCTCCTCACCCTTTAGTTTCCAGGACTTCCTTGAGAGAACTTCTGTGACAAGTTTGTCCCAAGAAGTGCCTCTGCACAATCCTTTTAAGCTCTTTATCCCATCCTCCAGTGTGTTATGACCCTGCTTATTTCATAATCTGAAATTGTTTGGTATATTTCTTTGCTAGTTTTCTTATTGACTAACTCTTTCCACTTGAACATAAACTTTTTGAGGCTGTAATTTGTATTCTTCTCTGTTTTATTCATTCCCGAATCCCTAGCATTTAGAACAATGCTTAGCAAACTCATAATAGAAAATCAATAAATATTCATTAAACGAATGAATGAACATCCTTTCTTACCTCCCTAGCATTTTTCGTGCTATTCCTTCTTCCTCTTATTTCAAGCAAAACACTATGCATTTGCTAACATTCAGCTTAATGTCATCTGCTCTGTAAAGTCTTCCCCTAGTAAGAGGTAATGTCTAATCAACCATGCTTTTATAAAATATAACTTATTCTTTTATTTATAGCCATAACTCTGCCTTATATCTTTCCAGTTGTATGCGTGATTCTCCATTGCTTCCTATTCCATATTTTGAATTAGATTTACAGGGCCTTTTTAAGGCCAAGTATTATAAGTATTTTATATCCCAGTGCCCAGTCCATTCAACAAATATTTACTGAAAATCTATATTCCAGGCAGTATTCTAGGTGCTGTAAATAGAGTCATGAACAATATCGAGTCTCCGCCCTCATGGGGCTCATTTTCTTTTGGGGCAGACAGACCAACCAAGAAATAAATATATGACATAATTAAGATGTGATAAGTATTTCAAATAAAATTAAAGTAAGATAAGGAGGATAGAGAGTGAAGATGGAGTATTGGTCAGCGAAAGCTTTTCTGAGATGTGATGTTTGAATAGAGATCTGCATGAAGTAAGATGCAAGCCAGCAAAACATCTGGGAGAAGTGTGTTACAGGGAGCTAGGACAGGAGGCACATAGGCCATGAGATGGGAATGAACTGTAAGGCCATTGTCATGTGGGTGGAGTGCGATTGGGAGCAAGTCAGAGAGCTGTTGGGATCACATTATATACGGGGCCTCTGTAGGCCATGCAGTAGTTTTGGGTTTTGTTCTAAGTGTGTTGGCATGTCGTTAGTAGATTTTGAACAGATCGAGACTTTTTAAAGCATCAAATCTACTATCACTGCATCTCTTGTGTAGAGAATAGTCTATGGGAGATAAAAGTGGAATCAAGAAAACTAACTACGAAGCTACTTGATAGATAACGTTAAGGGAGGAAGGTTTGGATTAGAGTGGTAGTGAAGAAATGTTTGAGAGTGGCTGGAGGGTGAGTGTGGTGTCCAGGGAGTCAAGTGAAGAAAGTATTTCAGTGAGGAGGAGGATCAAATCAGTCCTCCTCCAGTGGAGAGGATGAGCAAAGAGAGGCTTGATAATTGATACCTAGAGTCATTGATGAGCTTAAGAAATGTGGTTTCCCTGGAGTAGTGGGAAAAAAAGCTCAACTGGAGTGATTTCAAGAGAAGGTGGAAGATGAGGAAGTAGAGGCAGAGAATATAGACTCATGTAATTTTGCTATAAAAGGGAAGCGAATAAATGGAGGGAAAGTGTGTAGTGTCCCTAAAAAGATTGTTTAATGAATCAAAATTTTCAAAAATAACACTCAAGGGAGGGAATGGATTTATTTATAATTATTGATCACTTACTCTAATCTTAAATGGACCCTTGAGACTGTCTTCGTTCTCTACTCTCTTAACCTCTTTCTATCTGTATGGAGGAGAAAGACCTTCCCTATGGATAAGGGATGAAATAGACTCTAAGGACCAGCGAGGCCACCTTGCTAATGATAAAGGTTCTAGAGTAAAGCATAAAGGGAAAAACTGCAGCTATGTACTGTGCAAAGGCTCTCTTTTCCCTTTTAGGATCTCTCCCTCTTGTTCTCATTTTTGCTTGGCCATGATACTCTTTTCTCCTATTTTGGGTTTCTGCCCAGTGCTTTTGTATTTCACTTTCCAGAAAGCCAGCTGTCCTGGCCAGAACTCTTTTTTTTTTTTTTTTTTTAATTAATTTATTTTATTTATTTATTTTTGGCTGCGTTGGGTCTTCATTGTTGCCCGTGGGTTTTCTCTAGTTGCGGCGAGCAGGGGCTACTCTTCCTTGCGGTGCACGGCCTTTCATTGTAGTGGCTTCTCTTATTGCGGAGCATGGGCTCTAGTCACGCAGCCTTCAGTACTTGTGGCACACAGGCTCAGTAGTTGTGGCTCGCGGGCTCTAGAGAGCAGGCTCCTGTAGTTGTGGCACACAGGCTTAGTTGCTCCGCGACATGTGGGATCTTCCCGGACCAGAGCTCGAACCTGTGTCCCCTGCATTGACAGGCGGATTCTTAACCACTGTGCCACCAGGGAAGCCCATGTCCTGGCCAGAACTAATTATAGATTAAGAGGGAGAGAGAGAGAAAGAGAGAGAGAGAGGTATCAAAACAATAAAATTCAAAGCAAAAACTAACTCTAATTGGTTTAGGTCAAAATGATGAATCAATTTTTTCTTCCAATATTTTTCCCCATCAAATAAATAAGACCTTAAAAAACAGGATTAGGTTGTGAACCTAGGAGAAAATGCAAAAAACAAAAACAAAAAAAAACACTTGACTATTTTTAGTCCAAACCAGGAGTCGGCCAGCCATAATCCATACACCAAATCTGGCTTACTACCTGTTTTTTGTAAAGTTTTATTGGCTCACAGCCATGCTAATTAATTTATATATTGTCAGTGGTTTCTCTGATGCTACAATGACAGTATTGAGTAGTTGTGAGAGAATGTGTATGGCTGTAAAAACCTAAAATATTTAATACATATGGTCCTTTACAGAAAAAGTTTGCTGACCCCCTAGTCTATACTAATATTTCCTAAACTGTGCCCTCAGTGACATTACCACGGTTGGATACAATGAATACATAGACATGAAAACTCCAAATTAAATGAAGTTAAATAAATCTCTTCACTGCAGGACTTTGCAGAGCCTTAAAATGCCACTATGAATGTGAGTCTCTAAAAGGGGGATAAAATGTGCTTTACACGTTTAAGAATCAAATCTTAGGGGAATTAGGATGGCATTATCGTTCTGATTCCTAAAGATGCCCAGTTCTGGCCTGAAAGAACTTCTTTCCATAAGTTCCCTTGACAAGTAATATGTATAAGGAAAAATGGAGTGAGAACAAAATGCCACTTTATTAATAGTTGCTCAGGTGTCCAAAACTCCAATGCAGGGATCTCCTGTAAATGACCATAGTGAAACACGCAATTTATAACTTAAGGCACATAAGGCTTTCCATCCTCCCCCTGATTTAAATCTTGGAATATTACCATCTCATGCCAGACTCATGGGTAAAGGAAGTTGAAGGGAATGAATGGAGAGCAACATGCCAGATATTTTTGCAACCAAGATAGGTTTATTCGAATTCAGCAGAGAATAGAAATTTGAGGTCTACAACCATGGTGAGCCACATGCAAGTCCTCACACAGCAAAGGAAGCAAGGGAAGGAAGGGAGAAAAGCAAGTTGGCAGAGCTATATACTAAAGGGAGTCCATGTCTTTCCACTGGCTGAGTCCTTGCCAGGAAAGGAGTCTTCTCCCTGTTGGGCTCTGTTATCATTACAGGGAATGAGAGCTCCCTTTCTGGTCTCCCAACTCTATTTAATTGAGGTTTCTGTTTATTAATTCTTTTACATTCCCTCTTTTGATCAATATCTTTCTTTAAAAGCATTGCTGATCAAGAGTCGGATTTTTCAGTTTCAGTGTCTTCTTGTCCCTCAATGCTAGGAAGAACATTCCTGGGTGTAGTGTTGGAGAAAAAGTGCACAGATTGGAAACCTACTGAGGTCACGTATGAGTAACAAGGAGAGGTTAGGCGGGAGAACTGGCAGGCACTTTTTATCTAAAGTCTGTATGTTATCAAGATCATAGACAATGGAGATCATCTGAAGCATTATGTCATCATCAAAAGCTTGACAACAAACTTCCAACAAGACTGGTCTGGACATCTTGGGAAAACTGTCTCATCAGATGTTGTCTGCTTCAATTCTGGGAAATCTTTATGTTCAGGTCACCAGATAATGTGCAGGTCCATTCAGGGTTTGGTGCTTTCTTTAGGTGTGAATCCAATAGTCTATTCCCTGGAGTTTGGCTACACAAGGGTTGGTTAGCAAAACCTGATAGGGACACTTCCAGCCAGGTTGAAGAGAGTTCTTCCAGAGGTATCTTTTCCAATAGATGAAATCTACAAGTTGCAAAGTGTGATGCTTCAGGTCTCTGTCTTCTGAGAGTGCATTGTGGAAAGATTGCTCTTCCAAAATATGGTTATTTTTAATAGAAGCAATTGGTCTTTTGCATATTGGAGTATCTCGCCTTCTATCAGTTGTGGGTCAAAAGAAACAGGAGAAAAGTACATTGGGTGTCCTGTGACTGTCTCAAAGGGTAAGAGGTAATTAATTCCAAAAGGGGTGAATCTGACACTTAGAAGGACCAAGGTCAGTGCTTTTGGCTAAGGTATTTTAAGGGTCTACAAATTTTGCCAATTAAGTCTTAATAATGCCATTAATGCTTTCAGAGGATTGAGGGTGGTAAGTGCAATGAAAGTGTAAAACCAGCCAAACAGCACATGCTTTTCGAAGTACCTGACCAGTAAAATAGGTTCCTTGGTCACTGTGAAGTTTGACAGGAGTTCCTCAGGTAGGGACAATCTTTCCCAAAAGGACTTCGGCCACAGAAGAGGCAATAGCCCATCTGTAAGGGAAGGCTTCAGTCCAGTGAGAAAACATACAGTTCATAACTAAAACTTATTTATATCCATTAGATGGAAGAAGTTGTATGAAATCCATTTGCCAGATCTCAAATGGTCCATTAAGCAGTTTTAAATGTCCAATAGTAGTTCAAATAGGCCACCCTGGGTTGTATTTGAGGTAAGTGGGATAAGTGAGGTAGGTACTTTTTGCAGCCTTGTTCATTTTCCCCACCAATATTGATTCATGAATGCTATCATTTTGTTAGTAGACCAATAGTTTAATGCATGTACAGTGATGAGGAGTGGACATTTTAGAGTTTCTAGTAGAACTGGGTTGGTTTTTGGTCCAGACCAGAGCTTTCTCTTTTTATCAAACCAACAGTTGTTGAATTTCCAAACTTATTTTCCCTTTTCTGAGGTCAATTGTGTGTTTCTCTTGCCATGTTTTCCAAATTATCATTTGGGGAAATATCCCTTTGGACCATGATACAGGTTTGACTTCTCTTGATCCCTTTAAGGACAGAACTTCTTGCAGAAATATCAGCAAGATGATTTCCTTTAGCTTCCAGAGAGTCAAGTTTAGACTGTCCTAGAATCTAATAATAGCTGAAGTGGCAGGTAAAAGTATTACATCCAATAATTCCTGAACATAGGGACCATTTTTAATTTTACTTTTGCTGGAAGTAAGGAAGCCATGTTGCTTCCACAACATTCCAAAATTATGAGATACTCTGAAAAATATATCTACTATCAGTTTAATATTGGCAGTTTTGCCCTTGGCTAAAGTACAAATCTGTGTAAGAGTATATAATTCAGCCTGTCGGGCTGAAGTAGCCGTAGGTAAAGATGCTGCCTCAACAACATCAAAATGAGTTGCAATAGCATACCCAGCACAATATTTGCCATTGTCATCTTTTGAATAAGAACCGTCATTGAATCATGAGAAGTCAGTGTTACCCAGGGGAATTTCCTATAGATCTTCATGAGGAGTCGGGGGTGGTATGTTGGTATTAAATAGTCATAAGGGACTTCCTCAGTGATGGAGGGCAGAAGAGGAGCAGGGTTCAGGTTATTACAACATAAAGAGTTATGCAAGGAACAGTTAACAAAAGGACTTCATAGGAGGTGAAGTGGCTGAATGAGAAATGTTGAGTGTGATAAGAATTCAGGAAAGCTTCTACTGCATGAGGTACAAAAATGGTTAAAGGGGATCCCCCGCAAATTTCTTGGTGATCTTAATCAAAAGAGCAGTGGCTGTAATGGCTGTCAAGTAAGGGGGCATCCCCATGCCACAGGATCCAGTTGCTGGTTATAATACCCTGTGAATCTATGGTGGTCCCCATGTTTTTTGGGTGAGTACCCCAAGGGCAGTCCCTTCCTTTTCATATAGAAAAAGGAAAAAGAGAATCTGATGATTGGGATGCCCAAGGGCAGGTAGGTTCATCAAACTCTCCTTTAAGGCCTTAAAAATGTTGTTCCAATGCACAGGCTTTGGAAAAGCCCTAAGAATTGCTCAGTGAAGTTGTCTAGCCTGATCATATAATAAGTTAGTGGACTGGTTTCCCAGTTGTAATTCTAGAGACCTTTTAGGATTTTCCCAATCAACAGTTTTCATCCAGCTCTGGGCTGGCCTTCACTGACAAGCATATGAACTAGCTGATATAAGTCAGAGAAATCAGGTTGATACGTTTGAATGACTATATTAAATTCCCCAGCCAATCTGTAAGGATCTTTGGTTACTTTGGAAAAGCCTTTGACTGTGGCTCACATATCAGCTTTAGTCCAGGGAATATAAGAAATTAAGGGTTTAGCCTCTGGATCCTTAGAAAGCTTAATTTTAAAGGGACAGCTTCTGACATGTTCAGAGGAAAAGGGAGTGGGGAGAGTTTCAGAGGAAAGGGGAAGTTCAGTAAGAGAATTAGTATGGGGGAATTGAGGGCATAGAAGAGGCATAGGTGGCATAGAAGGGAAAGGGAAGAGTTGCACCAGAGGTGGGGTCTGATCATGAGGAGCCAAGGGAGAGAAACAAGATGGAGCCAGAGGCAAGCCTGAGACAAAGGAGCCGAGGAAGACTAGACTGAGGCTTCAAGAGCCATTTATTTTCTTTCTTGAATGATTTGTTTATCTCAGTTAATTTAAAATCTTATTTTGCAGAGAGGCAATTTTAGACTCCTGAAAAAGTTGGAAAGCCTCAAAATACCAGTTGAAATAGGCATTCCATTCAATTCTGGACATTTTTGAACTATTGTAATCCAATTTGGTTTTAAGAAATTTAAGTTTGAGGACTTCAAAAGTTCCCCATAATGGTCATTGATATTCTAAATTACCTTTGGTCAGGTTGGTCCATTTAGTTAAAAATGCACATGAGGAAGGAACACAGTTTTTAAACTTAAACTGTATCAGAGTCCTTGCAGGGGGGCACCTTCAAAATGTTTAGATAACTGGGATGCCATTTCTCAGAGGTTTTTCTCTAGAGTAAAAGAGTAATTTTCATATAGCTCAAGCAGCTCAATTCAAACAGCTTGCAACTCATATGCCTGTGGGCCTGACACCAGCCAATTCTAAGGATGCAGCTTATTCTCTGACAGCCCCTATTCCAAAGGAGTGGGTCAATGGCTGAACTGGTACAGTTTCAGTGAAGCAGCCCTTGTTCCTGAAGGAATGGGCCAAAGACATCTCAGCCAGCTTCAACTGAAATAATCTGATCTGCAAATCAGACTGAAGTGTCAAATGAGTACTTGCATACAGAAGAAGGCTTTAACCAGAAAGATGAAACCTTAAAACAGATCCCTAATAGAGCCTGAAGAACTTCAAATGAAAGAGGTTGTAAGCTTGGATCCAGGAGAAAGATACCTTTAAACTCCAGGGATCAGCAAGAAAAGCAATGAGCTCAGTGGGCTCAATTTTGGGTACCATACCTATTTTGCTCACCAGCCCTGGGGCCTTTGGGATGTCTTGTCTTGTCCCTGTATGGGACATCAAAATGTTGACCTAAAACAAATAGACTGCCAGATATTTCTCCAGCCAAGATGGGTTTATCTGAGATCAGCAGGGAATTGCAATTCAGGGTCTGCAACCATGGTGAGACACAAGAGAGCCCCACACAGCAAAGGAAGGAAAATGTTTTTATAGAGGTGGAAATAAAGTTGGGAGGGCTGTAGTTAACAGAGTCCATGGCTTTTCATTGGTTGAGTCCTTGCCAGGGAAGGAGAGGAAACTTTCTTCTTCCTGTAGGGTTCTACTATCACTGGAGGGTGTGAGAACTTCCCCTCCTGGTATCCCAAGACTATTAATTAAGATTTCTGTTTAGTAATTTTTTTTAAATTTTATTTATTTATTTGTTTATTATTTTTGGCTGCGTTGGGTCTTTGTTGCTGCTTGAGGGCTTTTCTCTAGTTGCGGTGAGCGGGGGCTACTCTTTGTTGTGGTGCGCGGGCTTCTCATTGGGTGGCTTCTCTTGTTGCAGAGCATGGGCTCTAGGCACGCGGGCTTCAGTAGTTGTGGCACTCAGGCTCAGTAGTTGTGGCTCGCGGGCTCTAGAGCGCAGGCTCAATAGTTGTGGTGCACGGGCTTAGTTGCTCCGCAGCATGTGGGATCTTCCCGGACCAGGGCTCGAACCCTTGTCCCCTGCATTGGCAGGCAGATTCTTAACCACTGCACCAACAGGGAAGCCCCTGTTTATTAATTTTTTACAGGAGTTCTTTGTTGAGTCATTTTCACAAAGGAAACAGTGTTGGAAGGGTTTTTAGGGTAAGATCCCAGAAATGTTAAAATCCAGTTCTCTGCATTATTTGAATATGTTTTCTGGAGAGTTGTAGCATCTCCTTTTTTGGAAATCACTAAGAACGTTAAGCACAGTGTAGGCGACATGAGAGATCTTGCATGGTTTGCAGACAGTTTGCAGGAGAAATGAAGACTTACTAGAATAACAAAATGGAGCTGTCTACAAAGAGAATGAGTTGCCTTGGTAGGCAGCAAACTTATATAACTAAAAATGTACAAGCATAAGATAAATTGTAGAGGTAATTCAAATATCTCACTCGTTCTAGGATTCTAAATTTTAAAGTTATAAGTTTTAAAGTCCCAACCAGCTCTGAGATTCTGAGTCTTTTTTATAATCATTGCATACCATTTTTTTTGTTGTTGTTTTTTGAAGACAATGTCAATTTTGCATTTTATTTCTGTAAAAATAATATGTCCACTTGGGGGTAGTAAAGTATTTTTTTAGTATCTCCAGGGAGTTTTCAGCATTTTCTCTGCAAATACATGAGTACACATGTGAGTGAAAATAGTACCAACTAGATGTTGTGTTATTTCTTGTATTTTGTAAGTGACAGTTTCTTCTAGTGCATAAACACAACAGGAATTATGAGCAAACACAGATTTCATTTCCTTTTTTTTTCCTGTAATGCCCAAAGATTTAAAAACATACAAATTAAAACTTTTATCAGCAACATATATGCCCAGAAGCTGTATGATATTTGAGTTAATTCTATAATGGTAATTTCATTATATTCAATTAAATTCAATTTAATGAGATAGTCCTGAGATGGTTTGAAGATTCCTGAGTTGTAAAGATATGCCAACACTTGAATTATTCTCCTCCTTTTAAACTATTTCAGGATTTTTATATTTTTTATCATAATAACATAACAAATTACTACAAAACTTGGTGGCTTAAAATAATGAATCTTTATTATTTCACAGTTTCTGTGGGTCCGGAATCTTGGTGCAGTTTAGCTGGGCACCCCTGGCTCAGGATTTCTTGGGAGACTGCAATCAAGGTGTCCACAGTCCTGGGGTCATTTCAGGGCTTGCCTGGGAGAGATCTGCTTCTAAACTCACTGGCAGCTGGCTCCTCCAGAGAAAGCTAGCTAAGAGAGAGGGAGAGGGAGAACATGCCAGGAGAGAAGCCAGAGTCTTTCTGTAACCTAATCTTGGAAGTGATACTCTGTCATTTTCAGTTAGTTAGAGGCTAGTCTCACCCACACTCAAGGGGAGGCGATTACACAGGACATGAGTTCCAAGGAATGGGGATCATTGCAGGGGGCCATTTTACAGGCTGCTCAACGCTAGACAGATTTTACAACTATATGATTTTAAATCATTGCTCTTTCGAAAAATTACTAAAACAGCATTCAGTACTTAATCAGATTTCCATTTTAATGGCAGAGTAACCAGAACCTGTCTTGCCCTGGTGTCAGTAAACAGGGGTTCTGGTCCTTCCTCTGTGCCGATCAGCTGCAGCATCTCAGGCACTTAAGTCATGAATCTTGGTTTCCTTGTCAACAAAGAGAGGCAATTTGATTATGCTCTTTTTTAAAAAAATTAATTTTTATTTTATATTAGAGTACAGTTGATTTACAATGTTGTGTTAATTTCAGGTGTACAGCAGAGTGATTCATTTATACATATACATATATCCATTGTTTTTCAGATTCTTTTCCCATATAGGTTATTATAGAATATTGAGTAGAGTTCCTTGTGCTATACAGTAGGTCCTTGTTGATTATCTATTTTATATATAGTAGTGTGTATATGTTAATCCCAAATTGGGAATTTGGGATTATACTCCTTAAGATCCATTCTAGTTTGGATATTCTTTTCCAACAAACAAAATTCTGTTCTAAGAGGGTCCAACTCTCTTTCCTTTAGGCAAGAGTGTCTCAGCCTCAGCACTGTTGACATTTGGGGCTAATAATTCTTTGTTGTTGTTGGAGGGGGAAGCTGTCTTGGACATTGTAGGATAGTGAACAGCATCCCTGGCCTCTACTCCCTAGATGTCAGGAGCAGCCCCCTCTTTGTAACAATAAAAATGTCTCCAGACTTTGAGGACCACAGATATAGGCAGAGCTATAATTAATCTAGCATACAAAAATGATTTCCTTTTCTGTAATATTTTGATTTTTTTCCATTAAGAAAAAAGTCTATAAATTAATTAATACACAAGAGTTAATAACTTACAAGTATTTGCAATTTAAAAGGGAAGTGATCTTTTGAGGCAGAAATTCAAGGCCTAGAGATGAGAAGCTGTTTTTAGTGACACTGTCAGGGAGTGGGGTGGAGGTGGGACACTATTCATATTAACCGTAAAAAATACTTATCCCACTGAAAAAAATGAAACTACTAGAGAATAATTTCCAGGCTCCACAGAAATGGTTGTGTGAAAGTCCACATTAGTCCTGTGATGGTTAATTTTATGTGTCAACCTGACTGGATTAAGGGGGTGTGTCTGAACATTTGGTCAAACTGTATTCTGGGTGTTTCTATGAGGAAGTTTCTGAATGAGATTAACATTTGAACCCATTTGAATTAGCAGACTGAGTAAAGCAAATGACCCTCTCTAATGTGAGTGGGCCTCATCCAATCAATTGAAGACCTGAATAGAACAAAAAGGCTGAGTAAGAGGGAACTTTGCCTGCTTGACTGATTGAGCTGTCCTTGTGCTAGAAATTATACCATGGACCTGCCTCTCCTGGTTCGCAGGCTTTCAGACCCAGACTCTGTGACTACACAACCAGCTCTCCTGGGTCTCCAGCTTGTTTACTACAGATCCTGGGTCTTCTCAGCCTACATAATCACATGAACTAATTCCTTATGATAAATCTCTTTCTGTCTCTCTCTCTCTCTCAAGAAGATGGATAGAAGAATTTCAAGGAAGTCACAACTTTTCTGAGCATCACATTCCAGGGCCCAGCGCTATGTAACACTTGGGACCTTTCTCCATCTGCCACAGGGTCCTCTGGTTGCCATTCTCAACTCCTAAAAGCCATTGACAAGGATGTTCTCCTTGGCCAAACTTTCATCAGGCTCCTTTGAGCCCTCTTTTGCATGAGGTCTCTCCTTGGCCCCCATCTTTGTCTGAGTCTAGTTGTAGCAAAGAATCTTGCTAAGTCAGTTTATAGATCATCCTTCTTACCACTGATATCCAATCAAGCTCTTTTCCTCTATCCTTTATCTAATCAAGTTGCTCTTCCCCTTCCCTCCCCTTGATACCTAACCATGTTTCTCTCAGCAATTTTATATCCACTTCCTCACCCTGGTCTTTGTCCATAAATCCTCACGTGGTCCTCTTGTATTTGAGTTCAATCTTTCCCCTCCATTGCAATAGCCTCTATCCCTTATTACAATAGTCTTGAAAAAAGTCTTTCTTGCCATTTTTAACAAGTGTCTGGTGGAATTTTTATTTCATTTTATACCACAATGCAATGACAGCTCCAGTAAATAAAAATTACAGGGGACAGATTTAACCTAGATTCTTAGACATTTCTTCAATTTGAGTCAAAGTGTGATTTAGATTCTTCTTCCTTTTTTTTTTCAAGTCTTAACATGAACCATGTAACAGTTAGCTAGCCATGTTTTAAAGCTACAAGCTGCTCTCAAGAATTGGTCTGTATGTAGGGAATACAAACTAATTTTATAGCTAATCAAATAGATAAACCTATCGATGAAATCCTCTTTAATGGGATCCAAAGACCAATATTATAAGTTTAAGAATTATGCTGTTTTTAAATGATGTTTTATTTTTTGAATTATCCAGGCTGTGGGTTCTTCCCATTCATTCAAATGTAGTGAGATATGGGAGGAGTCATGGACTAGAGTGAGGGAAAATCAGTCATGATATCAACCCTGTCACTCACTGTTTTATCTCAGACAAGCCACCTTTCTTTTTTGTGCTTTAGGCAGGTGGTATAGATTTGTAGCTCAGAGCTGGAGGTCTAGACCTAGAACTGAGTTAACCTCATCTTCAACAATTATTAGTTGTGTGACCCTGGGCAAGTCACTTAACTTCTCTGTTTCAATGTGTTTTTCTTCTATTCATCTCTTAGGATTGTTGGCAAGGTTAAGTCAGATAATAAATATAAAGCTTTTAGTACAATAGCTGGAAAAGTCTCAATAAGTATTATGGATATATGAAAGAAATGTTGGGTTAGATGATCTTGAAGCCTCCATGTTCTAAATTTTTATAAATTTCATAAGTTATACAGGAGTTTAAAGCAGGCTACAGGTTTCCATTCAGTCAGGGGTGGAGCTGAGAATATATAATGAAAAATGAATATAAATTTCCTTTCAGTCAGTAACCTTGAATAACCATAGATTCAATAGGTTGAGGATAAGGACTTATTTGTTATTCATTCCTTGTGTTTTTAGATGTAGCTCAGTACCTGCCGCTTGATATGTATTTAGTACTTCCTGGGGTGGGGCACTGAATAGAGTACAGATGTACAGCAGTTAATAAGTTTCCAGGTCAGACGTCCTGCCTTTGACTCCTGGCCCTTCCACTTATTTGTTTGTATGAATGGCAGCTCAGTTATCTTTGTCAAGCCTCAGTTATCTCATGTGTCAAATGGGGATTGTTATAAGGTTTACTTGATGCCGATGTGAAGCACATGGCCTAGTATCTGTCTCCTAGTAACTGTTCAATAAAATAGCCATATATGATGTAAATTTGATATTGAGGATCGGGCATACAGCTAAATATCCTTTTCTACATGTACCAGAAATAGTGTAACAGTTAATACCCAGTGGCTTGTCTCCTTGGTATTCATCTCTGAGCTTGGTGTTTATGCTAGAACTATCACATTTGTTGGAACCTTAGCCCTGTCTTCTAATTCTGAAAGCCAAAAATCAGACATTTAATTCCCTAGATGAAGACAGGCTGAAGGTCTTCAGAAACAATTATTATGCATGGCCATCCTTAGCAGCCTGGGTACCTTGTGGTTTTGCTGACTGCCCTATCATAATATTGATTAATCTTTCATATAACACAGAAACAGTCTTTAATACATATTTGTGCCTTCATTATTAATGAAATCTTAGCAGTTGGTGATGACATTTTGGGCAGTTTGTTTATCTGGCGGAAATGTCTTCAAAAAAAACACCTGACACATTTCTTGGTGTAGAGCTCCTTTAAATCATCTTACATTTGAATGCTGCCAAAGAGAGTTAAGTTTCTAAAAAGTGTAAACAAAATGAAATGGTTTTAAAAAAATATATATCTTCATGAAACAAATGTTCCCATTCCTGTGTATCATTTTCCCACTCTCATTACAGCACTTCCTAGGTGCCAGACACTGTCCTAAGAGTGTTACAAATCATATATTAACTTATTTAATCCTTATGTCACCACTCTGATATAGATACTGTCATTATGTCCATTTTACAGATGGGGAAACTGGGCCACAGAGAGATTAGGTAACCTGCCCAAGGTCACACAACTAACCATCTTACAGCCAGGATTTGAACGCAGGCATCTGGCTCCAGTACTCAGGCTCTTGACTTCTGTGTTTGCTCTCCCATCTGTATTAGTGATTTAGTGGGAAGTCAATGAAGAGGTGATATTTGGGGATGACATTAAACTGAGAAGCTTTTTCAGTGATGTTGATGAAATAGAGTCCCACGTGGAATCAGTGTAGTGAACTGGGGGGACTCAGACATTGGAGTCAGATAGTTCTGGGTTCATACTCACTGTACTGCTTACTAGTTGTGTGTCCTTAGTCCCAACATTTTGCCCCCTCTGGTAGTGTTCTACCTCCCGCCCTTGGTGGGGCGGGGACCTCATGGTGATTGGAGTGTACTGCTGGGCCCCCTAACTTTGGGATTGGCCATGTGACTTGCTTGCCATGAGAAGCACATACTCCAGGTGGCCACTGGGTCCCCATCAGTGCCCCAGCCTCAGTTGGAGTGGAGCCAGCCCAGCTACCCTGCAGATATATGAGTGAGGTGTAAACACTTACTGTTGTATGTCTCACTCAGACTTTGTGCTTGCTTGTCTATTTTCCCAGGAGTAAAATGAGGCTAAGTCTTATTTTCTCAACCGTAAAGGGGGAATAATAGCAATACCTTCCTCTTAGTGAAGCTGTGAGAACTTAGTGAGCTAAGAGTACAAATGAATGTTATGAAGTAAAACATTTCAGTTTCTATTGTTAAAGAATTGGTAACAAGTTAGGATCAGTATTAAAATTTTCATTGTTTACAGAGGGAAGCATGAAATTATGATATTCCTTCTGTTGATATAATATTTAAATAAGCAAGGTTTACCCAAGCCTTATTAAGACATATTTTCAAAATATCTTTTTACTAACAAAACATTCTTATCATGCAATAACGTGGGCTTCTTCACATAAAAGTAATTTCATGGTTTTGAAATTAATGAAGTAGTTTTCTTTTTGAATTTTTTTTTTTTTTTTTTTTTAACCAGCTCAGTCTAACCATTCTAGCCTACTAAATTCACGGTATATATTTTTTTTCACCGTGTATATATTTCATGGGCAATAGTATAATTTGAGTACATGCAACAATTTCTAGGCTGTGTTAGGTTAGTTAAAACTTTCAAATGTTGACATTACCTAGAAAATATTTCCAAAGTATAACATATATGTATATCTAATGTAGAGTTTAAATGTGATGTAATGATTTAAAGGGATGAAAAAAAGGGAGGGAATAGATTGTTTAGATGAACTGAACCTTCACTTGGCTTGCATAAACCCGGACAAGCTTAAGCTTCCTTACAATGTTTATATAGTACCTTTCCACGTATTTAAAAAATGAGGTCTCCAGTCAGGTAGAGAGAATGTGGAAATTTTGCATCTTTTTACAATGAACCCTGTGGGATATTTAAAAACAGTTGTATAGGGGA